>NW_024609861.1:438519-1026942 GCF_016920785.2 Ixodes scapularis | reverse complement strand
AGCAAAGCTAATTTTCGAGCAAAAAAATTCCGAGGACACCTAAGCACTTCTTAGGAGTTGTGAATGCGAAAGCATGAATGTCGTTCTTCCGCTTCCTTAGTTAGGCTGCAGCATTCTGGCGTGGACGGCCACTTTTCGCAAGTGCCGTGGTAGCGGCGACGGCCCAGAGCGCGCTCTTATGAAGTGGCCGCGCCGCGCTGAGCTCGGCCGTGCATCCTCTCCAAAGTTTGCCCGTGCGGGCTCTGCGGCCAGGCCCGCACCTCTTTCCGGCGGCCGAGCCGCTCCGTGCGCTGTGCCACCATCGAGAGGGCTTCTCTGGTGGCGTCCCTTGGAACTAAACAGCGCGAGAACCAGTGGGAGCCTCGTTCCTTGAAACTATTGTGCGCGCCATCCAATGGGAACCTATAGTCATCAGATTTCTGCTACAGACGACAGGCTTCGCTCCATTGGGACAGTTGAAGGTGCCGTTTGGCGCGGCTTCAAAAGATGATGACGTTGGTTCGCTCCATGGGGAAGTTAATGCTTTCGCAGTAAAAATAAATCTACGAGATGAAATTACTATGGCGCATGCCATTTATAGCTCTTGAGAAATGGAACCCAAGACTCGGAGCCGGTTGCCTGCGTGCCGCGCTCCAGCGAGTCGCGGGCTGCGTGTTTGAGACCCCTGGTCTAGGGTATATGCATTAAAGCAGGAGCAGACACCCACGACCCGTGGGCCGCATGCGGCCCGCAGGGCAGCTTTATGCGGCCCCCGGCACGACCCTAGGAAAGGACCCCAAATGGGGTTAGACAGGAACAATTGGCATTTTCCAGAATACTTGGGCAAAGAACGCCTTCACTTCCGTTTTGTGTTTCTTTTGTCTCCCCCCCCCCCCCCCCCCCCCCTTCCCCCGTCTTTCCGACTTGCCGTCCGGTCCCTTCTGTGTCGGTTTTGTGACGACTGGGCCCGCCGTTCCAAAAGGATGCCGACCCCTGCATTAAAGTTTGAAGGAAAAATGTCCGTTCGTGTGATTTCCTACGGAAGTGTAGAGTAGAATCAGTTTTGGCCCTACGGATAAATTCTGGAAGCAAAATATATGAATGACTGAAATTGGGGTTCTTTGGCGCATCAACAACAAAGGCCATAGTGCGCAACAACTATGACAAAAGATATAGAAAAGACAGATTGATAACAGTGTCAGCTATCATAATGCAGCAAAATAATCAGAGACGGTCTATCAGGCCAAGATCCTCCAAAAGCTCATAAACCTGTGTATGTGGTATGAGAGGTTCTTCCCCGAGCAGAAGGGCCAGACGATGCGGAACCTGTTCATGATAAAAAAAAATGCAAAGTGTTTGCGACGTTCACGCTCATACTTTGAGCAGACTAAGAGAATATGCAGAATAGTCAGGGGTTCAGCGCAGGAACCACACTCGGGTGCCCCTTCTCCGCCTAGAAGATGTCCATGATTGAGATCCGTATGTTCAATCCGCAATGGGCACAATTTAACCTCGTAAAAACACTCAGCATGCCTGTAACTTTTTCATTCAGCTCAAGTGCTTTTGATGAAGTTAAGTTTATTGTGAGTGTCAGTGCCCCATTCCTCTTGCCCGTTCCCTGTTATCTGCCTTCGTAATTTGGTTTAATAATCAGCAACTGGTATCGCAAAAATGTCAACGCTGCAATCAGCCGAAGTCGCGGCAGCCCGATCGGCCTCCTCATTACCAGCTAGGCTCATGTGGCTGGGTGCCCAGCAGAACTCAATGGCTACTTTCCGCTCTAGTGCTTCAAGCACTCGTCGGTGCGATTTTGTTACAAGAGGGTTCTTTTTCCTTCCTAGGGATCCAAGACCTCTAATTGCGCTGAGAGAGTCGGAGAAAACTACCGTTTTAGAGAATCTATGCTTCAAAATGTGCTCAACTGCCACTAATAAACCATAGGGCTTGGCTGTGAACACTGTGGCATCTCTATTTATTCTTCAAATACACTGAACGGACTCCTAAACAAAACAAAAAACGTCCGACATAATCTGAAGTCTTTGTGTTATCTGTAAACAAACTATAGTAATTTCCATAACTGGCATGCATTACAAGAAATTCTTGTCTTATGACATCTGCAGACATAACTTTCTTATTATATTTGGTCGAGGAGAGATTGCAGTTTATATCACTGTTCTTCCAAGGGACCTGTAGTTGCTGGAGCTCAACAAAAAGACCGGGTACTTGAAATCTCCGTTGTTCAGTCAGTGGTCTTATGTGCAATGCAAAGGGTTTTGTGATGGATTGTTTATTCTGAAAGGTGCGTTCATAATGTATATTTTGTATAATGAAGTGGACAGAACTGTTTGGCACAGAGCGAGTTCTTAAAGAGTACTGAACACTAAGAAACAGCCTACGCGTCTCAATAGACCATTAGTTTACTTCTGCATATAGACTATAGGCATCCATGACGTACGGAATGCCCCCGTTGCAAGCTGGATAGCCTGGTGGTGAACGGGGTCCAACATCTTGAGAGTGGTTGCTTTGGCTGAGCCATACACAATACAGCCATCGTCCAAAGTTGAGCGTACAACTGCTCCGTGAATGCGGAAAAGCCAGACGCGATCTGCACCTCAGGACTTGTGCGAAAGAACTCATAATATTTAGCTTTTTCTGGCCCTTCAATATGAGAGACTTGATATGTCAACCAAAAGTGAGCTTTTTTATGAAAGGTGACAACGAAAACCTGTTCGGCTCTAACTGGCAGCACTGCCCTTTACAAATGCAGTTAGGGGTCCGGAAGCAGGCCTCTACTCTGGAAGAAACAGGCAACAACAGTCTTTTCTGTCAAAAACCTGAACCCATTTTGATTGGCCCACTTCGTCATTCTATTGATAGTCATCTGCAATTGGCGCTCATAGATGGAGAGATTACAAGGCGCAAACAAGATCTGAACGTCGTTGACATATCACGAGTGCATAAAATTTGGTAGTATCGCCTGTGACAAAGAATTGATTTTCAAAGAAACAATGCCACACTCAGAACACAGCCCTGGGGCACACCATTCTCCTCAACAAAAGAAGCAGAAAGTGTAGTTAAACGGATTTGAAAGGTTCTATCTTTTTAAAAGTTGGCAATGCATTTGAGCATTCTTCCCTGTATACCAACGCGCACATGATCCTGCAAACTTCCATACCGCCAGGTGGTATCGTAAGCCTCCTCCAGATAAAAACAACAACACAGAACGGTAAAACTGTTTGTTACAAAAGCCTTTCTGATACCAGTTACAAGGCGCACAAGGTGATCAGTTGTAGACTTTGAAGCACGAAAACCACATTGAAAGCGACTTAAAATACTTTTTTAGAATACAAATACGCACGTTGTTGTCAAGACTCTCAAAAGTCTTTCTGATACAACTAGTCAACGCAATAAGGCGGTAACTAGAGGTATTAGATATGCTTTTTCCTGCTTTTAAAGAGGGTACTAACATTTCTTTTCCCTCATTGGGTAGCTGCTTAAGCCGAGTGAAATAGATGCATCTAGTTGCTCAAGTAGTATGAATGATGATACAAACATCCTTGGTGTTTCCGATTTAGGAAGGTATATATATCATACAAAGCCATTCTTCTAACTCACAGTCCAGTTTAAGTTGTCTGCAATAACCATTTGATATTCCCCATAAGAACTGATATGGCGTCGGGGAAGGACGTGTGTGGCAGCCGCTCTGTTACGATAACGCGGGCGCGATCCATCGTTTGCTCGGGCACTCGGGCACGTGTGGACGCAGCTTCCATTGTAAATGCATCAACTTACGTGATTCTGACATCGACCTGCTCGTGAAAAATGGCGTGAGCACGTTCATGAGTGCCTTGTGCACAAAGCGACAGAATCCAGAATTGTCCTCTGTGAGTACTGGGACGACTATGTCTCCCCTGAACATAGACGGCTCCCAGAGCGAAATGCCGCAAGAAGAGAGCAGTCTTCGAGAATTACTGACCTATCTTTGCCTTAAATTGGATAAACTTTCTAAAAAAGTGCAGTTCCTGCGACGTAACGACGAATCCCTGCTACTGCAACTGGCGCAAAACGGTGAACTCCTTCGGAAATGCCTTTGTGCCGACGTCCCTTGCCCTCCAAGCTTGTGCGCGCAAGTACCTGTATACTCTCAGGCGCTGCAGTCACGTGCCTCCTACCGATGACAAGGGACTGGCCAACCATCTCCGAGTCATCAGCGACCGACTCTAACAGGACGTATCGGCAGCCTACTTCAGCTGCACGACCTGAAGGAGCTCCTCCCAACGATGAGCGACGCCAGCCAAATGGACGACGTAATTCGCCTTTTGTTGACGAAGGCAGGCCAGCAAACCCCAGACCGCACCCAGTGCCGTCAACCGGCTCTAACCATGATTGTAAGCTGAGATCGGCGCCGAAACGTCCTGTGCAGAAGGCTATTTTCGTGTCGCACTTGCATCCGTCCAGTTCTACGGGCAAAGCACCTGTTATTGTATCAGCTGTGCTTGGTAACGATAGGTTTTTCTGTACTAAACTGCCAATTAAGTACGACACGTACGCATCTTTCCATGTGTCCATTGAGGGTTTAGAGCCTGAAAAGTTGCTTGTGGTCGAAAATCGGCCCGAGGGAATTCTCTTCAAACCGTATCTTGGTCCTCATAGGATGGACAACGCTGTTGGCGCTGAGGATACGCCAGACTCGCAGCGACGTGCAGACCCTTTAGATTTGTCTGCCTAAAAGCGTGAAGTGTCGTAAATAAGACAGCAGATATGAAATGCCTACTGCTTGATTTAAACCCTGACGTTGTCGGAATCACAGAAACATGGTTGAATAGTGAAATAACTAACTCTGACATGTTCCCTGTCGGATACCTAATTTTCCGTCGGGATCGCCCTCCTAGAGGCGGTGCGGTTGCATTGCTAGTGAAGAGCTCACTCTTTTGCAGGGATGTTCACAAATCGCCCGATCATGTCCAAACGCTGACATTGATATTTTTAAGGGCATACAGGACGTGAGCAGTCACAGCGAACTATTTTTATCGTGTTGGTAGACGACTTCAACCTGCTTCCCATCGATTTGAACAACATGTCGTCTTTAATAAACTGTGCTCACTCAGTCGCTTTTATTGACATAGTTTGCTGCCATAACCTAAAAGAAGTTCTTAGAGACGCAACGCACATTACTCCATAATGTAGCTCACTGCTCGACTTATGTGTTGTCTCAGAGTCTGTGGCACCACTAGGCGTTCATGCAAGAGTTATGGAAGGCATATCGGATCATGGTATCTGTGATTTTCCTGGAATTATCCGTGTAATAACTCAACGAGAAACCAAGACGTACAGAGATTACAGTAGGGCGAGTGATGTTGACATTTTAGATTATCTCGAGGTAACATTCGACAACATCCCTGACATTCAAAATCAGGGCGGCGTGGTCTCAGACACACTATAGTGTTTCTTCAAAAGGGCCGTCCGCATCTGTAGCAGTAGTTTCGTTCCGCTGCGCTCAAAGAAAGTAAAAAAGTGCAGTCCTTAGATAACGTGTGAAATGATTCATTTAAGACGGAAGATTAATCGGGTGAGGACAAACCGCAAGAACATGAGCGGCACCCTAGGAGTGCTTCGTAATCAGCTGCGCACCATGAAAAAAAAAAAAAAAATTCGATTCTACTTTTTTTAGCTAAGAATGCTATCTTTCTTGAAGGATAAGCCGCAGAAATTTTGGGATACTTCTCGAAGATAAGCAAGACAGTGAAGGCAGTCAAGCATAACAAAATGATTGTCGAAGACGACAAGGAAATAACAAATAACTAAAAAAAAATTTTTTTTTTCTTCCGTATATGCTAACGATTCCCAACTACCATTGTATAACAATAGCAACCTCAGAGTTCCGGACTTGGTTGTGTCAAAAGAGGGTATTTTCAAACGCCTTCTGCGGCTCGACAACAAGAAGTCCAGCGGGCCAGACGCGATACTGAATATCTTTCTCCGCGGATACGCCGAACGGTGGTCAGAATGCTTACATGTAATTTACAATCATAGTATCCATACCGGTGTGGTTCCCTGCGATTGGAAAAATGCCAGAATAGTCCCAATTCACAAATCCGACAGTTCTGTTAAAGTACGGCACTACTGGCCAGTTTCTTGATTATGCTCTAGTGGGTTATTGAGCGCTTCTTGTGCAATCACCTAACGGTCTTTATTTTAAGAAAGAAATTTTCTGCGTGGAGCAACACGCTTTAGGGGCGGCTTATCTACAGTCCCGCAGCTTCTGCATACAATCCAGGTTCTGGCGGGCATACTAGATAAATCCTAACCAGCAGACGTCATATTCTTGGATTTCGCAGAAGCGTTTGACCGCGTAACCCATCCCAAGGTTTCACTCAAGTTGAAATCCATCCTTAATAATCACAAAATAGTTGCATGGCTTGACTTGTATCTGAGCGATCGCACTCAGTTACAAGTCAGATCAATATTCACGAGTCCCGAAAGACACGCGTTGTTTCCGGTTTACAGCACGGGTCAGTGATTGGGCCTCTTTCGTTTTTTATTTTTATCAATAAACTTGAAATAACTTATCCTTCTGTACAGTATCGATTTTTCGCGGATGGCTGCGTCGTATTTACAGACGATATGTGTGGTTCCAACCAAGTCAACTTGAACGACTGCCTATCGCAAATATCATCATGGTGTAAGCGTTGGCAAATGGTGCTCAATGCCTTCAAGAGCGCCCACATGACAGTCACTAACAAGAAACAATCACTTCCCTTCACTTACAGAATTGACGACCTACCCTTGCAAAAAGTCGGAGTACGAAAACCTCCCGGGAACAATTACCTCAAACCTTAGCTGGAACGCACGTACTAGTGATTTAGTCACGAAGGCTTCAAGGAAGTTATGGTTTCTTCGGATAGAAACTTACGCCACTGTACCCCCACGACTAAACTGGCGGCTTATAAATGTTGAATCCTACCCATTCTCGAGTACGCAGGCACAATGTGGGATCCAAGGCCACTAGTCTGTATCAATGCACTGGAAAATATAGCAAAGAAAGCACTGCGATTTATCTACAACCGATACGGTAGGCGATCATCCATGATAGAGCTCTACCTGCTGTCCGGCCTGCCACGGCTAGCTAAACAGAAGAAAATTAACAGACTAAAGTTTTTATAGAGCCTTATCAACAGCTCAAATGGTCTGTCGTCTAGCGAGTGTGTGTCAGTCAACTCTAACCGACTATCTAGAAATAAACACGACAAAACCATGAACGTGGTTTTCTGTCACAGTGATGTTTATATGTACAGTAGTGAACAAAAAGATTTGATATTTCGGTTTTACGTGGGTAGCGTTTCTTCGAACTGTGATATAGATATAAAAATGGTGATGGAACACAGATACAAAAATTGTGATAGAACTCTACATTAACGTATTTAGAGTAGAAACTGATGCTTACTTAAATATGAATCAATCAAATAGACGTCGAGCAATACTTCTCTAAAAGAAACGAAATATCATATCTTTTTGTCCACTACTGCAAATGAATGAATCGAAGAAGCTTCCGTCACAGATAAACAATAACTGCTTTGATGCATTCTCAGACGGCCTCCAGCCACTCATCAATGACGACGCAAGATTCTAGATCGTCTTGAAATATTGTGTACCGTGAATTTTAAGGCTGTTGTTCCATGGTCGTTTGTTGTTTCTGTGTCACATACATACTGCGCGCATAGATTTGCTCATGTGTGTGCAAAGATCTATCCATGTTTACTTTCGTGTTCACTTTTGTGGTATATAATCTTGTTTTTATGCGATGTTTGGTTTTGGTTCTAGTAATGTTTTCATTGTTTTTTGTTGTGGCCTCTTGATAGGCGGCCAAGAATTTTCACTAATAAATAAATAAATAAAACTTTGCAGCTATCTCGTCGACAGCCAACTTACGAATCGTCGGGGGAAACTCATTGCTGGACTTCGTTGCTAGCTTCATCTAGCCAGCAGAGTAATTATCAAGGTATCACATGAATTAGAGACTATTTAGTTATAATCTGTTGCTATCCAGTCCTGATAATTTTGTAGGAGGCTCTAAATAAGAATTTTTTTTTTTTTTTAGTATGTAGACGGCAAGAAGTGACTCATATCGACTTAGATATTGGATTAGTGCAGTATAATCTAAACTTGGGTCTTTAACGTAAACCAGAGAGTATTTACTACATGAGGGCTACTGAACTACAAAGTGAATAGTGACGTAAATGACTTAAGGCGGTCACACGTACCTGAAAGAGCGTCGAAAACGCCAACGGCGCACTATACGTACATTTACCGCAATGTGTACTATGCAAGGATTGAAAATAGTGGCACGGTGTGGATCAATTTAAACGCTACATCGCGGAGTGGAGTTTTTGTATCCTGGAAACCCAATCAGTGACTCTGGTTCAACGGTTTGGTGCGTTCTAGGTTTATCGCCCGTCTCGGATAATTCAAGAAAATAGAAAATATACACCGGGTCACCTGCGCTCTCACTAGAAGTTCAAAGAAACGACGGCTGCGCAAGCGATTGTTTTGTAATGTGGTGCGATCAGTTTCTAGGTACAAATTTGGCTTGAACGCCTTTTGATGGCACATATCTCATCACGGTGCTTATGGGTCACCTCTCTGTACTGGTCAGTTCTTATGTCCACACCATCGAAACTTAAACAAATCAGGAAAGTTTTATGACGCGATCGAAGAACCAATTTTCATCCACCATTTTCGTACAAAACTGACGATGGCCAGTGAAAAAACAGTTTCATGACCGCCATTTGTTTGCAGAAAGTTAAAGCGCTTTTTGAACCAGCAGGCGATTCCATTTTGAAAATAGTCTATTTTTGGTTACGGAGTTTACGCGGAGTCAGGAGTGGCGGCGCAGCGATCGCATCTGCACGACGCTGCATCACAATCAGTGTTACCACTGCTTTTGGCACGATAGTGGGGAAAAAGCAGAGATTATTTATAACTCAAAATAAGGAGGCCACTACACTGCGATCACGGTTACACATCGACAGTTGGAGGACGTAGGGGGGAGTAAAGAAAACTACTGGTAGCGAGGTTTACCTTCGAAGTCCTGCAATGCATGAAATGCATCATAGGGAAATGGTAAGGGAATCGGTGTGCCACGTGACGCATATCTTCCCGCTATATTTAGCGGGGAAACTAAATGGTTGAATAGATAACGCGACATCGATTGGCCCGCTACATTTGGCGCGGGAAGTCTTGACCTCAATTTTAAGCTAAACTTAGCCGGGAAACTGAATTGATGTTTAGGCGAAGGACATGTATTTTCCCGCTATAGTTAGCGGGGAAATTGAAAATCTCTGTATATCCCGTGACATCAGGTGACTTGTCATCAATTTTCCCGGTAAATTTAGCTGAAGAACTGAATTCGTCTTTAGGCCTCGTGACATATATTTCACCGCTAAATTTAGTGGGAAATGCACGAATGAATAGAGGGACAATATTTTGGGATGTGGGTTGCGTTAAAAAGCATTCCATTTTTCTTCTTTTTTTTTTTCAGAACGTTGCATGAATGTCGATCACGAACACCATAGCATCGTCGTCACTCAGCTTCCTCTATGAGGTGCGATTAAAAAGTTCGATGAGTAACTGTGTGCCGCCAAAAAAGTGGGAAGCACGGCGTTGCACTCACGGAAATCGAGGGTAGAGATCTTCGTGGGTCATTATGCGAAAGGACGTTTCTCTGCGGACAATTGGAGCTGCGCTACACGAGTCTTTGTTTAGCGCAGCTCAATCTGGAACAGAAATATCTGAAATAATTCAGCAGGATTACGGCAAAAAATGGTGAAACCTGGGAGGTGCTTTATGTGGCACTCGCGGTTCAAGAATCGCAAAACATTCCTAGAAAAATTATAGTAGGGAGGGCAACGTTCCCCGCCCTCGTTTCGTCTTTCGGTGGTATTCCGCCATCCTTCAAGCGCGAATGCCACTCTCCGATGTTCCGCCATAAGCCTGCTGAATTATTTCAAAGGTCTATAATTCAGATTGGCCGACTTTGATGCAGAATGGATACTCTCTCGCGCAAACCTTGAGCCCAGCACAACCTTTACTCTCTTCCGTAGTTTTCATCGACCCGCGATGAGGAGTCGTCCGTAGGCACAAGAGTGTTACGGTATTAAACCGGTACTCGCAAGTGCCTGCAAGTGTCTTGAGCCTGACTCTTAATAAAACTACTTGCATAGATAATTTGGATGGGTAGCGAATCTGAAATTTTCATTTGGTTTTTTGAAATGTATTTAAAAGGCCCTGGCCTATCAAAGAGCTCCTCAATCCAATCTCACGAATCGCATGTTTTAAAACCCCCGGGTATTCACCGAAGGTTTAAGTTTTTTTTGAGCCGTCCAATTAAAATACCATGCACTCATATTTTTGATATCTGCATTTTCCCTTTGATTCTCCAAGCCTCCATAGAGCTAAAAACCACAAAAATCGCGCGAGCTCAAGTATCGAACCGTGCCCTTAAAGGAACAATCAACAAAACATTTTTTTTTTTCGAAAGGGGCCCACTAAGTCCCGTCCCGTGCTTACAAGGTGCTTACATGGTTTCTCAGACGCTGGAATGATGAATGACGTGTGAAAGGGTGGTTGTGAACTTTTATCTCCGTGCCGTAATGATATTTTATTCTACTATTGTTTATGTTTGTGAAACAAATGATCTAGATGAGTCATTAAAGTTTTCAAAAATATCCCGACATTGCCGTTTTGCTTCGACTTCAAATAATAACACACATATAGCTGCCGGAGACTGCGGAGTGCTGAACGAATACTGCTCGTTGAACTCACCAATTTTTAAGAGTGCCGGTCGTTTTGAGTTCACAGATGGGTTTAGTGGAAGATCCCATCAACCGACATAGTTTGCAGTAAGCAACTGTCCCAAGTACACGCCTTCGGAAGTGCTGTGCGGATGCTTGTTTTCGTAGTAGGACTGGCCTAAGTCTGGCGTCACACATTCACTATATTAATTGAACTGGCCTGATTTCTCTCATTGCGCGTGTTGATGCTGAATGTAGATGTTGGTTCCCGTGCAAGCGACACCGTTGCTTTGTGAATTGTGCAACCGTCGTGATTGCGACCATGGTTTCGATACCGAGAAGATGCCTAAACAGGTAAGAATTTGCGATCCATTTGGCTGAAGGCAACTGGGCGTTCGGCTGGTATCAGGTTAGTCTAGGTATGGGCCCGCCATTTCGCTTCAAAGAAGCAAGTAGCTGCCAAGTTTTTGCAGTGGGCCTGGCCTGCCAAAGCGAATAATTTTAGGCCACGTTTTAATCGGGCGTCATGACGCTCTCTCACCTTGCTCGCGCGTGCCTTGCGAAAAAAATAACAAGAACATGAAAGCTGAAATGACTGCATATTTATTTCGGCGCTTTTTGTTGTCCTCTCGGTCGCTTTTTACCGCATATGGACAGACGCTGACAGACACTTGTATTGGGCCGTCGCTCGCGCATGATGGAGCTCTAGAACGCCGCTTTCATGATCGAGTCTTGCGAGCGTTGTTTTAGATAGAGGCGGAATAGCAGATAAACAAAGGCGAAAACGGACGCCGACGGGCAGCGTTCATGCCCGCGTCCTTCGGGCATGGCAGACGACGATAGACGGTAGTGAAGTAGCAGACGATGCCGAGGCTGCCGGGCGTGTGCTCGCACAACTATACTCCGTCTCACTAAAACTGTGCAGTAGCACCAAAGCTACAGGGGGGAGAGTGTGTCCCGACCTGTTCAAAAGGAGGGATGGGCGCAACCGGGGAATCCTGGCCATTCTCTCCCGTTCCTCCTTTCCCTTCTCTAGAACAGGTTGCCATAGGCTCTCGCCCCTCTAGCTTTGGCTGTGCTGCACGATTTTAGTGAGACGGAGTATAGCTGGTGTTGTCAGATGCCAGACTAGTTTTGCCCGATGTCAGGGAAAGTGATACGCCAGGCGTGTTAGCGTGTCCGGCCGAACAGCCAAGCCAATCCATTAGTAAGGGGTGGGGAAACAAATTTGGGGGGTGGGCGCGGCTTAGAGCGGGCCGTAACCTCCGCCTAAATTGCGTCTAACGATGTAAATATTGCGCGAAAATGATTGTCTCCTCGTGTAAAAATTACAAAAAAAAGTGTGCCATCTATACTCTTTAAAAAAAAGTTTATTTTGTCATTGCAGTGTCCCTTTAAGCACATGGTCGGTGGCTCTCTAAAAATAAATTAAAAAAGTGAGCACATATATAAAACCGTTCATCTATGTTTGAAAACCCGTTTTGAGCTTATGTTCCAAACTATTGCTAACTGCTCGATCGGTGTCAAAGGTTTTGGGGGCCGCCTTTTCACCACGTCCTAGGAGGAAGTGAGGAAAACACTAGTCACCTGTAAGCGTCTCCGACTCTACGCCGGCGTTCCTCTCCGCCATGCGAAAGTGCTACGCATGCGCACTGCCGACTAATCTGCACAGGAAGCGTCTCCCTCTTAATTCAAAGCTATCTTCATGGTTGGAGTTGGTGCTTCTCTTAAACCTAGGCCCTCTAAACACTCCAGCGCAGCTGCGCACCCCCCAGTGGTAGCTCGAATAAAATGACCGTGTTATGTGAACCCCCCCCCCCCCTATCCCCTGTGTCCTATCCAGCGCAAACGACAAATGTGTATAAAAAGAGACATTTCTAAACGTTACAGCCGAGATATCCCGTGGCTATCATAGGCTGCTGTAACACAAACGACGCTTGATGACCTACCATCAAGAGCCCGTTCAACGGCCGGCTATCACCAACACAAGACCGGTCGAGCGCGCATTGCACACAAGCGTCCCGTCTCATCACTTTTACATTAAGGTATCCGTAGGAGACGATTTAGCTCCCGACCCAAGCAGTTGAAACCGCCTCTGCCGCGCCGATGTCGCGCAAGACATCGTTCTGACTGCTCTCTCGATGTCCTCTCATATTTTGTTCACATCAAATGCTTACAGTGCGGTGGAAGCTACGAGGTCGCTGGACCAGTCGTGCGGCCATCCTTCGCTACGTCATCACGGTCCCGCCCATACCCACCCGAAGAAGACCGGGGTCAGGTGATGAAAGGGAGGCGACTGATCGGTCCAGGGAACGCGTAGTTTTAACCGTATTGTCAGAATAAGGGCGGACTGTGTATAGTCGGAAACTGTTCCCCTCTCGAACGGTCGATAACGCTCCAAATGTTACCGCCTTCATCGCGAATCGATATACTGTTAGAATGCGAAAGGGGCGGATTCGGAGAAGGCCTGGTGTATTATTAAAGGAGCCCTTGCACGACATGTATTCCAGTTATTTCGTCAATGACGACACCATTCTCCCGGACTGTTTGACCAGGAAGCGAGCAATTTCGGGCAAGATTTTTTTTTTGTTGTTTAAAGAACTATAAATCGAGTTGTTGTTTAAATGTAACTTCGCCGTCTAGTACCCTAAAGGAACTCTCTAGACTTAGAGCCTAGGACAGCTTTTAGATGTTTTGTTCTTTCTTGTTCCCAGGTGCGGGATTCTAAGATAAAGATGCATATAGACCAACACGCGGTCCTGACGTCACGCCTCTGTGGTGGCGCTGTTGCTGCCACGGCGCATGAGCAGAAGATTCACCTCACGCGAATCTGGTTTTTGCACTCGCGTAGTGCCCACACCTGTGTGGGCAAATGCGGGCTCGTTTTGTAAACAGCGTGTCGGTCTATAGGACTTGCTTTTTTTAGTGGTGTCCTTATATTCACATCAAATAGGAGGTCCCCTGGATAAGCGACGAATTAGGCTCGCCTTATATGAAAAAACGAAATAAGGATTACTTATTTTTGAGTAATAATCTGCTAAATAGACTTTCAAGAACTGAAAATAAACGGTCGAAGAACGTGCTGCATCCTAAAAGACAAGATGTCACAAATAAAGTTTTGTTTTTAAGTCTGAGCGAGGTAATCGCACCAGAGAAAAAAAAAAAAGAAAAACAATCCAAGTTACAAACTACCGGATTGCATTTCAGTTTCCACAACCACCCTGGGGAATATTCAAAATAATTAAAAATAGCTCTTTGCATCGACTCGAAGTTTTAAGTATACCTTTTTCTCTTTTATTTTCCCAGAAAATATGAACTAAAACGACATTTTTGTAAATTTTGATCATCATCGTGTTCGTCAAAGTGAAAGTCTGAACTGGCAACAATGAAAAAGGTGACGTCAGCGGAAGGAAGAGGTTTACTATTTGGACTGTGATGGCTATTTGCTTCGGTAACAATTACTAAAAAAATGCACAAAAGAGCTTGCATACTTCTTTTTTTAATTTTTAACTGGTGTCCCTGAGGAGGTTGCACAGCGATGGACACTAAAGAAGAGTGCATACGCTGCAAGAAGGTGGCCACGATCGCAAGTCACACACGACTAACCAATGTGCAAAAAAGAAAATAAAACACTTAAGCATGCATGCCTAAACAAGACACTGCGTGACATTTTTTCTATGAACTAGAAAGCATGAACGGCTACAGACCCTGCTATTGGAGCGACTGGTAAACACACACAGAAGTACACAAAAGCAAGCGCCTTTTTTTTTTCTCCAACAGCTGACAGGCTACCTTTAGCGAAATACAGCACAATAAAATCATATTTGGTATACTTCTAGTAGGCTATTGAGCAGGTAGAGTAGCGAGCGCAATTATAATGAAAGTACATTACTGTATATAGACCCCGAGCTATAGACTTTGTGATGGAAGTATACTGGCAGAGTATACTTATTGCATGCACAATCATTTGTGCGTAGAAAGTACATTCTAATCCCATTATGCATGTAATGATCATTTGAGTGTGTCATTAGTATATATACTGTGCACTCCAAGTATATTATAGCAAAATATTTCCAAGCAGCTCGAAAGCGTAAGGCATATATAATAAGCCTAAAGTTGCGATAAAAAAAAAATAAAATAAAAAAAAAGGCCTGCTCCACTTGGGACTCTCGCCGGCAGACAGCATTAATTGTTACTGCGAGCATGCCTTGCGCCCAAATGCGAGCCAACTCCATCGAATATTCAGGTTATTTTCGACTTTTTTCATGCTTTTTCTTTTTCTGACTGCTCTGCTGTTTGTAGCGGCGAAACCATTAAAAAACGTGACATCCAAACTCACTTTATTTACATCCCACAATCGTAAACGTAAAAGGCGTGCCGCTTCGGCATAGGCAAAGAGACCGCGCGTCTCTACGACACAGGCACCAGCATAGGCAAGAAATCATAAACTCGCTCTTGTAACGTTTTTCTCGCTCCCGCCTTATGAAACAAATTGGTGGCTAGAGGCTGTTGGGACCACATGTCAGAACTAGCATGACCTGTGATTGCTTGAACTACCGCCAGACTGCACTTGAACGCTCCGCAAAAGTGTCGTCGGACGAACGCCGCAGAACGGCCCCCAGAACAGTCTTTCGATTCCGCCGCACGCGAATCTTGACTCTGCGGAGCGAGTCATTAGTTTTGAAGAAGGTACGCTCTTTTCAAATACCGAAATAACACCGAGCAGAAGCATTGTTAGAATCAAGCATGGCTTAGCAAGCACACGATACACGACAAAGTTCAAAACAGCGGTGCACTTCGCAGAAACGAAATAACATTGCTCACCGGTGCTCGCAGCAGTAGTCGATCATGGGCTGTCCGCAACTTGCGTTGGTAAGACGCAGCGTCTCCCAGCTCTCAGTCACCGCTTGCTATCCTTGAACACGGTATTCGATAGGAAGATATCTAAAATATCTGCTGAAACGGCTAGAACGTAAAGAGGAAGCGATTCTTGAAGCCTGCGGAACGCCAACGACCAGTGGAAACGGCTGCCAAACGGACATTGATTATAATAGCGATGATCTTCCGCAGTCTTCGAAAGGCTCTTTCTTGTTTGCTTTGAAAACGAAACTAAGCAAATTAATATTATATTACTAATAGTAATGCCACCATAATGTTGTACAATATTAACAAAAAATTAGTACATCTTCGGTTTTATCTAACCTTTAGGTTTTCTTTTTCAGTGTAAAACCGAAACTATCTTAATCAGCGTTTCGTTCGTCGTATGCGCTCCCGTGCGTGTGCACGTTCAAGCGCCCGTGTTCGTATTCGCGTGTGGATGCGTCCGCGTCCTTGTTTGTGCGTGCGTCTGTGCTTGTCCTGCGTGTGCGCCTGCATGCGTGCGTGCGTTTGCGCGTGTGCACGCGTGCGTACGCACTTGCGTGTATGCGTGCGTCTACGCGCGCACAAGCATATCTCTCTGTACGTTTTATTGAACTACGCCAGAAAGAAGACCAATTGGATGTCCCTGGACACTGCAATAAACGCTAAATGATTTTATTATTATTATTATTATTATTATTATTGAATATGCCAGCACGAATTCCAGAGGTTCTTCCTTAGCTCTGGAGTAAACTCTAGTTGATTAATTGATTGAGCTTTATTTTTGCCGGTCGTGATTTGAGACAGATGCCAATCGGCCACTTCCGCAAATAGGGCGAAGATCCGTCGCTCTTCTAAATATCGCGCTTCGAACGTACCTCGAGAATTCCGACGGCTTGATTGTCTCGATTTCAGCAGTTTGATTACCAATATGGTCAGTTCAATTAGAGTATGTACAGTTTGAAAGTTTGCTACAACCAGTTCAAATAGTATATATTTTTAATATGCTATGACAACGATTTCCGCACGTATAGCAGGCGACATAAAACTTGTGTGATTTTAAATTGAAAACTTTTGCACTTAAAGTGGAAAGTTCAAGATTATACTGTTTTAGACAGAAGAGAGACTCCTACATGAGTCCAAGTCTTTAAGAAAGTGGTGAATTATGAAAAAACGAACGCTTCCTTTTTTCTGGTGTGTTTCTCCGCAACTCACCACATAAGTAAAAACAAAATCGCAAATTAAGTAAAAAAAAAAGAAGAAAAAAAAACAGAATATTGCGAAGAGTTTAAGTGGAAGAAGGTTTTAGTAACTGGAACAAATTTAGGCTGAACATGTGATCAGCCTGCTTTGAATGCACGTTTTCCGTCTAACAAAGAAAAATCAATTATAGATAGAAAAAAACAACAAAAAAAACAACAACAACAAGCGTTCCACTTAAACCCGTTTGATCGCAAAAATTTGCCAGGACTTATTTATTTATTTATTTATTTACAATTACCCTCAAGGCCCCAAGGGGCATTATAGAGGGGAGTGGTTGGTTAGCACAGTTCTAAATTTCGCGTTATCGGTGATGGTGACGATGTCATCGGGAAGGCCATGCCAGTCCACAATAGCTTCTGGTATGAGCGAATGCTGATGGGCTGCTGAAGTGGTCTTGGGACGGGCGATCTTGCATGAATGATCCACTCTTGCAGAAATATAGCTGGGCGGGCTGAGGAGAGACTGTCGTAATGGTTCAGAGTAGTAAATTTTATGAAGAAGGCAAAGACGGGAAATTCTGCGACGAACGGAAAGGTCAGGAAGGGTTAATTGAGATTTCATTGCAGTGACACTAGAAAAGCGAGAGTAATCAGAAAGTATAAATCGAGCAGCACGATTATGAACAGATTCGATTGCGTTGGTTAGGAAAGCCTGATGGGGATGCCAGATACCTGAAGCATACTCCAGTTTAGGGGGAACAAGCGTGACGTAAAGAAGACGTTTGAGGTTAGAAGGAGCAGACTTGAAATTGCGACGGATATAGCCAAGTGAACGGTTTGCAGAGGATATTGTCTTGTCTACATGAACATTCCAGGACATATTAGTGGTTAGATGGACGCCAAGATACTTGTACTGTGCAGCAGTCTGAAGGGTAATGCCGTTGAGTGTTAAAGAGTTTAAGGGCTGGGAGGAGGAACGTGTGAAGCAGAGGTGCATGCATTTGTTAATATTAAGAGACATTTGCCATGTGCGGCACCATTCAGCAATTTTGTTAATGTCGTTCTGGAGTGCAATATGGTCGTTTGGGTCTTTTATTAGTCTATAAACAACGCAGTCATCAGCGAAAAGACGAACAGAGGACGATAGGTGAAGAGGGAGATCATTAATGTAGATTAAGAAGAGTAAGGGGCCAAGCACAGTTCCCTGTGGAACACCGGAAGAAACGGGAGAGAAAGAGGAGGACGTGTTGTTAGCGAAAACGAATTGAGAGCGATGAGTAAGGAATGATTCAATCCATTGAAGAACAGGAGGGTCCAGTTTGAGAGAACTAAGTTTAAAGAGAAGGCGGTTGTGTGGAACTTTATCAAAAGCTTTGGCGAAATCAAGAAAAACAGCGTTAGTTTGATAGCCAGTGTCAAGACTTTTAAACAGGTCGTTAGTGAGAAAAAGTAGCTGGGTCTCACAAGACAGGTGTTTCCGGAAGCCATGCTGCGCGTTGGTGAAGAAGTTGCAGGAATCCAGGAAGTTAATCAGGTGCTTGTAGATGACGTGCTCGAGGATCTTGCAGGAGATGGAGGTGAGTGATATTGGCCGATAATTTAGTGGAGATGTTTTACTTCCGGACTTGTGGACCGGAATGACCTTACCAATTTTCCAGTCGGAAGGTAACACACCTGTATCAAGGGACTGCTGAAATATTTTTGTGAGGTAAAGGCCGGATGCAAATTTAGTGTTACTTAGAACCTTCGCATTAATACCGTCTATGCCACATGATGAAGACATTTTGAGGGATTCTATAACGCTGATTACACCTTGAAAGTCTATAATAACAGGATCCATTGGAAAATAATTTTTTGTAACAGGAGGAATTCCAGTAATGGGTGTAGAAACGGTAAATGCATCAGAAAATACCCTGTTTAGAATATTTGCACATTCACTATCCAATATGTTATCACCAGAGCTATTGACTAGATTGATTTCTGAGTGTGGTTTTTCATTAACAAAGCTCCAAAATTTTTTAGGGTTGTTTAGTAACATATTAGGTAGAGTGTGTTGTAAGAATGTGCGTTTACACTCTCTCAACATACTTTTATATTCAGAAGAGCAAGTGGCATGCTTAGACCAAGCTTCTGGTGTATTTGCTTTTTTAGCGTTCCTGAAAAATCTTTTCTTTTTGTTAGATAGACGACGAAGGGAATTATTGTACCATGGTTTAGACGCGGTAGTTCGAATCTTAGTCGAAATGCTTAGTCGAAACTAGGGGAACGCCAGCCTTGTCCGGAATTTAACTTGTTTACCGGGTGTGCGCTACTTCTCTAATCCTAAACAATACTAATGGCCCGCCTAAATTATACTTGAAGTGTCAGCGGTTGCTTTGAGCGTACTTGGTGTAGGCTAGTAGTTATATGATCTAAACATACTTGGCAGGTATACTAGGATCATGGAACGACCCCCGGCATGCCATATACTACTACTCTACTTTTTGTAATATTCTATTACACTCCCTGCCTTATAGTATACTAGAAGTATGTCGAGTATACTTTTATTACGGTCTTTTTCGCTAAGGGGTCATTTTTGTTTATTGTTTCAGTTGCCAGCTAATGGCGGAAGTGCTTGGTATTATGTATGTTCGAAATAACACTCGGATGACGGTGACACGTTGGATCCAGTTTGCGACGATGCTCGCCTCACAGGCGTGTTACATATTGCAGGGTGGCACCATAATCTATTTGCCGCTGTACAAGCCACGCCCCTCTCTGCATTGGGCGACCGATCGACTCGTCGTCGTGACCTTCGACGTAACAGAGCGCCCGAAAGTATATCATTCTAAAGACACAAACAAACAAACCAAAAGAAACGCTCACTGACTCAGAGCTAAGTGACAGCTATTGGTTTGTGTTTTGTAGCTGCTAACATTTCGTCATCTTCTATACAAGCGAGTACGCCGTAGTAAAGTTCACTGTAGCCGTATCAAAGCCAGACAGCACACAGTATTACACCGATATTGGCGTGAAATCGTAAGGATTGTGACGATACCATTTTGATCGAGGTATTCGGATTTCATTAGCGACTCAAAACCTACGTTCAAAAAAAAAAAACAAAAAAAAAGAAAACGGAATGTGCTTACTTCTAGCCCGAGTAGCACAGCAAAAGGAGGGGAGATTAGCTGCACTGTTAATTTCCCTTCGACCCTGTTCTTTGCTTCGACTCCCCAACTTCTTTTGTGTCTTCGTGTGGCTGCGAGTGAGCCCGACGGTCGCTTAGAGCAAATACGAGGGGCGGAGCGAAACATGTGACCGCTCTCCGTACGACAAAAATGCTTGGACGAAAGTTTGTCCCGTGACTCGCTCTAACACGCTGATTGGATCACTAGAGTCGCAGCCATCGTCCTACCTCCAAGTTATGGTGATGGGTGGGGGCCACATAGGTTCGGTTCCTGAAATGCGCTCTTTAGTGTCCTGCTTTCGTCTGCTGCAGTCGCAGCAGCGGTTTTTCGTCGTGAACGGCCGGAATGCGTCCACGCCAACCTTTCGGCAGTGCCCGCTTTCTACGTCGGAGTTTATCGAATTGTTTTGCTGTGTTTGTGGCACGCTCCTCGGCAAAGAACTGCTCAGCGGCAACAGCGCGCCTTCCGTTGACTGTAGGGGACCTTTTTCTTTGTCGACTATGTGTTTGCGTTGCTCTGTGATGCCCGAGTCGAATTATGCATCTAACAAGGATTGCATGAGACCGCCGCACGCATACACTGGCAGGTGGCGCAAGGCGACGCCCAATATGTGGCGGACGGCGCATGCGTACTTTTCTCCTTCCCGCTGACAGGTCGAGCCGGTCGAGATCGTCCATTCGGCACGATTCAGAAAGGGCTTGTCGCCATTTTTGTTTTTCGAGTTTGTGGATCGACACCGGAAGTTTGGGTGAGTTCTTGTTCAAATATGCGTGTTTTTGATTTTTATCAAATGATTATGATTACAGTTTAGACAGTAGTCCTCTGTGTTCGAGGAATCCAGTGGGATTCAGCGAGAAGAGCCCGCTCGAACAGCGCTAGCGGCGCGAGCTTGTCGAGGTCGTAGTCGAGGAGTGAACCCTCCGTGCTATCGCCGTTTTCGCCGTGGCAGCAGTCGGTGTTCACACGTGGACTACCTTGATCAATTGATCTGCGTCCTCGTTTACCGGGATCCTGCAGTGTGTGGGGACCCTATGAAAATCGACGGTCGACTACGAGGGACGTGGCTTTCCGGCCGAGCGGTGGCCGGTCGTCGAGCTTCGGAGATGGTGAACGGCCGTTCGGGAGTCTGGAACTCGACAGGATGAGTACCGACGCCAGCGGAGTCGCCGCCAGCTCAGGAAGCACCATCTCGCCCTTCGCCAGGTCCTTCTCGAGCAGACTCGATGGAGCTGTACACGGTCGGCTCCGTGGAACCCGGTCACCTACTTTTTACGGTCGGCTCCTCGACTTCCGGCCGTCCTCCCCTTCATGTGCGAGAGATTCAAACCCTACGTCCAGTTTGTGGTTTGCGATCTGCGGGAGTGCCATTTGTATCACCTACCGTTGTTTGTTTCAAGCACTGTCGAGTCCGGTTGGGTGGTTCCAAAAGTTTGACTTGTGATTGTGCTGTGTGACGTCTAGATTTGGTGTTCGCTGTCACTTCATCGTAAGTACGCCGCAAAGTTTTATTGGCATGCCGCGATCATTCGCGCGAAACATGTTCAAAACTGATGGGTTGTGGTGTTGCTCTTTTGTATCTTTGTTGTTACTGTTGTTGTAAATAAGGTTTTTCCGCTGTTATTTTGTCATTCTTCCTTCCACCGTGTCGGCATGCGCGGAGGTTTCTGTCCGTGTTACTTAGTGTATAAAAGTATCTGTCCGAATTCACGAGGATCTGGGGACTGCAGAATTCCAAACTCGGCACAAGAGTCGCATTAAGTGAAACACTAAACTAAGAAGCTCCTGTAAAGCAAATAGCGAGCATAACACAAACGTGTATACCATAGTGGTGCAAAACTATCGATAGTACTATCGATAGTATCGATAGTCGCCAGAAATCTGACTATCGATAGTAAAAAAACTATCGATAGTACTATCGATAGTCGACTATCGAAAAACTATCGATAGTCGACTATCGATGGTCGACTATCGAAAAACTTTCGATAGTACTATCGATAGTCGACTATCGGAAAACTATCGATTGTACTACCGATAGTCGACTATCGTAAAACTATCGATAGTACTGATGTCGACTATAGGAAAACTATCGATAGTCGACTATCGTAAACCTATCAATAGTACTGTCGACAGTTTACTATGGATAGTTTTGCGACACTAGTAGTTTGCGTCGCTCCCTCTTGTCTATTTATCGCTTTAATTTTTTTTCAAACGGGGCACCAACTAGCCCAGGCACTTACCATCCCAACTTTGGTTCAGCTTTCAGTGATGACGAAGATGGGGGTTTAGGCGAAAAAAGAAGAAGGGGGAGGCGAGCGGTAGGGCGAGGGCAAGACGGGCCGGGTAGGAGGAAGCAGACGAACCGCTGGAGAAGAGAGGGGGAAACCTCCTTCTCTCTTTAGCGTTCCGTCTGCTTCCTCCTTCCCGGCCCATCTTACCCTCGCCCTACCTTCTTGAGTTGTAACGGACTATAGTGGTGCAAGACTATCGATAGCACTAGCGATAGTATCGTTAGTCGCCAGTATAGTAAAAAAAACATCGATAGTCGACTATCGAAAAACTATCGATAGTCGACTATCGAAAAACTATCGATAGTACTATCGATAGCCGACTATCGATAGTCGACTATCGAAAAACGATCGATAGTACTATCGAAAAACGATCGATAGTACTATCGAAAAACTATCGATAGTACTATCGAAAAACTATCGATAGTACTATCGAAAAATTATCGATAGTACTATCGAAAAACTATCGATAGTACTATCGAAAAACTATCGATAGTACTATCGAAAAACTATCGATAGTCGACTATCGATAGTTCTGCGGCACTATCGATAGTTTTGGAAAAACTATCGATAGTATCGATAGTCAATTTATCGATAGTTTTGCATCACTAGTATACCATCGTTATTAATTTGCTTTACAAAAGTTTATAGTTTTACTCTTTTCTGTAATATAGTTTCTTAACCTGCTCATGTGCATGATTGGATAGTATAAATATATGGTCTCTTATAGAGCACGTGTAGAATATTCGAGGCACGAATTCCTCGATTGAATTATGAATGTACGGAACACAAAGCCACTGGATGGCTTAAAAGTACACATGCAGCGCGCCACAAGTACAAGGCGAGCATACTCTATATCGGTCAATTTAACAAAGAATTATTGAACAAAAAGTATGCTTACTAAGTTCGGCAGAGGTCTAAGTTTCCATTAGATTAGAAGATGGGTGGATCAGTGGATTTCGGCATGTCTGCTAGAGGTATGTGAGGCACTTGAATGTTTCCATTCCCTGTGCTGTTCAGGGGATAAAATTATATGAATTAGCAATGGTAAAACGCCATTGTGTCGGGAAAAGTATAGATCACCTTGACCCCTGCTTGTGTACCATATAAATATCTATGACTGCCGAGAATACAATTTGTTCGCAGCATTTCATTGACGTTATAGGAAACTGATGAGTGGCCACACGTTTTTCTATTTTTGTTTACACAATGGTGTTACGAAGTGGCATGCAAGAACCAGCAGACTAGCTTCAGAGACCATTCTTGGTTAGTCCTACATGGTTCATACCCCTGCCAGACGGGCACCTAAAAGGACCTTTAAGCCAAAGGACCTTTAGTGTAAATGTCATTTAGGCAGTGCCACACGGCAACTCAAATGACATTTAGCGTAAAGGTCCTTTTCGGGAACCTGAGTTCCCACAACTCCTTTACGGCTGCTAAAGGCCTACTCTCGTCAGCAGCGGTCTACGCTAGAGACGCGGATTGAAAATAAAGATCGTACTGATTTCTAAAATAAATATTTTTGTAATTTTATTATTAAAAAAGAGCGTGTTTGACGTATAATCTGTACAGACCTCGCTCTACTAATAGTTTTTTGTACCCATGGCCCCAGCTATCTAGTAGGCGTAGTCGTCCCGCTGCTCGCCTGCTCGCATCGTTCGCTTCGGCACTTCGGTTTTCCCCCTTTCGATTTTTCTTACAACCATAGTTATCTAGCTTTTATTTCTCTACTTTATATTTTATCATCCTTTAATAGTGTATTACTAACTGTACTGTATATATTTAATCTTTGTTTTGTATATATATTTCTATATCTCTCGCGTCGTGCGATATGTCGAACGACGGAGGAGCGTCGACGAGTAGGAAGGGGTCGCCGCGCGTCCATTGGAGCGTCGACGCGACCTGGGCGCTGATTCGGCTTTGGGAGGATCGGCTGGAGGACCTCCGTCGCGCCAAGAGGAACGGTGCCGTTTACGCCGAGATCGCGGAAGCGTTGGGGGCCCTGGGCTTTCGAACGACGAGGGACCAAGTCCACAACAAGATCGAGAACCTGTGCAGCACTTATCGGTAAGGAAAACTTCACACGTTTGGTGTAACCTGCTAATCCTACGAACACACACACGCCAAACAGTGCCGATAGGGACGACCGTTCAATTTGCGCGGCGCGCAAAGACAGGGCTCGCCTACCTGCAGTGTTTGTCTCGCGTGCCGTGTTCGGCCACCGCTCCTTTGCGTAGCTCGTACGCGTTTTGAGTAGCCGTCTTCGCCTGCAGCAATGTTCAAAGCTTCACAGCTGACTTGCCATGTTTCATGATCTCCGAGGCTCAAACCACTTAAGACATCGGTACTGAAGAGCTAAACTCACCTAGGAGCAAAATCCGTTTAAATCTACAGGGCGAGTCAAAGGGATCGATGGCTTTTTGAAGGGACGGCATAAATTGGTTTCTAAACGTATCAAGCTACAATTTTGCATAAAGGTGGCGGTGAACGTGCATCAAGGGTACAAAAAAATTCACTGAAGAAACTTGAGTAAACAGTCAGAAATTAAAAACATTAAATTCCTTCCCACGGCGACCCAAAGGTGTCTGATTGGCGCAACAGTCGGACTCGACAGATATCAGCAGTGCTCTCAGCGTCGACAGCAGTGAAGACACCGAGTACCGCATTTTTCAGAGTCGGGTTTAGTGATGACAACTCTTGTTGTGGCTTGTTTTGGTTTTACCCCTCCTCGTTGAGGCGCTTCACACAGCCCAGAGGTTGCCGTCAAAACTCCACCCAGAAGCAGTGGGATCCGTATGCCCTTAAAGCGCGTGCTTCGACCCTCTTTGTAGAGTCTTAGTCCGACACGTTCAGAAACAGATTTTTGAGTTTCCTTCAAACAGCCATCAATCCCTTCGACTTCAACTATTTTATATGTATTTGTATGTTGTAAGCAATAACAGGCAATGCCACAGAAGGTCTAACCTGACATTGCGATACGATTTGAAAGTAAAACATGCTGATTTTTATGTGCTGGCACTATATAAATGGTTATCACTGACATCATACCACTTGCTGTTGTGGCAGCTGGTATATGTGTCCCTTCTGCAGCATATGTTCCACCCCACTGAGGTTGTTTTTTTGAGCAATAATAAGTAGAATGGCCACCTGCACAATGCCATGACGTCACATGCAAGCCACGTAAAACAGGTAGCATCATGTGTGCGCCAATCTTCAATCTGAAGGTGGTTTGCAAAGCGATTTCTGTTTATTAGGTGTTGTGAGTGTTGCATGTACATTTACGGAACTACATGAATGTGACACTTACAGCTGCCTTAATTTTTA
This sequence comes from Ixodes scapularis, assembly GCF_016920785.2. Classification (NCBI taxonomy): domain Eukaryota; kingdom Metazoa; phylum Arthropoda; class Arachnida; order Ixodida; family Ixodidae; genus Ixodes; species Ixodes scapularis. Next base: position 1,001,335 of record NW_024609861.1, on the reverse strand, counting down.
GGAAACATGCACGGGAAGGCACCACCACGGGATCCGGGAAGCAGACCTGGGCCTACTACTATGCCATCCACAGGTTCATGGGGTCGCTGCCGCTCAACAACAGCAGCCTGGTCGTAGAGAGCTGCCTGGACCGTGCAACGCCTGCAGTAGTGCAGGTCGGCTGGTGATATCAATCTTTCATAACAAGGTTTCTGTATTATTAGATATTCAATGGTTCCTACATACACCAACTCGTGTTTACAAACAGATCGGCAAGCTCTTATACGAAAAACAAGTCGTCTGCTTCCGACCTACCTGTCAGAGATCCAGCGATTCTGCATGAACTGGGACTCGTCCTTCATCAAATAGAAGAGGAAATACCTCAAAGGCTACACTAGCGCTTCCGAAGAATGGCTACTGTCCTTTATGTGCCCTCGTTGGAGGTTCCTAGACGGGCCATCGGCAATGCAATGGTGACGATACCGAAAGTGGAGCAGGCGACTGCAGGTCTCTCACTTGTCGGGTAAGTTAGTCCTCGTGTTGTTACTTTGGGGAGCTAAGGCTGCTGTATAGAGCAGCTCTACGCTTCGTTTCACGATAACTTGGCGAACTGTGGAGGCTGCAGCTTCCGCGACCCAATAAGAGTGTCTGAGCAAGGCACGTGACAACACTCTATAATCGAGGCCACGGAGCTAAGCCTCGTTACCACCACAACAACAGCATTGTCCGTGACAAAAAGTTGTTCTAGGCTTCTTTTACTGTTAGTAGTGTTGCAGTGAGACCCTTCTGTCCGCCACACTACATGACACGGAAGATGAAGACATGTTACTTTTTTTTCAATGATACTTAATACGGATCAACCCTTTCCCAGGAACAATATGGCTTTTGAATGATATGTGAACGATTGCAGCCGTGTAATCCACCACTTCCGCTCAACCATCGCACTGTGCCGTGGCATTAGCACCCACCACAGATTCGCTAGTAAATTGAACGTATGGTTGTCTCATAAACTGTTTCCAAAGAGCTCACTACTCTAGCGGATGGCAATGTTGCGCCGGTGAATGTTCATCTGAAGTTGGTTGGTTTCACAGCAGACGACTTTTGATCAGCAGATGACAGCCAGTTCGTCCAGGTCTTGATTTTGGAGCAGTGACACAAACGCTCCCGTGACATAGAGTCACATGCCTCGCTCCAACGCTGTTTTTGGGTCGCAGGAGCCGTAGCCTCCACAGTTTGCCAAGTTATCGTGAAACAGAATATAGGCAAAACCAGTGGTGTAATTGGTAGACTTCTGACCAAAGGTGGTGGCCAGGTAGTTCTTCAGCGAGCAGTTGGTGGATGGGTGTCAGTTCATTGAATATAGTTAAGGAAGGAGTTGAAGAAGCCAAAGATGACAGCAGATTCCTCATGCCCGTGCGTCCGAAAGTGATGGTACATCTGTTCAATGATGCAACATGCCTCACACCGATGCACTTGTGGAATCACGAGGGTGTAGCTTGCAAAGTTTGCCAAGTTGTTGTGAGATGGATTATAATACCTGAATTGCGGTTTAATATGAATATCTGATTGTATGGAAATTTTCTCAGTTGCTTGCAGGCTTGCAGGATGGAGGTGCAGAGGATGGCGAGATGTTCGAGGAGCCACCTATGGACGTGGGAGACGACTCACATGATGTCGGAGCCGCTGGAGTCTGCTTCGAGGCTCCAGATTTGAGCGGGCACAGAGGAGAAAGCTTGGCCGCAAGCTCAAGGAGGGCGAGCACCGCGAGCACCAGCTGCGCTGCAAGCACCTCTGCCAGCAACGGCGTGTCCGTGCCAGCGAGGGCGCCTCCAAAAAAAAGGGCTCAGCACCCTAATACTGCCCTCATTAGGGCAGCAATTGAGGAGCAGAAGCTCCTCCGTTTGAGCTTTGAAGCCGCTCGAGCAAAGGAATTCGAGCTCCGGGAGCGGGAGCTCGTTCAGAAAGAACTTGTGTTGCAAGCGCAAGAACGTGCTTTGAAGCAACAAGAACGTGCTGCGAAGGCGCAGGAAGACCTGACTGCGGCGATGATCGCTTTTCTAAATAAAGCACCAAAGTAAGCGGATGGAGCACATTTGTGTTGTACTTTGGAGCGATTATTCATCTAGCTATGGTATTTGACATGTCTTTATTGTTAACATGCACAATTCCAAGTGTTCTACTACGCATTAATATTCATACTACCCCCCCCACCCCCCCACCCACACACAAAAGAAAAATGTTATGGAAAGTGACACTCCTGTGTCTCGCTGTTATAGTGACTGACAGGGCGAGAAGGGTAGCCACCTCGGTGGCTTCGAGGCGAGGGTGGTGGCCTACGGATCCCATGTGGCGGGTTCGAATCCCGGCCGAGGTGCCCGCAATCTGACGGAGGCTTATTGCAGAGGAGGCGCCGTGTAACCAAGCTTTCAGTATAGTCAAAATATCCCCAGGTGGTCCAAATTAATCCTCAATCCTCCGCTGGGGCGTGCCAGATGCCCATCGTTGGTTTGGCATGTAAAGCCCCCAAATTTGACTTGGAGCGAGAAGCGTGAATCTTTCCGAAACTCCAGCATCTCCAGTTAATATTGGGGAGGAGATCAGACCCTGACACCCCAAGTGACTAACTTTAGAACTACACAGATGGGGACGAGAAATAACAATGAGCCAGCCCTTGGCTGACGAAACCGAACGCTGCGTCAGCGTTTGGCTGGAGTTTGTATTCGGTTACTTGCGGGGAACGAGGGGCTCTTTTGTTTCTACTCCGGCCTGCATGAAGAATGCAGCATGCAAGGTGCATATGCCCAGCTCGGCACAAAAGCCGAAGTGGGTCAAGCTCGCATTCTCCGACAACTGCTTTCGGGAGAGATCCGGCACCAACGATAAACGTGACTGTTTCGTGTTAGTATTTGTATGTTACACTACCCTGCGCTCTATTGCAGAAGATGAGGCGAACATGACCACAAGGCCTGTGGGCATGTCCACAGACGTGTCGGGTAAACACCGAGGTGTGGGGACAACAAATGGGTTGGAGCAATACCACTAAGAAGACAAGGCCTTCGCATGACCTTTGGTTAGTAGATACCTGACCCGCCCCAAGCGGCAAACAGCCCGAAGCTTGACGAGAGTGTGGGTCACGTCGCAACTACGTCTCGTTCGCTGGCGGCCACAGCTGTGTGTGCGCGACTGCAGAGTGCGATAGAGAGCTTCCACAGTTATTTGCAATGTGAATACAACTACAAGATTGCCTGTATTAGCAGCCTACTAATGTAATTTCTCGCGACACCATTGGTTGCCGGTCTTAGCAGCTTGTTAATGTGAGCTCGTTCTGAGCATGACCACTGAAGCAGGCAATGGAGCAGACGATGGTGCTCATCCGGGATACCTAAAGGGTGCTAAGGGGATCTACTATTGATTATGTTTAGAGGAGCAAACACGCAGGCCTTGATCTCCTCACCAATAGTACCTAGCAAGTTCCACATCTAGTACTGATAGGCCAGACAGGAATGCAGAGTGGACACAAGTACTATGTTAGTGACTCAAAAGAAAGTTTCAACTCTCTTTTGAGAAGCCTTCGGCCTGGAACTTGTGCCCAAACCGTGTCTCGTGCTACCCTGCCAGATGGGGCATCAAAGTTGAAACGTGCACACCTCTACCGTCTTCATTCAGACATAAAAAAAAAGATAAAAACTGAAAAATGGTTGAAATGTTCAAATAAATACTGCGGTTTAACTTCATTTGAGACAACGGGAGGAGGCATCGAAAGAAGTCAGCTCTAAAGCCAAATTTTTTTGGCCCTGAGAAGGGCCTTTGCTGGGGCTCAAAAGGGCCTTTTTCTTCTGTGGTGGTGAAGGGGTCTTTGCTCTGCTGGTCCTCAAAAGGGCCTTCGTTCCGGTGGAACTCGAAAGGGCCTTTGCTTCGCTCTTCACTCTAGTGCTGGTGAAGGTAGGCAGCAATGGAGTCCCGGACACTCGAACCATTGCCTGCCACGGCATCCGTGTTGCAGACTGGCTGCTCGTAGAAGCGGGCCTCCGTGCCAACTTCGGTGAGCCACTGGGACTCCACGCCGTCGTTGAAGTGCTCGCAGATGTTATTCAACGTGCAGCAAGCCCGTATAACGAAGCGGGCGTTGTCCACGTCGCACTCCAGCCGCTTCATGATGAAGCGGAACCGTGCCTTGATCCTGCCGAAGGCGTTCTCCACGACCCTACGTGCAGACGACAGTTGCCGGTTGAACTTCTCCTGCGGAGACTGTCCCGCGACATTCTTGCGTGCGTATGGCTTCAGCATGTTGCACGTCAGAGGAAAGGCTTGGTCGCAGAGAACCAGTGGCGGCACGGCAGTCCCGTTGATGGTGACCATTGGTGTTGTAAACGTTGGCCCTTCCAGAATTTTGGCCAGTGCCGACCTCCGAAAGACATGCGCGTCGTGGCACCGCCCTGGCGTCCCCACGTTGACGTACCGGAACCGGTACCGGTGGTCTACAAGGGCCAGGAGAATGATGCTGTACCTGGAGAAAAAAATACAATGCATGCGTCAGTTTTTCACACATAATACGTGAGGCTTCGGGTTTTCCTAAAGCTGTAGATTCAAAAAGAAAATTTTTACACATTATCAGAGCTAGCACGGCACATTATTGAAAATGACAAGCTAACAATCACCTGCTAGCATCTCGTGTTTCGGTAATGTTTCGTCATTTCCACCTCATTAAACGCGGAATACATTTTAGCGCTGAAAACATGACACAAAGACGAGAATCGGACGCCACAGTGCGATTCTCGTCTTTGTGTCCTTGTGCTTTGAGCGCTAAAATGTATTCCAAGTTCCAAAACGAACTAGCCCAACAATCTACTCTACTGAAATCCATTAAACGCAGCTATTTTTGTTTTGTTTTGTTTTAATTAGTGTACTTACCAGCCCTTGTAGTTGTAGTAGTCGCTGGCGTTGACCTTAGGTGGCGACACGGGGAAGTGGCAGCCGTCCAGCGCGGCTATGCCCTGCGGAAATTCCAGGGCAGCCTGGAACTCGCGGACGTGGTCGGGGAGTTCGGCGGCGGTCATCATCTTGAGCCAGTCGCGCTCCAGCTCGGAAACGACGATGTGGCAGAACTCTTTGTAATTATCGTTGACCGTTGACCGCCCCAGGCCGAACAAGTGGGCGACGGTCCTGTCTTCCGCGCTGGAACACAGCTTGTAGAGCGCAGCTCCAACTCGTTTCTCGACCGATATAGTGGGGCGCATAGGGGTGACCTGGCGCTCCATGTGGGGCCGACAAACGTCCACGATGTACCGAAAGGTCGCCGGCATCACCCGGAAAGCCTGCTTGAAGTGGCTCTCCGGCAGGTTCGGTAGCGTCTCCTCAAACCATCGTTCACCCCGAAAGTACGCTTGGACGCTCCGCGGCATGGTCGTTTCTCCTGCTGTCGCTGCAGCGATGACCAGGCTGTTTGCAAGAAGCCTTTCCTCGAGGAAATCAGCTTCTCGTCGGGCAGACTGAACGTCGGAGCTGATCGACGTCAAAGCCTCCGTGATCGACGACAAAGAACTATTCAGCGATGCTAAACCACTTTCATGGTGGTTGCGCAGGCACACCAGGAACGCGACACGAGACGCAGGGTCCATCGTAGCCGGATCAACATCGGGAGGAAGATCCATCGAAGGAACAAACTGGGGCAACTGCGTTGAAACTCGAGCGCGAGCACGACGCCGAACTGAACAGGGCAAAAGCGTAAAGAACGGGAAGGAGTGCGCGCACTGAGCAACAGGACCGAGCAAGGGAACCTGGCAACGCCCCTCCGAGCGAGCGGGCGACGCTCAGGGTTGCCGCTAATTGCCAAAAAACCACTGTGCATGGGCATAAAGCAGACATTGTTGTAATCACTCGACTAAACTCGTCATTTTGTTCTTTCTAATATTTTGTTTGCTTTAGAAAAACTTTAAAAAAATATTTATATCGCGGAAATATTATCTTTCAGGCGTGAACGTGCTTTATGCGTTTGAACGAGCTGCGGGAGTTCAATCGCTGTAAACATCCTCTAAATGACATTTACTTGTGCCGTCTGGCACGGCAGAACGTAAAGGTCATTTGAAAATCCTGAAGGCCTTTGGCGTAAAGGTCCTTTTAGGTGCCCGTCTGGGAGGGGTATCAGAGAGACTGCTTGTCTTTTAAGAAGATACCAGGCAAATCGGAACTCCACAAGATACCTGCGTCCGGAATACACAAAGTTCACAAAGTGAGGTGGATCATTCAACAAAAGTTGCCTAGATGGTATCACATAAAAGACAAACATTATTTGTTCCACCTGTACTTTGTTTCAGCTTCGGTCCGAGCGCACCCGATGTTATGAGCCGAATGGCCAATCAAACAACGAAAGAGGCCCAACGTCATGGCGTGCTCTTAGCAGTTGATAGGGCCAGCCGGTATTCGCAGTCTCTCTATGTGTGCTCCTCCGCCGGCTTGTCCTATCAAACGCAGAGAGCACGCCATGATTCTGCGCTTTTTGCGCTGTTTGATTGGCTCTTCGGCTCATAACATCGGCCGCGCTCGGACCGAAGCTGAAGCAAAGTATAGTATTGCATCTAAGTATTAGCTCCGCTTCAACACTTTCTTTGCAGAGGTTGGGAGTGGCGTTGGATCTATGGAGAGAGTAACCAGACTGATGTCACGACTCTTCCTTTCAACCCCGTCTCGGACGACATCAAGAGGCTTCCCTAGGTGGTCTGAAAAAAAAAATGAAAATACTTCAATATAGTGAAAAGTACGAGAAAGGTACGATATCGATTTGCTCGTTTTTTTTTTTTTTTTTTTTTGTTGTTGCAGACGCCGGTTATGCAACGGTCGATAGATACGTCCCCCTCCTCAAAGAGTTCCCTCTGGAGCTGGCTAAACTTGGATCACCCGTTCAGTAGCCTTCTGATGCCTGTGAGGCAACGCGATCGTTCAATGTTAAAATATGTTTCCCAATTTGTGCCGGTTGCACTGGCAGCAACCTAAGCGACAACAACGACTAAGTAACCGGGACAAGTGTTCGCTGTGCACAACGTGGCTAACGGTACAAGGGTAGCTACTACAAGTAGCAGCAAACGTGAGTCACGCTAGTTCCGGTGTTCTGGTCTTTTCTCCCGTAGGTTGTTCTGAACGCAACCATTCCAAATATGTAATCCAGCTTTTAGAATTCCCACATGAACTGCACCAACAACGGAAAATTACGATTCACAATGAAATGTCCAAATTGAACAGGAAGCTAAAATACTGACTGATATGTCATGAAAAATGTTGTGGATACTGATGCACCTGTTTTTAATTAAACTAACCTATTCTAAATGTTATCAAGCTGGTTGAAAGAACGAGAACGGTGTCTTTACTCGAAAATGTGAGGAGAAATACTTGAGAATTCAACAAAGTCCTAAAACTTACAGGCTTATATCAGTATCAGCGTCCTAGTGTCACCAGTCCTCATGTCTCGCCTAAAGATGTATTACTGCAATCGATTCCACAAACAGTTCAAAACGCTCGCATCGACTTTTCAGACTTCAAGAACATACAAAAAGTAGAAGAACGTTAGAACGATTTTCGATTAAAGCAGCAAGATGGGTGCCATTGCCCAGTATTGGGACATAGCATTCCCACCCCGAGGGTGGGGGGGGGGGGGGGGGGGGGGGGGGGGGGAGAAAGGGAGAAGTGCAGCTATCTAGAATCGCGTTACACAGTCAATATTTGCCGCGCACTTAAGCTGTGGACAGCGTCGTGAAGATTGCAATTTCTTGCCTCGGGCAAAAGAGGAAGGCACGAGGTTATTCCGTACCTCAAAGTTGGAGGCATCGAACGCAGCGTGGACGCTTGTACTGACGCAATGATTGCTATGTTGTAGTTCAATGAGTAAATATATGCATAATATCTTAAAAGCTCACCTATTTTCTATCGATTTTGCCACCATTCCCTACGTAACTACCTACCTACCTACGACACACAAGCGCGCCAATCGCTCATTGAATAAAGCGCAGTACTGTTTACAAACTTTAATTCAAATTTCTTCCCTCTATCTCTTTTTATGCAAGAATAGCGCGTCCAGGTGTTTACCCCCCCCCCTTTACCAACAGACCCTCATTGTGCACAGACTTTAGCTGCCCAGCCGTCACCTCTTGCGTATCTTAGATACGACTACGAAGCTCTCTTGACGTTTGTTTGAACAGAAGGAACGCATTTCGTTACTTTCTCAAATGGTGGCGAATTTGCGGGGAATTAGTATAAGTATAATAAATAGCTCCCTGTGTCTGAACTTAAGAGGTCCAGCGCTGACGTCTTGAACTTTTTACACCAATTCGCTATACACAAAAAGGTAGCCACGGATGTAAGGGAAAAGCAACACAATGTATAATCATCTAAATTATGCAGCAGTTATATGAAAAAAAAATTGGGCTGACTACGCCTGATGCTGCTTTAGCATCTACCAGACAAATACCTTGTCACACGCTGTATCGCAAACATAATTATACTATTTCATGACAGCCTTCCTCGTGACTGCAATTAAGAATTTTGTATGGAAATTAGGTCCCGCACCAAATGCTACAGAAAGTAAGAAATAGAGAAAACTATCGTCCAATCTCACTCGCAAGTACCAGTCCGTAAATTTTTTGAAAATGACATGTCTAAATTAACTTGATATATATTTTGTTTTAAATAATCCTATAAGAAGAGTTCAGTGTGATTTTAGTCAAGATTAGACAAAAGTCACACCACTGATTGAAGTAACTCAAGGACCCTAGCGTGTGCGTTGACTAAGGCAGATAAACATATGTAGTCATTTTTTTTTATTTTGCCAATGCATTCAACTGCGTTTTTCAGCCAAAGCTAATTCATAAAGCATGTATATTCTTAATGATAATAAAATTTTGTCATGACTTGAAACTTAGCTGGTAGTTAGACAACACCTCCTACTGTTGAATAATAAAACGCCAGACAATTTATCGGTTACATTAGGGGTGCTTCGGGGTTCTGTTCTTGGGCCGTTGCTGTACATTTTATTTATCGTTTACACGGGCACATGATTTAATACTTTGGTCAAAATAAACACTTTGCCAATGAAACAATCTTCTACCCAGAAATACAAGCATCCAATGACCAGAAAACATAATTAGAATTTAGTTCTTTTTACAAGCTAACGGGAAGAATGGTGTATTTAAATACACACAAATACAAAAATATAATGCGAAAACAATCTAACAGCACAGTTCACGTGTAGTTTTGGGGCGTTCTTTTCAAAATGTGTCTGGGATTAAAAATATATAGCTTTTTTTAAATCGAATTTTATCAGGAACTCACACATATGTGTGTACTATAAAAAGCCCATAATGTACAGACACTTAGACGGAAGTAAGAATTTAGAGGTCCAGAGCTCAGATTAACAACATAGAAGTTATAATATCAATTACGATTGAATATGCAAGCACACTTGGGAGGGCAATAACGCCACAAAACATTTACGAAAAAGAATGCATAAAAAGTAAAGCAGTTTTTATTATTTTAGTTGCTATCTATACAAAGCATCCATATCCTTACTGACGTCCGATGCAAACTTTCTGTCCAGAAGCACTTGGAATACGTTGACTCGGATGAACTTCTTTCTTTATCTTCCCTCGGTGTCAAAACTTTACGATAATCGCAAATATAATACCTGCGCAATCTGTAATAATGATACTAAAATAAAATACAGCAAACCCCTCTGCCTCACGGATTGAACCCAATCCTTTAAGTAACTCGCTTTGTTAAGTGTATCTACGAATGTTAAAAACAGTACAAATTTACCAGCTTTTCTTAATGATATATTTCTGTGCTCAAGTGTCATTTTACTTTTAACATACTTACCGACCTAGTTTAGGATCAAGCCCCCAGGCGGTGTCTATAATATAAATAAATAAAATATAAATTATCAAATTTGCAAGTTCCTTGCGCTAGAAGGATAGGTGAGGGTCCTGCGGGCGACACCGGTCCCACGATTCAGTCAGTAAGGGAGATCATAACCTACGATACGCAACTTGTACTTTTAGGGTTAGAGGAGAAAGGCCTAGTGAGACACCCTACATACATTGAGGGAGATAACAAAAGTGCATGTTTTGTATAACCAAGCCGCTCACCTTTGACACTTCGCCTATGGGGCAGCACCACCTCCACGGACATCCCCTGTTCACGCTGACTTCCACCGGCGCCTCGTCGTTTGTAACCATAGAGGTACGGGGGGAAAGTTAGAGTTCGCAGTCAATTATTGCGGTTTCCACTGCTTGCACCCCTGCAGATAAATTTAATGCCTGTAATCTAGATACCGAACCTTCTAACGACAAGCTCCCTCGATCCGCCCGGGCCCTGACGCCACCAAGTCCCGTGCAATCGCGGCATACGCGTGATCAGTATGCCGCGAATTCTCCGAAACGCGTCTCCTCGTGTGGATACCGCTTTAAATGAACCTGGACATCTGCTTCAATTGTATATGCTCACGGTATGAGAAACGGAGCCAAGAAGTTCATGAAAGGTGAGCATTTTATCGTACGTACAGTTATAATTAATCATGAATACAGAGCCGGCAATAAAATGGTTACAAATAAAACAATCCGACCAATGCGACTGGCTCAGAACCATAACAATAATACTGATTGTACCCTGAACACTACTCTTGTGCTGTAATTCGGTTGTCAATTTGTGATTTTCTGGAAATTTCTGCTAAAAGCTTTTCAGGCATTTATTAACAGTTATAAACAAAACACTAATTTGCCCATGTTTGTGCAGCGCGTTTGCTACAATTCATGGTTGAACTATAGATAATTTGTACGTTATTCAATCTGTAGAAACAAATATGTTTCATAAAATGAATGCCCTTCAAAAATGTGCAATACAGTTTTTTCGAGAGGGTCAGTTTATTGAGGTAAGCCAATTTGTGTATTCCATTGAAAGAATGACAAGTCAAAGAATTTACTTAATTAAGACACTCTGAGGCTTTGGTTATTTGACTAGCTAGCTTCTTTTTGGGTATACCTAACGTCGGAGTTGACAGTACTATCTTCACAACGGACAGACTAAGGAGCAACAAAAACCCTTTCTGCATACGCATGACACCTTCACTGTAATTATTAAGGCGACATTTTGTCGGCATAATCCATGAAATGTAGGTAAACTTCAAATTCAAATGGATATTTGTTTTGTCCACACTCAGAAATGTATTTGTCTGTTAATCACGGGTTTATTTCGACAACTTCGGTCCGGCATAAGTGTTCACCACGAAAGAAAAAAAAAAGAAAAAAACGCTAAAAATAAGGAAGTTAGTGTGTGAAGATCAGTGAACAGATCCGCATTTCAGAAGTTTGGCACCGTTCGGCGCGATCATCCTCTTACGTCTTGACATCACCGCCGCGAACTCCTGGAGCCATTTCGGGCGCACAACTGCACCGCCTTGACTCAAAACCCTTCCCGCGTCCCACGCGATGCGGCTAATCAGTCCTAAGCGCTTTCCCGGGACATCGCGCCCACGTGGACCCAAAAGTTGCGTCCGCTGTGCAGTTGAAACGAACGACCGTGCCCACGCAAACAGTGCGGACAGAACCGCGGCGTCTGGCGGCTTTATGACCTGACGACCGTCGCAACGAACAAGGAAGACGCATCTGCTTCCAAGAGCCCCTCGTTAGCGCTGCAGCAGTAGCGCGTGGGGGTCGGCTCATTAGGACCCCAAGGGTCGGGTCGCCATTAGAGCGAACTGCGCTGCTGCATTCCGTTGGTCCAGCCACCGGCGCGCTTTCACACCAAGGTGTTTACTGCGTTCTCCCGTCAGCTGACGGGGCGTTGGGTGCCACACGACCACATGACCTCCGAATCAACCGCCCGCCCTCTTTGATCACCAGACGCCACTCTCTGTGCTGGGATCTGGGCGGGAGCGCGATCACGTGGCAAATGATGGGGCGGACGACTGGTCCGACGACAAGCACGTAACTTCCATCGCATTGTCAGCTTAGGAATGGACGGGGTGTAGAATGCGCGGCTTTTGGGTACCGTTTCAGTCGTCGCGGAGGACGGATTCATGCTTTCCGGCGACTAGAACGGGGCGTCCTTACTCAAAAAGACCGCTTTTTGTATCCGCCATTATTGAAGGATTGAATTGGGACCAGTACCGTCCCAGCGTTTCTTGCACTCCCTCCGTTTCCGGGACTAGGTCAAACGCTATGCGAGTACCGTAAAATTTGGTATTCAGAATCAGACCTAGCTGTGGCCTTTACTTAAATAAGAAATACGTAATGATTATTTTAGTTAAAAGAAGAGTGTAATCCATACTTTGCAGTGTCGCGAATTAATCCAGTATTTCTTTACCTTGATACTTTCTAAAAGAGTGAATATAAATACGGTGTTTTTCAAATCCATTCCACCATTACTTTCAATAGACCGATCTCACCCGCAAGTTTCGCTGCGCCGCCGTTGACACGGTGCATTGTGGGACCTTCAGTATCTGCTCAACAAAGCTGGTGCGGTTACGAGCTGGGATGCAGTGAAGATTTGGCTGACGGCGAGCCTCGCACGGACGGCGTTAGCAGTGTTGTTCCATCGAATTGTTTTTCTTTCGCTCCGCCGTTATGGAGCGTTTCACGTTTCGCGTCCCCGGCTGCAGCAACAGCAGCACCAGACGCACGCGTGTCGGTTTTCATAGCTTTCAGAAGGACCGGCAGTTGAGAGAAGAAGAGATCGCCAAAGTTCGGCAGGCAGGCATGCAGTGAGGGACGGTTGATGAGTATATGCTTGTTCAAGAAGGCTAGGTAATCAACGTTGTTTACACAAAAACAAACTCACACGGTTTCTGATTCCCATGTTGTCGAGAGTTGGAAAAAACTGATAGAACCCCCGGAGTGATCTCCGGTTCGAACCTGTCATAAGATCGTGCTAGCGTCCGTTCGCATTTGCGTCCCGATGCGGCGACTCCATCGTTAAACGCACGACCTGTATTTATTCTTCCTGCGCCACTGTTTTCGAAGTTTAGAGCTTTTCAAAGATCGTGCCCACGAAAAATCACACAAAGCGAAATTACTTTTTTTCTATTCTTAGACTTTGCTCTCTTGCCAAGTGCACGTGGATAAGAGACACTTCAAAAGCCCTAAGGATGGTGTCAAGCGTTCGATGGTATTTGAAGGCGTCAAGCGTTTTATGAAATCAGTGTGTGGCTCGAACGCATACTTGGTTTGGACAATCGAAATTCATAAAGAGCATAAACTAGAATGAATCTCGCTTGCACTAGGGCATATTTAGAAGATTTACATACGTCAGCCACTGGTGTAGCCAGCAGCTTTTCCTGATGCCATGAGTCTGCGGTTGGAGAAGGGGGGAAAGCGACGGCTGCGGCGGCTGGAGCTGCCTTCTGTGTCGGTGGTCGCCTACATCTAAAGCGAGAGGGGATAGAGGGTGTCCTCTTTTTGAGGCTGTTGGTGCTCCGTGTCCGACGTTGAACTGAGGATCTAAGAAAATCTTTGAAAGTATCATAAAACTTATATTTTCGCTGTGCAGTAGCCGATCATCAGGTATTAATTTCGGCGCAACGTGTGTCACGTTGCCCCGAAATTCTGGATGTAAATGTCTCAGTTAATTATTCGTGCGCTTCGCAAACAGCAATAGTAGCATTTCACGGATTATGGTAAGTTATTTCCGGCAGCCAGATTAGCAATTATTTTGTTGTGGCGTTATATCTGCGTGTAATCCCATATTTCTAAAAGTCCGATAATTCAGTAGACGGAGGTAGATGGCTGTGGTTTGCATTATTTGTAGTTGATTGAATATATTTACTCTATTATGCGTCAACGTTTAAGGGTGATCTCGCCCAAGTCCTGCATGTCTACTGAGGACCGCCAACACATGCTGATGTATCCGCTACCTTAGACTCACATCGTGGAAGTTCTTAATACTGTTTACTTTAGGTAAGATAAGTCAGCTATTTTATTTAAATTTTCTTATTAGCATTTGTGCACTTAAAGCAGGGCTAATAATTTTTATCTTTTCTTCGTGTGTGTAATGTCCAAGAATTTTCGAGAGAACATGGAAGGTGTAATGGGAGTAATTGCTGCATCTGCAGCATCTGCTGCTGTAGTTGCTGCATCTTGGGATTTACCCGGCCACAAGATGCAGCAACAAAATAAGCACCCCGTTCCCGCCGTCAAGATAGCAGCGGGAGAGGGGGAGATGAGAAGGGTGGCGAGGAGCATTTTCCCATATTGCGGAAAAGCTTTTCCTATAATACATAATCAATCGTTTTATTTTTCTCGCGCCGACAAACAACCTTTGGTGTACAGTGTGGTGCACCAAACATACGTGGAGTAAAACCTAAAAATACAGAAAACACCAAATTTAAATCAATAAAACTCGTGCAACATTTTCATAATGCAAAAATTGATTATCGATTAGTTCACAGACATCCAGTCACGTAGATTTAACATAAACTGCTGAGTTACTAAACAGATGTCGAGGTTAAATTTTCTCGAATCATAAGCAATTTGTATTCTTGACAATGGGAATACAGCGGTCAAGCAAGATGAATAAGAAGTTTAAATGTTTCGGCTCAGGGGAGAGAGGTTATGAAACTCAATAGTTTGTAATAAAGCCGCCGAATTTACCCTGCCATGGACAACTTTGTGAAGGAATAAAAAAATTCTGTATTGCCTTCTCAAGGCAGCAAAAATTTTGCTGCCCTCTCAATTCAGCAAAAATTTAAGAAGCAATGTTTCGTAGTGATAAAAACATCTCCTTCCAGTTTACCGACCATATAAAATTCTTACCATTCATTTTTGCACATTTTCAATAGCTAGCTTTTGCAACATACTCATTGAATTCCAAATGACTGAGGCAAATTCCAGACGGGATCGAACTAGAGACATAAATAAGAGTAGCAAGCAACAGGGAGTTGAAAAGTGACGACAAATTCTTGAAATCATTCCTAACGTCCTCAATGTTGCATTTACTGTTGAAAGAAAGTTGAAAGAAGTCAGTTGTCAATATACACTCCAAGGTCCCTGATAAAGGAAACTGGAGGAACTATTACTCCATCCAGGTAATATTCAAAACAAATGACATCACGCTTCCTGGATAACACCATTAATTTGGATTTCAAGGGGTTAAGTAACAAGCTGTTTTATTAACACCATTTTGAAACGCGACTTAGATCAGCTTGGAGAAGAGAGCAGTCGAATAGTGACGTCACACTTAGAAATAGCTTAACAACGTCAGCAAACAGAAGGATGTTAGCATTGCTAACAGAATAAGCAATGTCATTTACAAACAGCGGGAAGAACAACGGGCGAAGAATTAAGCCCTGCGGCACGCCAGGCGTTGAAATAGACTGTTCGGAGAAGATGCCATTGACACGGACAGAATTGTGACAATAACACAAGTAGCTATGAAACCATCTACACAAATGCGGGCTGAAACCATCTGAGGCCAGCTTGCTCAACCATAAATCGTGCCTAACGCAGTCAAATGCTTTAGACATGTCTAGGTAGATGGCGTCAACTTGATTTCTACTAGTAACCATTGGGTGCGGTGTAACTAAAAAACGAACATAAATTGGACTCTACAGACCTACCTCTTAAAAACCACCATGTTGTTCATCAGATATCACCGTGTTTAGGTAAAAATAAACACGCTTATTAACTACTTTCTCAAGAGCCTTTGCAAATCCACATAATAATGACACCGGTCGATAATTACTAGCTTTCGCGACTTGAAGGAACTGGCTCAGAGGCTCGGCGGATCCGGTGAGACATTCTGACCGCACGAGCGTATCGTCCTCCACCGCCAGCGTCCGCGGCACACGAGTCACGCTGCGCGTGGAACGGGGACGCGGCGTCCCAAAACAGGAGGCGCGAAGCCGCCGACCACGCAGACGAGCGAGGTCGAAACACGTACGACATGTCCAACCGCTTGCTCGACCTGTACTCTTACGGACGGCAGGAAACAGAGGCTGCGCGCAGTTCAACAGGCGAGATCCGAACGCAGAGGTGCCGACGCCACGGGAGGAAATGCGGCCAAATCGTCCGTACACCCAGAAAGAAAGGCGCGACGCGCATCAAAATGCGAGACAGTACTCGAGAAGGGTCTCTCAACAGCGTTCATTTCGCTGAAACAGCGCGAAACATCTGGTTCGACAATGCCCAGAAGTGCGAAACTCCGCATCCCGACGGTCGGGAAATGAGCAAAGCCACCGATAACCAGCTCGGTGGCTAACTGCGGCCCGGAGCAAGAAACTCTTTTGCCGTCGGCCTATAGAATAGGTTCTCCGGCAGGCACGCAAGGCGCTTGCGTGCCTGCCGGACGTTCATAGCCCTAACGATTGTCGGCCGGACGTTCAACGCACTGCTGGACACAGAAACCAGCGCCTCGCTATCCAACGACGAAGTGCTGACCGACCTCCGGCAAAACTCTGCGTCTGAGGGGGGCAACACAGCCTTCCGACTCGCGTGCGGTATCGCACATCCAAGCGATACAGTGCGGTTGGTTGCGAGAGGGGAGACTCGAGTAAGACGGCAGCGCATCGGTCATCTCTCCAGTCTTTCCGTTCCAATCATCCTGGATAGAGATTTTCTCGCTAAAACAGGGATCGTGATTGACCTGAGCATCGGTGGCTACCGAGAGGGCACTTTCGCTCCTCTGAAACCCTTCTGCCAACCCCCAATTCTAGAAAAAATCATTGACTAAGGGGGCTGAAAGCGGCAGCCGAGCAGAGGCAACATTATCCCAAAAAACGAGTACGAAGTCGTCGGCACTCTCCTCAACGTGGTGGCAAACGAGCGCCGTGGTGTCGGAGGTCACGCAACCCCTTGCTGGCAGTCATGCAGCGTGCCAGGGCGAGAAAAAGCTCGTTCGTCGAACCCGTTGCGGCATTATGACAGAATGTTCACGGATCGGCCCGGATGCACAAACGTAATGCATCACCAGATCGATACGGGCGACGTGCTTCCTCGAAGGCAAAGTGCACACCCCTGCCAGTCTGGCTTAAGGCAGATCCATTGACGTTGCTTTAGACGAAATGGTCGACACCGGAGTTGTCCGGCGGTCAAAGAATCTCTGGGGATTCCCTGCAGTTTTTGTGCCAAAGAAGAACGGCAGTTAACGCCTGTGCATTGACTATTATCGTCTAAATAACAGCACACGCAAAAACGCATATCCGCTACCGAGCATTGACTTGATCCGGTACAACCTCGGCAGCGCACGGTATTTTACAACCTTAGGCGCTAGCCGAGGCTACCTCCAAATTAAAATGGAGAAGGGTGACGAGGCGAAAACGGCCTTTGTTTGTCACTGCGGCCTTTTGGAATTTACGAGAATGCCCTTTGGTCTGCAGAGCGATTTGTGTTTTAAAGGTTTTACCACAGAATGTGCTTTGGGGTGTATTTCTTGCAAAAAAATGGCACTCTCAAATATGACAAAATGCGTTACACACAGGTCAAGGCAGCATAGAGGATACACAGCCCATAATAATCAGTTAATAAGCAATACACTATGGCCTGTATTAGCACAATAACCAATCGATTGATTATGAGGTACAATAAACTTCCATCGCGATTATATCAGTTACCTCAAAGGTCCTCATAATGCGAGAGCACTAAGTACTCAAGGTGCTGCATGCCCGCCATGGAAGAAGCAGATCCCAAATACTTTCTACATCCGGCGACAACCTTTTTTGGTATTTCTGAGTAAAGGAGGAGAGAGCCCGCAGAGCTTTGGTAAGTGCTCAAAATGGGAGAGGGCACGCGTGGCCGTACCTTCGACTGCATTGCCAAGAAAAGTTGTCCCAGAGTATAGGAGAATATATTCTTCTTCGCCCATTTGCATAAGACAGCGTGCCTTGTGGGCCATATCATCCGCGATGGGTTTGGAAATCCCTTGCGGATGATATCCGATGCACAAGCGTCCGAGAGAATGCTTGTGCATCGGGCAGTCGACGGAGAGGGCTGCCGAGGGAGAGGGCTGCCGCCGACATACCGAGATCCGGATTCGCCAAGACATCAGAGCCGACTCTCTACGCAGTCTCGACGGGTTTGCATGACGATAGGTGGTGGCGGCTACCCTTCCCAATACAAAGGGGAAAATCCCCGAGGCTGTCTTCTTCCGGCCGTTCATAATACGCAAATGTTGTCAATTTCAATGCCATTGAATGTTTGCGGAGTAAGATGTATTCCAAAGCAAATATTTTCAGAACCCGCGTAAACTTCTCAATAAAGCGTACTCCTCACACACTCCGCTCCTGAATAAATTTTAAGTTCTCTCGATCATTCTGATAAACCCGGTAAGCACAGACACACATGTCGTGTGTACAACAGATTCAAAACTACCACACGCTTCCCCATAACCGTTCATAACTAACCATGACTCACGTGTTTTGCATGCACCATACATTCTGTGATCCCCGGCCTTATCTGAATGTTCAAGAAAAGGCTCTTTTTTTTTTTAAACTGAAACCAAGCAACTTGTATATTTGAACAACGATTATAGCGAAATTTTGCGACATTGCATTATGCGCGAAGGCGATGTGTATTCTAAAAAAAATTATCAATTAATTTCTTTTCGCTATACCTTCAATATACGCGTGGTGAAACAAGTCATTCCGTTTTGGCAAATAACAAAAATTAATGTTGTGGAATTCTTTACATTTCTTATATTTAACGACAAACCATTATTCCTGCAACACCACCGGAAGCTAAACAAAATTAATATTTCGTGACGACTTCAAATATATCCGTTGCTTCATACCCATCCGTCATGGAAATTGAAGCTAGTCTTCTTAATGCATCAATGTATTTAGACTCTGCACATGCTAAAATTCGTGGTCTCTTGCTCGCTTACCAAAACATGGTCATATGAGGCGTGGCTATTTCCGAACCGGACAGCGTGTGAAAATCACCAGCAATATCTGGGACGCCGATATCCGAGTACCGTATCGTGAGGACTATATTCCGCGAACCAGACACATTTAAAAGTCAAAATTTCACGCGGTGGTTTATATATACATGTGCGAACTATAAGATTACTTTTTTTTTCAGTATGACAAGACGTGACGTATGTTGTGAATGACAGAGGATGTTAATGATGATTTATAGATGATATCAAGCTACTTTGTGATCTAACAAAGGGATTTTTCAAAATACGTTCCGTATAATAATTTTGTTAGACGTGTGGACTGAGCTCCGGGGACGGACTATGTACCGGGTGCGGACTATCTCAAGAAATAGCACGTCTATTCACTTCAAATGTCCCTTTGCGGGCACCTGGTGCGTTATATAGTCAGGAACATAGGGCGACAAGGCCGACCTTGAACTTCCTCGTGTAGAAAATAAGTATATTTAACCATCAGAGCTCCTTTAGTTTATGGCCACGCGCAGCAAGACGTACACGTACACGTCGACTCTGCTCGATTCAAGGCATGTCTGAAACTTTAGCAGCGATTAAACCTACAACTTCGGGTTGAGGTGAACAAAATCACCGAGTGAAAGAATTTGTATATTAAAAGACGCGTACAAGGAACAACGCATGTCACGCACTTTTAGTGTATGAGGACCGCGATGCGATTGATCACGCCAAAATTTCAGGCCTCTATAGCACGTGAAATACAGTTTAAAACGACGTAAACGTCCAATAAAATTATGCGGAATTATCCATTTGTTAGCATTAGGATTATTACTTATACGGTGAATATTCAAAAAGAAACAGTGCTGTACATTTCGAATATCCAATAGAGGTATGACTGAATGTTGAACAAAAATGTTGTCCAAAGATTTTTTTATTTTTTTTTTGCTTTAGGATGACGTAGTTCGAATTTGTTGGAATTAACGTTTAAACCAATAAACTTTCTTCGGTGTTGTTGCACCGCCCATGTTTACCTGACTAAACTCCGCGTGAAGATACCCGCTTTTTCTTTTAATGCACACCATATAACTTTGATACAACAATTATAAGCGTGCGCCCTTGTATGGGTACGTACTCTGAGGACGTATCGGACAAAACACCTGGTCAGGGTTCGGCGTCAAATCGGTTCAGCTGGTTCTGAAAGCGAGGACCACGTCAGCGTCCGTCGAGGACAAGAAAACGTTAACGTGCCGCGTCCCCAAGAAATGGCGAGCGTCAATTTTGCTTGATGGGGTTTCAAACATGTTTTCTTTTGTTTTCATCTTACTCTGGAAAAATAATACGATATATCCTTGTCGGTCCGTAGATGACACCGACGAGATAAAAACAGCAGAATTGCGCAGTTTGTGCATTATAGTGTTAATGCGTTAGCATTTGTACCCACATGACAGCAAAAAGCTGACGGCGTCCGTTTGTGGACGATACAGTGAGAAGGGAAGTACGCCGCACAAAGATGAGGAGAGTAGTGAAGGACAAAAACGAGAGGGATGCGACGCCAAAGGGCTGAAGGCAGTGCGCGCGCGGCTGCTGGAGCGAGTCTGAACTTGCAGGAATGCGCAGTGCGTGCGCCTTTGTTTCTGCTACAAAATGGAGTGTGAACTAAGCATTAGCGCTGGCCCAAGTAGGCGGCAATGAAGACGGATTGTTATCGAGGGACACGGGTCGTCGAAACTGGCAACAGCGAAAGTAGCGTCAGGCATAATTTTGCATATGTCCTTTAAAACAAAATAGTCAATATATTATGTGTCCTCAAAAAAAGATAGACATGATACGTCACAAAACACCCTTCCAGAAGAGATTTTCAAAAGTACCTCCCAAAGCCGAAAAAAAGTAAAGAAATATCCGATACTTAGGTAATGTGTTAGCATGACCCTTAGGAAAGGGCCCTGAAAATTAAAAAAAAAACGATATTTCTTTATTTGTTTTTAAGTTTTACGTTAGGAGTACATGATTGCTTTGGTACCATGTATTATATACGAATCGAACCGTAAACTACAAAAGGTGGCGTGCTGTGTGCCCGTTAACCAGCCTTACACAATTTTACGCACGGCTTCCTCAGACGGGCTCTGCATCATTCGGTGTGTCACATCGGTCTATGGAACTGCCCAAACAACGAGCTTTTAAGCAATTATTCAAAAAAAATTTCGCGAAGGTGTAAATTTATGACATGTATTACGCTTTAAATTAAGAGAGTTTATTAGATGATATCGTGCGCATTACTCATCGGGGTCTTTACAAAACGGGATGAACGAAAATGACTGTCGAAAGAGCAGAGCGGCAACATTAATTACGCTCTAGCATTATTACCACTTGTCTTTTGCAAATTGCGCTGAGTGGACTCCAATTACCCGTAGATTCTGCGACGTCCTCGTTCGACCGGCCTGGAAGGCTTAAATACCACATTGGAGGTTGAATCTTAGTTTGAAGACACTGTCCTGACGTCAAGTACAAAGTACATTGAAACATCTGTCATAATCACTCAACAAAAACTCGTAATTATCTGAAGGAACTCCGAACCAAACTGGCTTGTCTATAAGTGTCGTGAAGCATAGTTCAAGCTATGTTGAACCCACACCGGTAGCACTCTTACTAGGAAGCAGGACAGCTTGCGCGTGAAAAATCAGAATATTGCCTAATTCCTGTACTGTGCTCACAAAACTGATGCGGAACACGAAGACGGCGTCTTATTTCACGGGAGCGCTCTCCTGCCGGGCGCCGAAGAGCTGCTCCATCACATAAAATTCGGAGGTTTTTCGTGACAAACGAACGTAGAAAGTCTGGCAGCCCCAGTTGAGAGCTGAGCATTAATTGTGACCACCTGTTCTTTTCACGTGCAACCGAAAGCTCGGTTACACGGCGCCTTTTCCTAAACATGCCTCCGTCATATTGCTTGCACCATGGGGGTGACTCGAACCCGCCACCTGGGGTCCGTAGGCCGGAGTTTTGACTCGCAGCCACCTAGGCGGCGAACTGCTCCATGAAGTAACGCTCAATGAAACAATTCGAGCAGGGGAAGCCGCTTGTGTTAGGCCGAATTCGCTGCAGAACTGGCACAACCGAGCTAATTTGCCTGCGAGGTTCTAGACGTTTTTTACCTCATTGAGTAGTAAACCCTAATCCTTACTCATTGAACCATTCAATCACTGACTGCGAAGACAGCCGCCTGTGCATCTTCGAGCGAGAAGGTGGCGACAAGTGCAAAATGGCCAGTCGGCTAAAATTGCTGCGGTGTCCACGATCCAGCGAATGTCAGCCCCCGCTGGCTCTCTTCTGTTGAGCCTCTACGTTATGAGTCAGGTCTGTGGCTGCGTCCACGAAATAAGACCGGTGTTCTGGATACGTGTAACGACCGCTCTACCTGGAACATCGTGGACTCCACGCAAATAGCCAAACGTACAAACAAAAAAACAAAAAAAAAACAGGGGCACAGAAATAGCGATAAAAGCCGTTACGTTAACGCGGTGCCCATGAGTTGCGACGGTCGGAGACACGTTGAACCGTCCCCTCATTTGCATTGGCAGGTAACCCATCAGATAGCGCTCGTTACTCGAAATAAGTCCATCGATTCAAGTATTTCACTTCGTCTGTTTAAAGGAGAGGCAGTTTCTAAGTTCTATACATTTCGTATCACCGCTCTATGGAGCGCCGTGGACGCTGTGAGCCATTCAAGCCGGTTCAATTCCATGCGAGTGTCGTGTAAACTTCAAGAGGAGGGCATCAAAGCGCGGGCGCCTAGTTTGTGTGATACCTCTTCACCGCCAGATATCCCGGGATGAATCGTACCGTCCTTTGCGGTTCATACATAAGGTGAAATGGGGCGTAGAACCACTCCTATTTCGACTCTTACGACGTTCTTTCTCCCCCTTTATCATTACGACTTTCTAACGTTCAAGGCGTAACAGGTTGCGTCCCCAAACCCAAAGTGCCCTCCATGATTATGATTGTATGACTATGATTATTACAACAGTCGGTAATGATTATATGATATCATTAACAACTGCTTCCTTATCTTCGATGGCTACGGTGAAGACTGGTGCAACTGTTAACAACCGTTCCCTCTACTGAGAGCCAGCTCCTGGTTAGCTCAGTTTATAGAGCCCTCCAGTAACCTTGGGTAGCTCTCGGGATCAAATTCAGAACAAGGCAGACTTTTTTTTTTTTTTTTTTAACGACCACCCGTCGCATAAAGGTTGTTAGTTGCAACTCATTATGTCAAGTTCCCTATAGTTTCCGCACTAGCGCACGAGAACCGCTTTCAAGTATCGGGAGGGAGGATATATGGTTGTTTCATGCAGAGTTTAGGCTGTCTACTGCACGTTATCGACTTGCCGAGAGCCCGGGCACCTTCGATTAGGACCAGTCAACTTCCACACTCCCAAAGGGGGCAGGCCATCGGCCTCTGCCCACGCTTGGGTTTTTGTCTAATGCTGCAGATTGTGTGAGTTTGGTTTCGACGGGTTCATTAGAAGGGACAAAGGGGCTCCTATAATTTAGGCAACGCCTTCGATCGTTCCTTAGTCCCTGGGGGTGTCTCGCGCCGGCACGGCGTCTGCTTTTTTAATCATGTGAATAGGCGCCTGAAAGTTCTGCCGACAGCCTGCTGAATTCACGGGAATAAATGGGGGTTTCAGAATGGCGGGAGATATCAATTCAGTACTCAAATGCGTTGATGACCCTATTCGATACCAGACGTCCTTCGGTGAGAATTTATGGAATATGTTTGTCTAGACAGGACGTCAGCAGCTTGACGTGCAACATTTGTAACACACTGTTTTCATCTTTGTGCAGGTACGTTTTGTTTTTGAGGACAGCGACTGTTATCGGTCGGACGACCACATTCTGCTGCTGCTGCTGCCCTGTACAATTTCTCTGTAGCTTTGTATTGAAACGTGTGCCGCCTCTTTTAGATTGTTGTTTTATCCTGAGACACCGAAACGATACCCGGTCCCCTGTCTTCGGAGCGGGCGTACTTTCAACTTCTAAATGATTTGAAGTATCGGTCGCAAGCGTTCCACGTGGACCAAACAGTCTTCATCAGACAAAATAAAGCAAACAAAAAATCCATCTAGGAAATATAACTCAAACATCAAGGAAAGACTTGCGGCTGTCAAGAATAAGACACGTACTTTCGAGCAAGACCTACGACACGAAATCTGAGACCAGAGAAATACAAATGCTGCTCTGCGTCATCGGCTCGATGGTCAGGGAAAGGTAATACCGTTCTCTACAGCATTCCTTATAGTGCCACCGAAACGTGGATGCAATCGGAGGGCTCTGTCGAGACCTATTGGACACTTAAAAAAAAAAAAAAAAAGCTGATTTTGCTTATTGAAAAACTTATACCAATAAAAACCATAATCTTAAATCTTAATTATCCGTGGTTTAACAAAGCGCTCCTCAAATTGTCGAATAAAAAGAAACGCTTATTTAGAGACACTCACACCGTGTACCGTCCGGTGGCAGAATTGAATCGATGAAATTAAGTCAATAGTCCTGAAAACTCCAAGTCGGTACTCTTCCCTAATTCTTACACATATCTTTCAGCAATCCCTTGACACTTAATTTCTACCTAGCGACTGAACAATATTGTAAAGTAATTTCATTGAACAAATCTTGTAGTAATCACTCTCCCATTAATTACAGGCCTATCTCACAAACTAGTGTTCCCTATAAAGTAATTGAACACGCCGTTTATACACAAATTATTAACTTCCTGGAAATAAATTTGTTCTTTTAACCAGCCCAAAATAGGTTTAGAAAATATTTTTCTTGTGAAACACAACTCCTCTCTATCCCCAACTATTGTCATTCCGCTCTCGAGCAGGAATCGTAGGTCGACTGCATCTTTCTAGTTTTTTTTTTTTTTTTCGAAAGCTTTGGACAAGACGCATAAACTTCTATTGCCTAAGCTAAGGAAGCTTAACACTGACTCTAACGTGTTTAATTGGATTGTTTTATTTTTAACAAGTCGCTCTCAATTTGTAACGTGTAATGGCACTAACTCCTCTCTCGCATCCGTCTCTTATGGTGTACCCTAAGGGTCAGCCTTAGGTCCTTTACTTTTCTTTCTTTATATATTATTGACTGGCAGACTTCTGTTTCTTCTTCAGTTAAACACTTTGCTGATGACCACGCTATTTACCATGCGATATCTAGCGACTCCGACTCACAAATACTGCAACATGATTTATACTCGATTTTCCAGTGATGAGAACTTTGGGCAATGCAGCTTAATGCTACCAAATGCAAAAGAAGGCGCATAACATGTAACCTTAAATGCTCTGCTACTTATAACCTTCATCACACACCCTTACAGCTTGTAGGTTCATAGAAGTATCAGGTCGTGTTCATGAGCGCCGATCTTCACTGGCAGATGCATGTTAATTACGTTACTAACAATGCTAATCAGGTACTTGGCTATCTCAAGCATAAATTCTGCCTAGCCTCCTTCATAATTAAAGCTTTTTCTGTATAAAACTCTAGGACGATCTAAACTCGAGTATGCAGCCTTCACCTGGAATCCCTACACTAATTATCTCACCCACTAACTTGAGGCAGTTCAGAACAGGTCCGCACGTTTTTTCACTACGCATATGTAATCGCGCTGCAATTGTCGCATCAATGAAAACTACTGTACTACTTCCAAGTTTCGCACATCATCGCAGAATCTCTGGCATTTGTCTTTTTCATAAGATCTATCACAATATTCATCAACTTAATGCGCAGATAATAATCGCACCATCGTTTGTTTCTGCACGAATTGATCATCATCACAAAGTGAGTGCCCCCTTTTCCCATTGTAATTCTCTTTTTTTTTTTTTTTGCATCCTTCGTGTGCAGCTAACCGGATGTTCCCTATTGTTTGAGTATTTATGTTGTTTCTATTGTGCTTTATTTTTTGTATTTTTTATTTCCCACTCACCTCTGTAATGCTCCCGTGCCTTGAGGGTAAAATAAATAAATAGATATCGTTGCCTTTCAATGTAACCACTGGATCCCCAATTCCGCAGTTATTTGAAGATACAGTAAAGTGAATAAGTGGTTTATTTCGGCGAATTGGTAAAGGAGGTTAATTAAGAATATGTGATATACTTAAATAACAATTTCGAGAAGGATTACGCAGATATGGTGTTTTTACAGCCAAGTTACTGTTTTCTGCTGAATAACAACATAAAAAAAATAAACAAAAATATTTGCACCGTTAATTTTTCAGTCGCAGAGTTTCTTTAAATCAACTACTGAACATGACAGTACGCGAAAGTACGCCGGTGGGCTGGTTGCCGGTGAACCGCTGGGCGCATTGCAAGCAAAAAAAGTGAAAGCCGTTTACCCTGCAACGCCGAATTAGAACGAAGCTCTTGAGGAGGAGTACGGAAGGGTACTGAAGGGGGGGTCACGTGACCCCCCAAGGTCACGGTGACGTGACCCTTGAGCTCGTAAGGTCACGTGACCTCGGGACCTCAGGGGTGAGTCATCTGACCTCAGGACCTCGAAGGGGGGGGGGGGGGGGGGGCACGTGATTCCGCCCCTCCCAGAGGTCACCGAAGGTACCCGAGGTCCTCCCGAGGTCCTCCCTAACCACCCGAGGTCCCCCCGAGGTCCTCCCGAGGTCCTCGGGGGGGGGGGGGGGGGGGGGGGGGAGGGGTGTCGCGGTTACGCCGACGGCGACGCCGCTCGAGCCGGAAACGGGCGCCTAAGAGCTGCGCTCTAAAATACAAGAACCACAGGTTGAACACCGTATCCTTCTCAGATGCATAATAAAGGGATACTACAACGGAATTTCGGCGCTCATTTCTCAGTCTATACGTGTTCAAGGGGGGCAGTATTACATCGGAGATTATCGGACACACCAGTCTCTTGTTGGAAGAGACCAAAAAGAAGAAACAAATGCTCAACATGCAGGAAAGCTGATGCGTATTAATCATAATGTTCAAACCCTGAGACTGGGAAGGAAATGTGAAGCTATATAATAGAAGAAACAAAAGAAAGGTGAAAAACAAGCGTCTCAAATTTAGCTAAAAAAATGTATTGCATACAACGCTCAGAATTCTTTTTCCTACGTTATCCATAACGTCAACAAACACACACACACATACACACACAAACACACACATACACACTTTGTTTTCAAACTGACTCGATTCTAAGTCAGTTCGTTCCGAGCACACAAAGGCATGAACCCATACGGTAGGCCTAGGAGGGAACCCCGAGAGAAAACGTTCAGACCAACCTAGGCCCTCTGACTCACAGATACACAAAGTAATACAAGAAGAATATCAGTTGAGATCGTAGAGCCTCCCGTACACAAACAGTGCAAAACAAAAATTAGGAGATTCAAAATTTTAGGTTTTTTGTTCAAAAGAAGAGAACCCGACCGAAGCAGCTCAACATAACTAAGCTTTTTGAAACACAGATACAAGAACAAAAAGGGAAAATGATATTTGAGATCGCCGCGCTTTTTCATAGATTGGCGATGCGAAAAAGAAAGAGCAGTTGTTGCTTTAAAACAACACACCAGCAGCAAAAAAAAAAAAAAAAAAGACTATCAAACATTTTTGGCGATAACTTCAGGAAATATTTTGACTTGTGTCCGAGTTTCATTTAAGCTTTACTGATGTAACTCCCTGACGTATTTATTCTAAATTTGTTTCACTATACGTTTCAGGCTATTATTTGACTCTCTGCAAAGCACGTATGTTCCTGGCCAATCGACCGTACAATTTTTACATTCCAGAATATGTGTCGCTATTTCCAAAATGGACGCCCTGTTCTTCACGTTACCTTTGTGCTCTGTTAATATATAGCTAATACGCATTAACGTCAGGCCTACCTATTTAAGCCCAGAAGCCTCTGGTATCTGATATACTATCCGACTTCTGCAAGATTCTGACTTCGTACTGTGCTTTTTTCGACACTCAATTTGACCGATTTGAAAGTGTCAATTTACTGAACTTGAAGACCGAAGTGAAAACCGTATAAACGCCGAACCTTTTTGCACAAGGCTTTTAGGTTGTGTGAGATGTCATGAAAATTCGGCATTACGGGGCTCCGGTGCCTTGGAGCTTCGTCTCTCTTCACTTTCGTGGATTGTACGGACATTTGTCCCTCTATAAAGGCATCTTGATAGCCCGCATCTTCCAGGCGCGGATAAGAGCTTACCGGAGAACCGCTCAACGAAGAAAGTTCACAGCAAAACTGTCAGGGTGCGGAGAAAATCCAACCTACAACTCTAAAAATAGGGTGTTCGATCAAAAAAGGTACGTTCACTCAACTGAATTATGCTGGGAATCCTTATGCACATGCGGTCATTCTTCCCTTTGCTAGCAACATTTTTCTTTAAAATATAAACACGTCCTGTGACACATATTGTTGGGACGTTTGTTGGGAAAAACGTCCCAACAAAAATAAAAAGGGATTTTCAATCGATCGGTAATAACAAATAAAAGCGGAAATTTAACCAGGGTAAAGGGCTGCAGCTTGTATGGTCCCTGGACGTTTATCCATGAAGTGACATTTTATGTAGTATAGCGACACCGCATTGCCAAATCTTAGCATTTCTTCATTTGTTTAAGAAGCAGTGGTTTCAATTCTTACCACATTTGAACGAAAAAAAAAAAAGATCGTATTACCTGTATCCCGGCTACGTCTAAATTAAATATGGTAACACTCACGCGACATGGTTTTACATAAAAGCGCAACCAGAGGTGCAAATAATAAAAATAAAAATTATTTAAATCGGGATTTAAATTATGATTGAATTTAGACCGGCTTTACAAGGAGGATTCAAATCAAACAGTTCCTGGAAAAAGAATCCTCAAAACATTTTTGTTAAAACTTACGCTTTCTATGGGGGGGGGGGGGGGGGGGGGGGGGCGCATATGTTCTGTATTGAAATCAAATGATTATCAGACAGTAAATATTTAAATCGGGCTGAAACGGAAAAAGCGATGCGCTGAGCTTTATTTCTACCTTGGACTTTGTTCGTTAGTTACGTTACATATTTTGGCAGTCTAATCAGAACGCGTAATAAAGAAACAAAAATAAAAAAGTGATGTCGTATTGCAAAGAAATGAGATCGCCAAAAAAAAAAGCATACACAACTTTTTCGCTAGGAAAAAAACTAAGCTGTTTTTGCTATAGTATGGAAGAGTTTTAATTTAAAAAAGCAGTTAAAATTGCAGTAATTCTTTTTTTAGCATTGTTATCACTCATAGCAAGATTGATTTAACTATCTGCCATGTTTAAAAGGGCATATCGTGCTAAATATTCAATATGTTATAACTACAGTGATTTAAACCAAAATAATCTGATTAATATCAAATGAATCTAATTTAATTTAAACGAAATATTTTCATTTCTAAATCTTGATTTCTTTTTGTTAAAAAAGTACGACCTGATGTGAAGTGTGTTCGCTGCGTGAAACTGACAACAGAAGCAAGTCATGTTTTTGTCTTTTTTTAGATTTTACAGGTTGCCACCAAAACTACTACTGTGGTGGAAATTGCTTATAGGGGCACAAATGTTTCGATAAAAGTTTAATGCTGCTCAACTCCACCTTCCTACATCTCATCACGTCTTTATCACCGACACAAGATGGGTCTGCGTGCCTGTAAGGCTACTACTTTTTACGACTCTTTTATTCCCAAAACGAGGGCCTCATGGAACCACCTTCCATCGTCCGTGACATGTATAACTGATCCCATCATCTTTAAGTGTTGCCTACTTAGTCACATTCCTGCGTCTCATTAGAAATGTTGTGTTTTTGCCCTTAGGTTTTCTTTTTATTCATTTTTTCTTGTATTTGACCTGTTAACCCACTCCCCTCTGTAATGCCACCGAGCCCTGAGGGATCATCAAATAAATAAATAAATAAATAAATAAATAAACCCCTCCCCCAAGTGAATTGCGAAAAATAACTTCGCGCTGACTGTGTTGCCCAGTGTACCGTCTGCGTGAGAGACGACTGAAAGCTTGGTAGCCCTGCTACTTTTAAATCACAATGAAACACTTTACACAAAAATTTAATTCGAGGTTATAGATTTTCTCCGGTGAGCTTATACCTTGTGAGCTTTTCTCCGGGATTCACAGCTGCTGATCTCTGCCACTGCCTTTGTAACGCCTGATTCATATAATGGGTGGACGACTTGCCTAAAGCATCTTTCACGAAAGGCATTACTACTCCGGCTTTTACGATTTTTGAATGACAGCTCTGTTTGGGAAGAACTGTATTTTTGCCAATTTGCCGTTTTTCTAACTTAAATCAGTTCTATCCTATAAGCGCATGTCTAAGAACTGTAGAATTTCTTCCTATAGTTTCTCTACAGTGAACTGCTATTCTGGTCTCCGATCTCACCAATTTTTCAAGGGTTTCCAATGAATATATTTTTATGCGTGTTACAAAAAGATTTGTCTTCTCGTGTTGATTATATCAAATATTACAGATACATTTGAATTATGCGCTTGTATATCATTTCTATAATATAAATTTCCCCTTCGTGCCGTAACTACATAGATGCAATATGTTTTAAATAAAAATGTAAAGTTTAAAATGTTCAGTGTTTGATATCTTTGCAGCAAATGCAAACAATCGAGTAAACCTCGAAGGAGAAGAACAAGCAAACTATGTTTTAAAAGTTGTTTGGGGCGATTTTGACCAAGACCATTTTGTCCGGGAATAACGACAGACTAACAGAACACAAACGATACTTTTGTGTTCTGGCTGGGTGTCGAATTCGAAATTAGTTATATATACTCAAGAATGCAACAATTGTTCAATTGATCGGCCAGGAACAGTGGTGTTTTGCAGAGAGTCAAATGACATAAAACGCATAGTGAACGAAACAGCTATGATAAATATATCAGGAAATGGCATCAGTCCAGATTCAATGGAACCCAGAAACCGGTCAACATCTTTTTTGAAATTCTAGCTAAAATTGTTTAACAGTTTTCTTTGTTTTGTTGTTGGTTTGTTGTTGTTTTAAATAAAAATATACTTTTTTTTTTTTTTTGAGGAGGCGGGGGGGGGGGGGGGGTTCCATTGCCAACAATGCAAAAAAACGCGGCGATCTCAAGTGACAATTCTTCTTTTCGTTTGTATATCTGTAGTTCAAAGGGCTTACTCTTGTTGAATTGTTTCGGTCGGGTTCCCTCCCGGGCCTTTTGTTAGTGTTTTGTGCTGAAGGAAAGAGCTAAGATTTACCATTCTGATGTTAGCCTGAGACTGAGGCAGGAAAAGAGGAAGTTTCAAAGTAGAAGAAAAAGGAACAGTCGAGGATACGTCTCTACCACAGCTAAAGACAAGTTTATTCGGTCACCCTCTTATATACACTCCACAATCTTCACCACAGAACCTTCCCGACCTCCAAAGCCAAAGCGGGAAGGTTCTGTGGTGAAGATTGTGGAGTGTATATAAGAGGGTGACCGAATAAACTTGTCTTTAGCTGTGTTAGAGAGGTATCCTCGACTGTTCCTTTTTCTTCTACTTTGAAACTTCCTCTTTTCCTGTCTCAGTCTCAGGCTAACATCAAAATGGTTAATTTCCACCAGCTCGCCTGCGCACTCACTACAATAGCTAAGATTTGTACTCGCCTTATTTTTATTTTTGCACTGTTCGTATACGGGAAGCTCTAAGATAGCAGCTGAAATTCTTTTTCTGCTCCTCTGTGTGACAGAGGACGTATGTTGGTTTCAACTGCTTCATTCAGTGTTGATTCCTGGACCAACTGTATGGGTTCATGCCTTTGTGTGTTCGGAACGAACTGACTTAGAATTGAGTCACCTTATAAACTAAGTGTCTGTATGTGCGCGCGTGCTTTTGTGTGTGCATATATGTATATACATCTGTGTCTATTTTACGTTGTGGGTGATCTTGGGAGAAGAGTATAAAAGCGTTGTACGAAATAATAGGTGTTTTTGTTAGCTGCTTCGGGTAGAGGACATTTTGGAGCAAAACGTATTGGTGCGGACATTTCGGAGCACAGAAATTTCGATACACGGACTTTTCGGTGCATGGACATTTTTTAAACATATTTTATATAACATCTTAGCGAAGCGTGCACGCCTTTTCGAAGGCACCAACAGTGACTAGGTCAAAATCCTTTCCAGCCATTAGCAACGTTGAACACTTACACTAGAGGGCACAAAAGAGCAAAACTATTTCAAGTTACTGGAAACTTCCAAGAATTAAACTTGGCGGCAGAATAAGAAGGGCAACAAAGACAGATTAAGGATAGTGAGGGTCATGTTTTTAAATTACCCGAGAGTGGTGTAAACGTGGGTGAGATGACTTTATGAAATTAAAGCCGAGGAGATAAGAAGGTAGGGGAACAGTGGTGTGTCAAACTCAGCAACTTCGTTTGTTTTTCCGAACCCTATACAGCCAGAGAAACAGCGCGATAACCTCGAATTTTTTGTTCTCTTCTAGAACCTCAAACCAACCCCAAACAACACACTTTGTTATCTAAAAGGTCAGCTTTAAAAAATGCGTTTACAAAGACCTCTAGAAATAGTACTAAAGGCATGAACGAAAGGTACAACCGGAACAGAATCCTTTGTTCACTTCTAAGAACCTCAAACTAACCGCAAACCACACACTTCGTTATCTACAACGTCCGCTTAGTTAAAGAGCCTACTGGTGGGCCTGGAACTTCGGTGCAGGGCAAATTATTTTCCGAAAACGAAGATAAATGCACGAAATCTGCATGTCATCGTCCTATTTATTTGATGTTGGTTAAGACCTGGTTGTAGCCTTAGGATGACGGTCTACTTGCAAAGTAAACATGGTGGGTTCAAACTTTTGCACAAGGGGTTCGAATACGATAAGAATGCTGCTTTAAAGAGAAGGTGAGTGTTGTTTGCTTCGAGTATTAAATAGCGATATGTTTTTTTTTGTTTTTTTTTTTATTTGTAAGAAAGACTGCGAAGTCAATCAAAGTCACAAGTTTAGCTTATTTTCAGTGTACGTTGTAGCCTAATCGTACACGGAATGTAATCACATCATTATGATTTGATATGACTATAAGTTGACTATTAATAATGCTAAACTAAGAGTTAATTTCCAAACGACTTTGATTTAATTCACCTTTTATTCCTCGCATACATATTGGAAATGCAGCAGGAAGCTCGGATGCAAGGCAAGAGCGTATACCGTTGATGGAAAGTCGTGTATCTCAGCAAATGAAGATACTCATGTCGCCTGGCAAATGAAACAAAAAGACAAGTTTGCTTAGTCCGCAATGAATGAGATAGCCAAAATAAGGGTTAAATGCAACCAAGTCGTTCTCGGAAGCCCCACTTCCGAGATGGCGCCGGAAGCATGCAGGTACCTACCACCTCAAGATATCACCAAGAGAACACTGATGTAAGTATTTACTATAATTACTTCCTATTTTGCAAATTTAGGCCCTACTATTATAGTTTGGGAGGAGAAAGTTAATAACAGGTATGAAAAATGACAGTGGGAACAATACTGACTATACTTTCGTTTTTTGTACAGTTAAAAAGAAGTGTTTAAAAGCGTACCTCTGTGATGCGCTTCGATCAAGATCATCAGATGGGCTAGTTGGTTAAATATCTAGACTGAAAAAAAGTGCAAATGATTAGAAAAATAAGCGGGGACACAACAAGGCGCTTAATTCCATGGCGTATCATATGAAAACAATATAAACAAGAAGGTGCCCTCTACAGTCCATGCCAAGCACTACGAGCAGTAGTGTGCCCATTCTGTTTTCCAACTCGTTTGCTGCTTTCATTTCGCAGTTTAGTGGCGTTCAGAGCATAGCTCCTCGTAGTTTTTTAAATTGTTAAAGGGCAACTCCGGCCCATACTTTTCATTTTGGGATTATGACTATTTTTAGTGCAGTCAGCGTCCCTGAATTGCAAGGTGTAATTTTTTTCTCGTTATTGTGCGTAGTTTTAAATATATCGACGCCATAAAGTTTTGTTTGGGGCGTGGCCAACAAAACCGAAACTAGCCGCTCGAGGCCCCGGCAACACTGGAAATAAGCCGCTATGTAAACGTGACGTCAGGGTCGTTCTCGTTCAACGAGTACGCAGGCCGAGCGGCACTTACCTCTGTTGCGCTAGCCGTCTAAAGATAGGAGGTAAGCTGGTTTTGTTTTAATTCTGTATAGACCGACACGCTGTTTACAAACAAGCCCGCGTTTGCCCAGACCAGCTGTGGGCACTGCGCGTGCGCAGAAACCAGATTCCCGTGAGACGAAGCAACTGCGCATGCGCTATGCCGACAGCAGCGCCACCGCAGAGGCGTGACGTCAGAGCCGCGTGTTGGTTTATACGGGGTAGTTATCCAGTATACGTAGCAAGGGTTAGTGCGTATACACCCAAAAGCTAGTGACTGGAAAACCCGTGAACTCGTACGGTGTCGTACTCGGCGGCCGCCGCCGTGCGTGCGCTATGCCGTACTCGTCGCTTGTATACCCAAAAGCTAGCGACTGGAAAACAAGTGAACTCGTTCGGTGCCGTACTCGGCGGCTGTCGCCGTGTGTGCGGTCTTCCGTACTCGTCGCTAGGCCTAGATTGTCATAGGGGCTCCGTGGATGGAGCGGCGTTGCTCTACGCCGCGCTGCCAGCGACGTACAGTGACGTGCAGTACAGTACAGTCCGAGAAACGAAGCTTTGAGGCTCTCCGCCGCGGGCCGCGGCGCCCGAACACGCGTGTGCTGGGCTGTACACGTTTTTTTTTTTTTTTTGTTCTTTTTTCCTCGGGCGTGTAAAAGTCGAAATCCAAAGTCCACTCGTCGAACCGCGTTCACCGACACCTTCTCCGATTTCCGGTCCGTTGGAAACTTGTGAAAAAGCACCTCCGGGTTGTTTGAGCAGCCCACAGCGCAACAAGTTGTACTCGGCATTTTTCGAGGAATAGCTGGGCAGTCTGGGGCGCACCGAGTTGCCCGCTAAAACGAGTCTTGCATGGAGTCCTCACAAGCAAATAAACAAAAGGCTTTACCGAAGCTACTCGGGCTGCAGATAAAAGCAACGGCTAAACACGCCAATCACTAGCCGAAGTAGCGGTGGTAACGGCTCAAAGAAGCGCACTCCGCGCTACGCCCGGACCGGAAGAACAAAAGAGAACGATACTGACGTTACGGCCCAAAGTTGCTTTAGCGATCGGCAACCCGCTGGCCGCCCGCTAAGGAGCGGCGGCTCGCGGCGGGTCGCATTTTTATTATCGCCATTGGTTGAGAATGCGGCGTCCCAAGGACGTAATATTTTGGCTGGTGTCGTATTTTGTGTCGCTACAGCGATACCAGTAATTTATTTCATTTTGTGTTTTGGCCGGAGTTGCACTTTAATTGCAGGCATTGCTTATTCACATCTGCCACGGTTTTGAACCGTGGTACCAACGATATCCCAGCTTTTTTACATGCAGGAGAGTTTGTGCCAAGGAGCAAAGGAGCGATTAATTAGCGTTCGAGGAAATGGCGTTAAACGCCATTTCATCGGACGCTGTTTCATCGAATAAGTGGACATTTCATCGAACGCAGATTTATCAAATCCTGTTTGATTGAATCGCTTGGCGCCGTTTCATCGAATTTCCCTTTACTCAAGTTTGGCGTATTACAATACTTTTTACATAATTTACTATTGATTTTCAAATAATTTTGACGTCGCTCTCGAATCACCAGAAATAAAATTACTCCCCGGTTAATTGTTGTTTTAGCTAAATCTTGGTTACTGAATTATAGAAGGTAGTTTTAACATCAAAACTTAAGCGGGTACGCGGCTTCTTTTTTTCTGACTCGGTAAGCGGCTGCTTTTCACCACAGAATTTTTCCCACTTCATGCCCCTTTTTGTTCCCGCGCGAAAGTCACTTTCTGAAAAAGGAGTCAGCTATTCTTCGCAGTATCTTCATTCTATCCTAGGAGAATAGCTTCTTTTTTTAAGAACGCACACTGTATGTCGAAAATCCGGCAGGTCTACGGTTCTGAACGTTACAATAAGCTAACAAAGAGGGGAGGCAGGTCTTTCTTTTTGTATCATGCGACATGGAAACAGACCACTGCTTCAAGAACGCGTCTTCGCCTTGAAACAGAAGATGTCGGTCCAACGACGAAGATATTGCCGCGCGCGCTGGCCAAGTAGGCAGCGCGCGCGTGGCATAATGGTTATCGCGCCTGCCTCCCACGCGAAAAGCTAGGGTTCGAATCCTGGGAGCGACGTGTCTTTTGTTTATTCCTGTAACTTAGTGTTCTGGAGAATTCGAGAATCATGTTGCTTGTTCCAGGCCCGAATGTTCTACGCGTCGAAGTTTCTACGCCGATTATTCCAGAAGACCACGCATGTACATAAGGGGCTCCGCGTGGCGAGCCGCAGTCAGTTTCGCCCCAGCGTTCGTCTCCGCTGCTACGCCGACTTCGACGCCCGCGACGCTCTATTATTATCTTTTGCACTCTTTTATTTTTGGCAGAAGTTCGCCACATTAAACGTTTATTCCTTCCTGTTTATTTCTTGTTTATTGGTCACTACCCGTGACAATATATCCTTGAACGAACGTGCGTTCATCACTGTACTCGATAGTCACAGGGTTAAAAAAAGTATCGTCAGTGTTCCCGACGTTTATTGGCCACATTAACAGATGTCATATCATTTACTAGGAAAAAAAATAGAAACAGGAAAAATTATTTTAGGGGCGAAGCTCCTTAGGGTCTAGCCTCGTCCGTCCGGCGTCCGTGCTCACATCGATTGCTCTGCGTCCGGGATCGACCCACCTAAAAAAAAAAAAAAAAAAAAACATACGTTCGCACGGGGGTTTGAACTCAGGACCGCTCGCTTACGAGGCAGACGTCTTAACACTACGCTACACTCCAGACGTTGCCTGTAGGCGCTCAACGTCTATACAGGAGAGGGCGCTGCGGTCAAATGGGAATATAATCGCGTTAAACTATGCATGCATTGGCTCAACGTTTATAGACAAGAGGGCGCTGCGGTAAAATGCTCAACTGCGTAAATAAGCACGATCCATACCACACATTCTCTTTCTGACATGGACCGTTTACTTAAGGCTTCTAGCGGATCCAAGCTGATTCGCTAGAAGAACCACTGTCTCTGCATTTTACCGACCATAAAGCAGTAATAATGAAGTCGAAACGCAAGCCGGAACTCAGCACTACCTATGAACAATGAAATAAGTATCATCAGCACCACCCCAACTTCGCCCCAATCAACATCATTCGCCACGTGGAGATGCGGCCTCTTTTTATAAATTTATATCTTGAGAAATTATAATCAATAACATAACGCTGACTATCCTCCTGGTAATAAAATAAAATTATTTCGTATATGTAGAATTGCTTCTACTCATGTAGGCGGCGTTCGATGAATCGTCTTCGATGAAATGGTGTACGATGAAGCCGCGTTCGATGGAACTGCTTCGATTAAACGGTGTTCGATGAAACGGTGTTCGATGAAATGTCCGGACCCAACATTGAAGGTTGCACCACAACTGTTTTTTGAACTTTACAGCCTGCACTGTAAAGTTGGCGGATCTGCTCTGCTTGCGGCTTATATGCTGCTAGCTAGTAAAAACTATCCTACGTACACGCGAGCTCTGAGCGCACTTATTGGCGTGTGTGGAGGTGTCTGCGAGCCAAACACCATAATGGTTGACTACAAGCTTGCAGCCATGAACGCTTTCAAGACGATCTTCCCAATGTCGGACGTGCGTGGGTGCTTCTTTTATTTATCACAGTGAATGTATCGCAAGGTTCAATTTGTATGACAGCAAGAACTATATGCTTGTTGTTCTCTTATCAACATGGACGCCTGCATGATACTTGCCGTTTTAATGGTACCAAAGAGTGATGTGGAGGACACCTTCCCCGAACTTTCGTCCAGCGTACACTCAGATATGCAACCAGTGATGAATTTCTTTGAAGGTATCTTTATAGGACGGCTAACGGCTGGGGGGAAGGCGAGACGCACAGTCTCCGATGGAGCTCTGGAATCACCATGTCACCGTGCTCCAGTGCGACGCCAAGACCACCAACTCGGTGGAAGCATGGCGCAGGGGCTTTCAGGCTCATCTGCAGTACTCCCACCCGTTCATTTCGAGGGGTATGGAGGATTTACGAAGAGATTACTGACTGCAGCTGCACCGGCTTATGCAACTTAAGATGGGGCAGCGGTTCAAGCCGGTAACAGTATATGTGATGACTTCGAAGCGCCTGCAGACACTCGCTAAAGAGTATGACCGCAACCATGCTCTTCGGTTTCTGAGAGGCGTTGCTTGTTATGTATCCTTCTACATTCTGATTGCATGTGTTTTGTAAATAAATGATGTTTCAAGTTAAAATATTGGGCCTAGCCTCAGAAGTTATGCTTGCTTCGTACACCGAAAAGCCAGTGCACCGGAAAGTCCATGCACCAAAAGTCCGCACCGAAAGGTCCTACACCGAAACATCCTGCACCGAAATTTCCGGATCCCAGCTGAGTTTAAGACGCTTGTCTGTCATGTTTTTTTTTGTTCCTTCTAATACAGTGATGGATGTCTCGTTAATATGGACACCTCCGCATCTTTCAAAAATCGTTCATAATGTGAGGTGTCCATAACCAGTCAAAAATGCATGCATTCTCCCAGTTTGTCCCCGAAAATAGTGTCCATATAGCGGGGCACCCTGTATTACGGGGTCCTTAATAACGAGACATGACCGTACATCTTCAAGTTTACTTCCCAGTCTCAGGGCGTTAACTTCGACGAAATGAAGTTTAAAACGAATTAAGCGATTAGAAAATGGCACCTGATGGATGTCACTAAAGCCTCGTTTAAATGGCTGTCTTGCAACATTGCCAGGTAGTCACGATGCTTGCCTCGCCTAGAACTACACATGCCTTGCACCTGACGTGATCCCGTAAGCTCTCCGGCCACCTCCAGAGAAAGGGGAAGGAGGACCCCTCATCTCACCGGGACTCCCTTTTGCGTGTCCCAGACTTGCCCAGACGTCGCTATTCTCCCTCTCCAAGATTAATGTAAGATTAACCCGTCACTCGAAATTAATAAAAAAAGCAGCTTTGCGATTGGTTGTAGTGGCCCAGCCGCTGGCGTGCTTCGGTCATTTCGGTGGCTGGAACCGTTAGGACATCCTGTCGACGTGAGCCTCACTTCAGCTTTGCTCGTTCCGAGGCAGGCTACACCACGATTGCCCCGGATGTTACGTGCTCTCCGCTGGCTGCTCTCGGAGCGCTTGCACAGTGAGCCGTTAATAACAAAAAAATACAGCCATCAGGTCCAAAATGGAAACGTGCGATTGTCATTTACCGATAGTGTGGATCATATTCAGCCTATTTCTGAACACGACAGGTATATTTTACATTTCGTTGAAGCATCGTATTAAAATGTAATCGTCATTAATCTTGCAAAGTGCTTATTGGCCCTCTCCGAATGAACTTTTTTGGGCGAAACCCTTAATTGATGATAACAGTGTGAAACCACTACCGAAGAGTGTAAAGGCGATTCTCAATTTTCCCAAGCAGTCGAAAGCGAAACAAATTCGAGAATTCCTGGGCCTGATAAACTTCTTTCACAGTTTTCTTTGTTAATGCGCCACAACAAGAGAGACGCGTACCGACATGTCGTTCACAAAGTACAATCAGAAGCAAAAAATCGCCCAGACTCAAACAGAGCCCTCGCAATGAAACAAAATGGCGGATTGTTTAATACAAAGTTGCTTAACCATTTCGCCGAACGCCAGACAAACATCATGACTGGAGATGTAAGCTTTCAAAAAATTTTGAATCCCGTGAAACAACAATAACAACCACTGTTTACTGTGTTTTTAACGTTGAGATATACAAGGTGATTCAAGGAGACGCCAGGCTCTTTAAATCGACCGCACAATTCGGTTTCTTAACCTAACGCGCTACGACTTCGTGCAGCGTTGCCCACAGATGGTTCATTTTCTTTTTGTAAAATTTGCAAAGAGCGAACTTACCTGAGGAAAAAGTAAAGAAAGAAAAAGGCTTAGCTCCTATGGAAACGCGGCGATGCCGCCGGTCTTCAAACAACGCGGTACCGTTTCG
Source organism: Ixodes scapularis (assembly GCF_016920785.2). NCBI lineage: Eukaryota > Metazoa > Arthropoda > Arachnida > Ixodida > Ixodidae > Ixodes > Ixodes scapularis. The sequence goes on along the minus strand of NW_024609861.1, from coordinate 961,407 downwards.
CACGGGAGACAAGAGATGGCGCAAGCGGTCGCGACGCCAACTGCCGCCATCGAACGAGCATACGACGCCGAGAGCCGGCGTATTTAGCAGACAAGTAACTGCAGTTCCTTGTTGTTACCGCGCCTGTTTTTTTTTTTTGTTTTTTTTCTGTGACTGTTGCCGCCTGCGGAACGCGGGCCGCTTTTGAGTCGAAAAGATTGTCTGCTAAAGACGCCGGCTTTCGGCGCCGTATGCGCGTTCGTTGGCGGCGTTCGTTGCGCCACCTCTTGTCTCCCGTGCGAAACGGTGCCGTGTTGTTTGAAGACCGGTGGCGTCGCTGCGTTTCCATAGGAGCTAAGCCTTTTTCTTTCTTTACTTTTTCCTCAGGCAAGTTCGATCTTTGCAAATTTTACAAAAAAAATAAAAAAATGCACCGTCTGTGGGCAACGCTGCACAAAGTCGTAGCGCGATAGGTTAAGAAACCGAATTTTGCGGTCGATTTAAAGAGCCTGGCGTCTCCTTGAATCACCCTGTATATATTTGTGAACACCTTTTTGTCGTTGTTATCATCTGTTTTAAATACACCCATACGGTCATCATTAACGGAAAGAGTTGACCATAGTCAACTTATTTCTAAACGTGAGAGGTATATGTTGAGTTTGGATTTAGTATCCCTTTAAAGCATGCGCCCCAAGATGAATTTGGTTAGAGCGTTATGATCGGGGCTTTCGCACAGTCTACGAGGCTGACCTTACCATCTACTCCCATTGAACATGCTTACAAAACGACGGTCCGCGCCTCCCCCCGCCCCCCCCCCCCCCTTCCCCTTTATGTTAGTGCAGAACTCTACAGCCGGAGCGGTTCCCGACATGTAAAGTCACGTTTTGTGACTTAAAGATACCACAGGAGACGTAGTTCAGCAGTCAACACGACTTCCACGATATCAAAATCTATATTTGTGAGCACAGATTTTGCGAATGGTACGAATGCATTCGTTTAACGCGACACCTTCAGAAAACCTTTGAAATTGCCACATGACAATCTTTGTCCTGTTCTTAAGCGCCAGCCCAATACCTTCATTCTGGATCTCGGGTACAGAAAATACCATATATATCAATCAACTCAAGTCCGCTGTCTTGAATCCTCGCGTCGAAACGTCCTCCCAGAGGGAACTCAAGTCAACTCACCGGAACCGCGCAACACCTGTGCCCAAGACATCAATTCGCCGTCGTGCCCACTGGCAAACGGTGCCTTGGCCGTCGATGAAGTGGAGAATCGTAGGGACACAGAACCCAGAACGAGGAAGACAAATCGGAACCCCCCTCGAGACTCAGCTCGTGTATTCGAGTCATTCGACCTCACCGCGATAGATGTGCAGCTATCAAGGCGGCTAGAGGAAGGTTGTAGAGTTGCGCACTTCCCCTCTTTCGCCCCTCGGCTGTCGATGCGGTGGGAAATGTGTGCTCGCCGGTCCAATCGGCCTCCATTTTTTTAATAACTTCGCCGAGTCATCTGCGTGTGTGTGCGAGCGGGAACGTAATCGTGTGGCAAGAAATAGACGATGGATTGATCCAACGGGCACGTAGCCGCAAACTGGACTTAGGGGTCGGCGATGAACATATTCCGTGTTACGGCGCGTAATTGGTTTCTTCGGTGATAACAAAACCCAGAAACACGACGAGCGCCGTGACGGTGTAATTTTGTACTGCTTCATTTTGGTACTGCTTCATTTGGTACTGCCTCGCGCACCAAGTTTTCGCGAGCAAAACCAGCCACAGCAAATTCCCTTTCGCAACAGAATCACTCGGCGCCAGCCAGCAAGCCGCGCCCGCGACCACTACATGCAATCGAGTAAAGGGGTGTCCAAACAGGACACTAAAAAACTCACGACTCCGGCAAATCGTGCCGCGCTCTGCCGCGATCCGCTTGCGGTCGTCGGAGGGAAATTTCCCTCCGTCAATTCTTCCCGGGGGAAAACGTCCCTCCGTCAAATCTCCCCCTCGCTTCCTCCACGGCGGCCTTGCTCTGCTTATCACGTGGGTCCGGAGAGCCACTCACACGCTCTGTTAACTGTCGGTCAATCGCTCAAGGCCTCCGCTCACAATACGGAACCGCATCGGACGCCATCACGACGAAAGTGAATCTCGACAAAGAAAGCAGATCCGAGGCGGGCGAAACGCACCCTTCGACGCGGGAATGTCCCAAATCCACCCGAAGCCGGACCTCCTTGGCCTTCGAGCCGAGGCGACGGCGGTACGCGAGGGCGTTGGCGAGGTGAGCCAGACGCAGGTGGCGTGTGACGTCAATCTGAAGAGGAGAGCAGTCGTGATCGTAAAAATTTTCACGACTCCTGCAAACATTTTCACGATTCCGACAGACCGTAAAAATAGAAGCGTCCGCTTCAATTTTCACGATTTGCCGGAGTCGTGAGTTTTGTAGTGTCCTGTTTGGACACCCCTTAACCGGAACTGCGGGGCCGGGAACGAGGAGTGGGCGTCAAGGGCTTCTCGTTCCAGGAGGAAGGGTAGAAGGGTAGGAAGGGAGGCAACAGAAGGCATGAACGGGCGAGGAGGATAAGTTTGTCTCCGAGAGATATTCCTCAGTGGGACTGCTTGCTGCGCTTCAAGTCCAACGACAGACAAGAACTCGTCCGTCATCGATCGTTTGTCGGCGCTTCTCGGCGATTGTCGCGGGTGACGGTCGTTGTAGTGGGACAGCATCGGCGACACGGAACTTTGTGGTGTCGTCGGACAAAAACCGGTGTTTGTCGCTCTAGTGCGACGAGGCTTTTAAGGAAACAAGGCGCACGGAACGGGCCGATATTAGGAAAACGGGAGACGTGTGCTACAGCTTGACTGTTTGGCGCGTGGTTGATTGCGTAAATTAGGCTCGCAATCAAGCTGTGCAGAATAAGTGTGGTGTAGTGGGTGTCAGAGAGGCGTGTTCCAAGTGCCAGCAACAAAGCTCAGATAGGCACACGATGTCTTTTACCGTCAGCTCGGTAGAATTAAAGTGTTTTTATTATTATATTTGAAGTAGCAATTGCTAAGGTACCATACTATGAAAATTTTTCCCACTGACATGTAAATATTTCATTGTCATTTTATAACACTGGAACTTTTCCACAATAAATAGAGCTGTCGGATCTCTTCAAGAGATTAAAGGTATGATGTCCTCTATATTTATGACGGGAATAACGTACCTAAACTAACGTGCTAGCATATTGAGCAATTCTAGAATACTATCATGCTTAGACTAGAAGAATAACGAACCTAGACCTCATGGCTTAAACAGCTTGAAGGTATGCACGTGTCTCCAATTTCCAGATCCGCCCGAGGGGTAAATTAGGTTTCTTCCAGTGGCGTTTATTAAGAACATTCAAATATATCGATAAAGCAGTGTTGTGCGGGAAACCATCCGACTGCAATAAGACGCACAAACATGAAACGGAAAAAGCAAATCAACCTGCCTCAATTGGGGCTAGCCCGAATCACTCAGGAGCCAATCATTAGTACGGGCCTCCCGTTCCGCGTATTTATGAGGCATAAAAGCTCCCAGCGAGAGACTTCTTGCATTGGCGTGCCCAGCTCCGCCGTGATGATTCTCATGAATGCCGTGGTTTATGTTTTGGGTAATTCTGGCTTTCATAAAACTTTCCGACTCCTGCACCCTATGTCAATATTGTTCGCCGATATCCTCGGTTCCTCGTTGAGGGAACCCTATACAGCGTAAATAGGAATGCCCCTGCCGTTATGTTGTCACAGGAAGAAATGATTACTTATACGACCCCAGGCGTTCGGACTCGTCCTGACTCGTGTTAGTGCAGTTGTATGTCTGAAAGTTTTGCATGGCCATTCCGTCTGAGTTCGCTAAGAAGTGTTCATGTAAAAAAAAACTTGGTATTTATCGTTTCACATGTAAGGATGGCTCACACAGCCCTGTTTCCTTACGTTATGAAGCTTACGTGGGCTTACGGAGAGATACAAGGGAGTTTTCGTAGACCGTTCTCGCCACTCCGCAACTCTCTCCGCAACCCGCTACGATACCCGGAACTCTACAGCCAAAGCCATCGGCGCGCAGGCGCAGTAGCTACTTCTTCGTTGCGGAGGGCTTAGCGGAGGAGGAAACGCGGTCTACGAAAACTCCCTACAAACGGAAGTCACCGGCACGTCCGTGCTTCGTACGAAGCTTTGCAACCAGTTAAACGAGAAGCTTGATACGTGAAATGCGAACCACGAATGTAGGGAGTATTCACTGGACGCCATATTTGTGGGTGCTGTTTAGAGCGCATGCTCAGAACGAGCTCACATCAATAGGCTCCTAAGACAGGCACTTTTGATGGTGCGGAACGCACGTTGCAAAAGAACTGTGGAAGTTCGCCATCAGCACGCGCCCAGCATTCGCGCACACAGCTATGGCCGCCAGTGAATACTCCCTATAGCGTGCAGCGCGCTGCTACATTCATGGTTCATGGTCACCGCCGGTCATCGCCAGTCACCGTCAGTCACCGCCAGTCACTGCGAGTCACTGCGGTGACTCGCAGTGACTCGCAGTCTTAGATACAGATCATTTCTCCCAACGACAAACCAGAGGAGATAATTTATCTGGGAATCCCACTTATTACCTCATCTAAAGGTTCTACGAGATAAAAACAGAAAGAGAGTCAAAGGGGTCAGTTACATTGTTGAGGGAAGCTTCTCTACATAGGGATAGAAGCAAGCCTCTGGAAAAAAGGACCTAACTTTTTGCATAGTCCCTACTTATACGGTGCCAAACAGATACTTTCTAGTGCTAATAACATCGCAAGTAAAGCCTAATAGGGTGACTTAACTCTATGCATAGATCTAAGAATCGCGTTGATCAAACGGATTTTTCCTTAGCGTCCCTTCAAACATCACCATATAAAAGACAAGGCGCGCGCCTTTCCCCCCAAACGTCATCACTGGTAGAACCACGCAGCACCACCTCTGGCTTGCACCAGTATAACCGATCAGCGTGTTTTGCATCATCTCAAAACAAGTGCGACTCTGGAACGCGGCGTCGCCAAGGCAGACGCGTCTGTCGCTTTGCGTTTACTCTCGTCGCAATTCAGCGTGTCTGCCGCCAGGGGCGGGTGAGGGGGGCTCCGCTAAGGATTAACGCCTCGCCTTGTAGGTTGTATCGCTTAACAGCACCCTTTTCAATTCGAATTATTTTTACATACGTAGGTCGTTCTATATTGGAAGATTTATGCCAAAAAGCTTATGGGCAGTGGGAGATGTCAATTTAACGGCTGTCTCGAGTTCCCCTCGACGAAACGCAATGGCCCCCAAGACACCCCGGAATGCAAGACACTTCAAGTAGCGGGAAAAGAGCCCTCTTTGCGAGCCATTCTGAACACCGTTATCGTCGAGTTTTGGAGTTTCAAAGATAGGCCGTTAGCGAAAAGCATCGGCAAGAGGTATCTTCCTTGTGCTCACATGCATGCGTTCGAGCTATGCAGCCTGATGTGCGTACGAGACAGGGACGCTTGGCAGTCGTGTTTAACGACTTGGAGAGCGATCATAGGGATGTTTACAGCCGCATCGGTGCCAAAGAGTTCTACAAGAATGGGACGAACGTTTTGAACTGAAATGTTGTGATCGTGACATGTACTGGCAAATTTCATACTTGCAATTTCGGAGATGTCCAAGACATCTTACGTATTTGAAAGAAAGCAAACTAACTGCTCTGTTTTCAGCTAGAACAGGTTATGATATTGTGGCGCGTCTTGTTTGCTACAAAGGTGTGTGGATTTAAAAGTGATGAACATTTTGCGGGATTTAGGAAGGATCAATACTGAGCGGCGTGTACGGTTGGAATTCACGTCTGGACAGACTTGCTAGGGGTATAGTCACTGGGAATTTTGAGTTGCGACTCCTTCACCTTGTGGATACAAAATAATTGAATGACTAAGCGGAAAGATAAAAAAAAAAAATACTTGCAACTTTTCTACTTTGGTGAAGAAGGAAGACCAGTGAAGCTGTACTATGGTGGGAATAAAGTAATGGCCGGCCGCAAGTCAGCCAGCCAGACTGGAAAGGCTAGAGAGGTTGCCGCCATCTATAAGCGACGGCAGTAACCAGACAACCGGTTGTCTGGTTGCCGCCGTCGCTCATAAATGGTGGTAGCTGTCCAGAATTTAGTGTCATCATTCGTTTGCTGACGAACATGATACTGGGGAGGCTAGCCCTTAACAGCTCCGCTGTAAAAAAAAATTACTGCTCTCAATTTTGACTAAAATAATCCCTGGAGAAGGGGAACAAGGAGGACAAAGGACAAACATAAATCTCCAAACACAGCTAGGTGACTGGTGCGCGACCGAAAAAATCCGCCTTGTCCGGGTATTGAACCCGGGACCACTCCATTACAAGTGGAGCGCTCTACCAACTGAGCTAACCGGGGTTAGACGTTAGTAGAGCAAACCTTGTCCTTTGTCCTCCTTGTTCCCCTTTTCCAGGGATTATTTTAGTCATTCTTGTCCAGCTCGCTTGCACCTTTGCATTTAATTGCATTATACTCATAACATTAAATTGCAAGCTTCACCCTTGTTGGTGTACGACTGGTGGCAGCTGATAAAACCCGTTTGCTCTACTAACGTCTAACTCCTGGTTAGCTCAGTTGGTAGAGCGCTCCACTTGTAATGGAGAGGTCCCGGGTTCGATACCCGGACCAGGCGGATTTTTTCGGTCGCGCACCAGTCACCTAGCTGTGTTTGGAGATTTATGTTTGTCCTTTGTCCTCCTTGTTCCCCTTCTCCAGGGATTATTTTAGTCATTCTTGTCCAGCTCGCTTGCACCTTTGCATTTAATTGCATTATAATCATAACATTAAATTGCAAGCTTCACCCTTGTTGGTGTTAGACTGGTGGCAGCTGATAAAACCCGTTTGCTCTACTGACGTCTAACCCCTGGTTAGCTCAGTTGGTAGAGCGCTCCACTTGTAATGGAGAGGTCCCGGGTTCGATACCCGGACCAGGCGGATATTTTCGGTCGCGCACCAGTCACCTAGCTGTGTTTGGAGATTTATGTTTGTCCTTGTTCCCCTTCTCCAGGGACTATTTTAGTCATTCTTGTCCAGCTCGCTAGCACCTTTGCGTTTAATTGCATTATCATCATAACATTAAATTGCAAGCTTCACCCTTGTTGGTGTACGACTGGTGGCAGCTGATAAAACCCGTTTGCTCTACTAACGTCGAACCCCTGGTTAGCTCAGTGTGTAGAGCGCTCCACTGGTAATGGAGAGGTCCCGGGCTCAATACCCGGACCAGGCGGATTTTTTCGGTCGCGCACCAGTCACCTAGCTGTGTTTGGAGATTTATGTTTGTCCTCCTTGTTCCCCATCTCCAGGGATTATTTCAGTCATTCTTGTCCAGCTCGCTTGCACCTTTGCATTTCATTGCATTATAATTTCAATTTTGATCTATACTTCGGTTCACCTTATCTGCGAGCGAAGGCGAAGCTAAAAGCGCGAGAGCAGCGCTTTTTCCGTTTCTGCCCAGCTCGCGCGCTCGAGCAAAGCCTGAACGCGCGGAGCTTTCGTGCTCGCGCTTCCAGCTTTGCCTTCGCTCGCACATAAGGAGAAACGAAGTATAGCAGGAGCAAAGCCCGACCTCCGCGAACCCATGCTCGCGCTTGTTTTTCCTTTTCCTTTTTCTGCTCAGCTCTTTTTTCTTTTTTTTTTTTTTCAGGAATGCACGCTACAATAGCTCCACTCTCAACAGAAAGTTCCACAAGGGAACGTGCTCATGATCTTTGAGCTAAAGTCCCAGGACGTGTTTGCTTTTGTCTCTCAAGTAGCGTAAAATGCGACAGTGCACGAGGCCCGTGTCACGAGTGGCCCTTGGAAAGAAATTACAGAGCAGCATTGAAACTTGAGGTCCTTGGAAGCAAAAAGCGGGGAAGAATCTGCTCGTGGCACGGGTCTTGCATGTTTCCGCAACAATGGTTGACGGTACGGGTAAAAAAAATTAAAGACGTTTACAGCTCCCTGTAATGCCGAATTAGAGAGCAGCTCCTGAGGAGGAGCAGGAAAGGGTACGGAAAGGAGGGTATGGCACTCCTCCTCCTCCGTACCCTCTCCTCCTCCTCTTGTCTTCCTCCCTCCTCCTGTCCTTCTCATCCTCCCCTTCTTCATGCTCCTCCTCCTCCCCGTCCACCTCCCTTTCTTTCCCTACCCCTTGTGACGCCACTCGTAACCCTCGTGACCGTCGTGAAGACACTTGCGACCGTTGTGACGTCACTTGTTACCCTCGTGACGTCTCTCATGACCCAAGTGACGTCACGCGGGACGTTACGTATGATGTCATTGTGGGAAGCGTTCCATGATGCAACGCGAAGGTCACGAGTGAGACCCACGTTTTGCATTATGCGACGTTTCCCATAATGCAACGCGCGGGACGCTCATGACGTCACTTGTGATCCTCGTGACGTCACTTGTGACCCTTGTGACGTCACACGTGACGTCACGTGTGACGTAATTACGGGACATGTCCCATAATGCAACACGCAGGCCACGAGTGAGACCCGCGCGTTGCGTTATGGGACGTTTCCCATAATGCAACGCGCGAATACGCCTACGGCGACGGCGACGGCGACGCCGCTCAAGCCGGAAACCGGTGCCTAATACCCAAATCACACGGCAGCGTAAAAGTACCTTTAGCCCACGTACCTGTCGTAAAGGGAGCTGGAGATCGTGATCAGACGGCGCATAAAGGTCCCTTTCGCTAAGGGAGGTCCTGTCTGACAAGGAAACAGCGCACCCTCAAAACAAGCACTTTCATGCACACAAAAGAAAGAGCCACTTACACAGCGCTGTGTAAGTGGCTCTTTCTTATGTGTGCATGAAAGCTTAGAGTGCTTGTTTTGAGGGTGCGCTGTTTCCTTGTCATTCATGAACGACCAACTCGCCCGAACCTCCCTTTTAACGGAGGTCCTGTGTTAAACGGAGCTCGCCCAGCTCCCTTAACAGCTACAGGGTCGCCTTCGTGAACATAAGAACACATTCACCAACAAAAGCTCCGGTCATCTATGCATTCACTGTCGAGACTGTGGCTGCTCAGTGCTGTCGAGTAACTGCGGCGTGTTTAGCAAGCACCACAACAAGCTCAGAAGAGAAATTATCGAGGCAGAGAACATTGCGAAACATAACGGCACATGTGTTAGTACTCCGTCTTTAACCTTGTCACAAAAAGAATTAGACTACCTAGCCTTACATTAATTTCAATTTAGTTCACTATTTAGCATCATATCGAAAGAAAAGAAAAAAGACCAGTTATTCTCCCTCACAAATAGAAAAAGAGAAAGTGTAAATATAGAGAGTTGTCAGTCAGCGCTGAGTAAGTGTCTCTTTCTTTTGTGTGTATGTTGATTTGAATGACTGTTCTCCGGGTGCGCTGTTCCCTCTGTACATCAGCTACAGGGAGTAGCCTCGGACCCACGAACTCGAAATAATATCACAAATATATAAATATTACTTGTTTAATGCATTATAACAAATTGAATATATATAAGTATCAAATTATGAAATAATTGTGAACACAAATGTGATGGAACAATACAATAATGATGAACGCATACTCTAGCTAGCAGGTAGCAGCGGCGGCACGTGGAAAACAACGCCTGCTACGAACCCGAACGGAATGGGCCATTGCGAGCTCTTTTTCGAGGTTGTACAGGGTGTCACAAAAGAAAATTTACACGGTCTTTTTTACCGCAAAAATAAACTAGGCATCGCCGAACGCTCATTCTCCGCCCAAAGGTACAGCTAGAGGTCACAATTATATGCCAAAGTTTAAGCCCGATCCGATAACTTAATCGAAAGTTATAAATGATTTTCTGAAAACTTCAAGGGGAAAATGGAGCCCATTTTTGCCCGTTTTCGGTTTCTGGTGCCATTTTCCCCATGTGTTTGAAAACTCCGTTGGCCGCCATTTTCCCATTGAAATTTACAGAAAATCACTTATAACTTTCGATTAAGCTATCGGATCGGGCTGAAACTTTTGCATAGGGTTGTGACCTCTAGCTGTACCCTTGGGCGGAGAATGAGCGTTCGGCGGTGCCTAGTTTATTTTTGCGGTAAAAAAGACCGTGTAAACTTTCTTTTGTGACACCCTGTAGACGAGTCGCCCGACTCTCCCGCCCAAGACCCTTTATCTTTGTCGTCGTCCATCTCTTTCGATCGCGTGACTGGCATAACCGTGAGACTCCGTCGGGGTTTGTTTCTGCCGGGAACTATTTAGCTACTTCCGTGAGAACGTAGCAAGAAAATGGCGCTGCTAAACATAAAAATGTCGCCCACCTTGCAATGCCAACTCGTGACCGCAGGTAATTTAGGGTCAGTGTGGCCAGACGGGTGGGACGTTTTAAAGCAAGACTCATTTAGGTGCGCCCTTAGACTTAAAGAAAAAAGTTAAGTGCCGCAAAAGCAGACCGAAAGAATATTTCCGTTTTAAATGTGATATTGCACATATAATAATAAAAAAAAAACTGCGCGTGAAACCGATTTTGAGGAATAAATATTTATCACGTGCTCCTTTCTCCGTTAAGCTGGAATGCAATCGACATCAACCTAAAGTGCTCCGTTTATTTACAGTGTGATCAAGAACACCGTTTACTACAGGTACCTTCAGCTAAGGGACCTAAGCTAAAGGCGCCGCTGCCGTGCGAATTGGGTATTATAGCTGCGCTTTCAAACGACTTTATCAAGGCGCATTACTTCGGGCGTATGGACGATTTTAGGTAGCCGTGCATGTGTGCCGGCATAGCTGACCTTCAGTTTGTGTCTCCTCTTATTCCGTTCTCTTCGCTTCATCATTGACGCAGCAGTACAGTTTATTTCCGCTTTAGGTGCTACTGTGTCGTTCTGTCCGGCCTCCACAGCTTTGTGGAGGCTCGTCAACGCCCACATCAGTGGCTGGACATCTCGGCAAGACAAGAGAAAGTCGGATATGGCGACTCTTTTTTTTTTTTTTTTTTTTTTTTTTTTTATAATGCCCTGCAAGTGCAGGGGCACCAGGCCCAGTCAAGCTACCTCATGGAAGCTTTTTGTCTGGTGCCCTCAGCACAATATTGCTGAAAATAAATATTACTTACTTATTCTGGCGCGTGTTTAAAGCATCTATAGAATGGAAAGTTGGGCGAGTTGGTACGAATCCATTTTGAAAAACAGCGCGAATAGCACACGGACAAGAAGGAGAGAACAAGAGAGGACAGCGCCTCGTCCTGTGTGTTCTCTCCTTCTTGTCCGTGTGTTATTCCCGCTGTTTTTCAAAATGGCGTCTATACTTCATTTCAGCTGAAGCCCAGACACAGCCTAGAGCCACTAAATGACATTGTTGTGGGCGCCGCCATTTTGGCTCGTATGCAGAGCAGACGCAACTGCCGACCGTCATGATTGAAGATCGTAACTTCCTCAGCATTGGATTCGGTGTTAGGAAGCTTGCGTAATATTGCTTTGCTCTGTTGCGAACTGTTTAAACATTTACGGAGGGCGGAAAAAAATTTCCTGTGATCTCAGATAAAGCTTCAGATAGCTGGCAACCATGATCTTAAGACACAATATGGCCAAGTGTCGTTACTCTGAAGCGTAGCTTATTTAGTGGCACTAACAAAGCCGAAGCTTCAAGCGCGAGATCCGGGATTTCAGAGTCCCTTCCAAGCACGCGCGCTCGTGCAGTGCAAGCACTCTTCTGGGCCACATGCTCGCACTTGTAGCATCGGTTGACAGGGTGGAATGGCGGTCTTTAATGCCCAGAGTAAAGATCTTGTTATGTCGATACCGAGTTTTGACTCGGTATGGACCGTCGTAGCCTTGTTTAAGTGGTTGTTGTACAGCGTCTCGTCCAAAGAATGCATGTTGCCTGTCTCTTACTACGTACTATCGGAAACAATATGAGCGTGAACGCGCCTCCGCGGGCCGCCGCTACTTCACGCGCCGCACCGGCGCCGTTCTGAAGATTTACGCATGCGTGTAAAACTCCTATCACTGTTCTCGCTTTGACTGGTAACCCCCGTCTGTCGTTTGCTATGTGCGCGCTGGCGGCCGCTTCTGCTGTCGTCTGCTATGCGACTCGTGTGTGCGCTGGTAGCCGCTCGTGTTGTCGTCTGCCACACAACATTGCGTGCTCCGGCGGACACCCGCGCTTTCTACGCGAATTGTGTTTGCCCTGGACAGTTGTAATGGTGTTGATTTGCACGAAAGTCTTCAGTGAAACACAATGCTTTTATTCTTTGAACACGTGGCCCTAAAACGTGAAAGCATCTGTTCTGCCGTCGGCCATGGGCTCGACAGGCTTATTAGTAGAGTGCTCATACTGTGTCAATTCTGGACATAGAAAACTCGCAAACTAGAAACAGGGACGGAACGGAAACTCGGAAGCACAGGAACAACTGATTTATGTTGACCCCTTCGCCGTCAGGAACCCTAGCCATTTTTCACTCAACTGAATTTTTTCCGGGCTCCCCCTAGTTGAACGCTAAGCTTTGCAGATATTTTGTCTTGAACCTATTTGCATGTTATCGCTGTATCTCGACCCATTGAAAGAAGCCAGCTACTTATCACGTATCACATGTGGGCATTGCGTTATCGTACAGGAAACTCCTGAATCATATGTTAAGTCGTTTGTCTGAGTTGCGACGGAAATACACGAGTCGCATAGCAGACGACAACGCAAGCGGCCGCCAGCGCGCGCAGAGCAGACGACAGACAGGGGTTAACAATCAAAGCGAGAACAGCGACAGGATTTTTTCACGCATGCGCAAAACTTCACAACGGCGCCGCAGGGCGGCGCCTCAGGTATCGGCGACACGCGGAGGCGCGTTCACGCTCATATTGTTTCCGATAGTACACTGGTGAGCGTTGCTCACCAATATACGTAGCGTATGTGTTGAGGTGGTCACTTGATACATGCACTGGTGAGCGTTGCTGTCGGCGCGGAGTAGGGGGTCGGACGCATTGTTGCAAAATGAGTACCCCCATTCTATTCCCATTCCGTTCCGGGAAATCAGAGTACTGTATTTCAATTATATTCAACTCTTAGCTTTGGAGACAGAGGGCCCATTCCCACTCACTGAAGGACTGAACCGTTCTTTCCATTACTCTGATTCCTAAGCCCATCACTCTCACGTAATGACGCCACATGGCATTACAATGACTTCACGTGACGTGATGTCGCCATTAAAACATCATAACGTCATATTGACGTCACCATTACATCCTGATGGCGTCATGGAACCACGTGACGTCACAGTACTTCGTGACGGGTCTTCGTAACGGTTCTTCGGGACGATTCCGCATCCGCTCACGACCTACTGTATACTTACGACCACGTAACCTGAGCGCTCCTATGGAAGAGCCTGCTCCCGGCCGAAGGCCTAGTTTTAGCGACGCCTAGTGAGAAGCGTTCTCACTGCGCGGCACAAAAACTATACTCTGTTTCACACTTAGCGTACAACGCTGTCAAAGCTACTGGCGTGAGCATGAGGCTCAATCTCCTTGATCATTTGCACACGTGCGCGCGCGAACGAAACCATAGACAAAGCCACACGCTCGCGCCAGTAGCTTTGACAGCGTTGCATGCTAAGTACGAAACGGGGTATAGGTCCTCCTGTCTCGTCCGGTTTTTCTGTTATCTGGGAGTGCGTACCAGCTGATCACGCGTTCTGATTTCAAGCGCGTTTACGCTGTAATATATTTTGCTCCATGTAAAGGATACTGAAGGAGTCCAATTTGTTAATTAGTTTTCTTTTTTTAGTTTACACAGCCAAGACCATATGGTATTAGCTACGCCTCCGCGCCGCCAACACAGCATGGTGCAGCACGGAAATGACGAAAAAAAAAATACAGAATCCACAGATCTGTTACAGTTATATCGTTCTTCTTGCGTATTTTAAAACAGTAAACTTGTCTTTCAGTGCCCCAAACACCGACACAGCATGTGGTGTTGGTTCGAATTCGTACGCTTGTTTCGCCGGTGTGTGGATATTGAAATCTCGGTATACAAGAAACGTCTCCATAAAGCTACCCGTCACAAGCGAATTTAGACCGGCTCGCCAAGAACGGAGCGATCAAGAAGAAATTGCTCATTTCACGGACCGAAATGGCGATCATACAATACTTTCCCACGATCCAGTGACTTAGGTTCCTGCCCAACCCCAGCCTCGCGCAGGACGCTCTTTCAAGCGCCAGCTCGTGCGTCTTCGGCCGACCGCTCGTTATGTGTCCTCCGCCTCGTCATCTTTCAGCCTCGTCTCCCACAAGACTCATCTGAACGATCGAGATTATTTCCTGCCGTTATATAGAAAAGAAAGATCAAATATTTAGTGCATGACGCCTTTCAATTTTGCTTTCTGAATAAAACTAATATTTTGCCTTATATAGAATATATTCGAATAAAAATAATTTGAAACATATAATACTTCTTGAAATAAAATAAAATAAAACTATTCTCATATGCACCAGGGACATCGTCGTCTTTAGAAAACTAAATCTTTTTGAACAAACTCGTCACTTTGAGGCTGCCCACATTTTCAGAACTCTATCTACACGAACAGCATTATTTATTCAGGCAGGGACTATTGCAAGATTCTTCAAAGCAACAGGAAACGCCGCAGTCAACACGACCCCCGAGCACATTAGAGGTCTTACGAATCTGTCCATAGAGAGTCCCTTTGCTCACTCTCACTTCGCAAACTGCGGTAGCAATTCCGTGCAATGGGGTATGAGAGACCGCACAACCCGTTGAAATCATCGTAGCCCACCTCCCAAAGGGCGAAGCATCCTACATTCGCCTTGCGTTTCACGACCCTCATGATGTTCCTTAAGTTGTCCGGGCCGTGGTAGCCCACCCACTGTTTGCCCTTCACCGCGAACGTGGCGAAGATGTCAGCACTGACCAAGGACCAGTTGCCGGTGCACACCTCGTTGTAGGCGAGTATACCTGGAACCTTGGTGTAAGGACCTGGGGATCCGGGCCCCACTGTTGCCGCTCCAACGTGTTGGTGGTCCCGATTCCGCAGCGTAAACGTTAGGCCGACCAGAGGCAGTACGAAGCAGGCTTTATGGAAGACAGTCTTGCCCATTTCCGAACGAACGGCCTTGGGGAAACGCGTCACGTCTTCGCTCGTAACTGGAAACGTCGTCTTTCGAACGGTCGAGTTGATTTCGCTGTACAATCGGAAGAGTAGAAAGTCTGCCAGCTCTCCAAGCTTGGCGACATCAAAGCCGGTTCTACGAACTGTTTGTCCGTGCGGAAGAGTAAGAGCCAAGATTAAGCGCTTAGGCGCAAAACGGGATTTGACTTCTCGCACCATGTCTGTAAGCCGCCAGCGATCTAACTTCCGGGGATACCGCCAGTTTATCACAACACCGTCGAATGTCTTGCTCATCACCCACCGAGCCAAATTTTGGGCGAACGTCCTAATGAGGCTGTGCTCGGACACCATGTCCCTAAAGGTCCTCCAGTCCTCCCAGGTTTCGCCTAGTGCTACGAGTAGCTTGACCCCAACGTGGCGGTCTCGAAGCGCTAAGAACGTTTTATACGCGCCCTGATCCCTATCGTAGGGTTCATCAGTCCATCTTACCATAAAGGTGCTGTCGATACCCGCTGCGGCGTAAATGATGTGCGTGCAAAGTCCGGCAGGTATCAGGAGCACGTCGAAGGTCATCGGTGATTTTCTGCGGTACGAGGTGTGATTGAAGAAACAAAAGAGGAGGTGATCTGTAGGACCAGGGTTCTCCAGTTCCGATCCTCGGAGGGCATTTTGACTCCGGACAGATTGCGGCACTGCGAATGTCGATGCCTTGAAGTCGGAATCTGCGGTTGGGGTACTAGTCAAGTTGACACTCACTTTGTCCAGTCGCTTGAACACCCGCTGAGAAGAGTGGCTCGTGTTACCCGCCTGGCACTCGATCGCCGGTGCGTACCGGTAGACAATCTTCTCTACCGGCGACGTGAGGTTGCTGCTGGAGGTCCGGAAGAAGAACATCATGCCCAGGAGGTACATGGCGAATACGACGAAGATGCAGAAGCTGATGCGCGTCACGTAGAGCATGGTGTTGGACTTGGCCATCTCTGTTTTGTAGAAGTTGAGGAGGCGGTCTTCATCCTCCCCGTCCGCGGACCTCTCGGTCCCCTCGAACGAGGAGTGAGTTGAGACTTCGGAGAGTGGCGTTACGTTGGTAGCGTGGGAGGATCTGTGAGAGCTACGCGCCCGCCGAAGCTTGAGAATGCGGTGCGCAGGCGCGTGCTTACAGGCGACTCGTGATAATTGCTTGGACGCCATGTTTCCTCTGTCTTCACTTTACGGCGAAGAAGAGGAAAACTGAAAATTGTGTATTGCTTTGCCGGTAAAAGATGTTCCGTACTGTTAAAGTTGTTTTGTTTTAATACAGACACTGTAAAATTAGTATATAAACTCTGCTAACATACTATTCTGCTTTCAGTGTCGAGCTTGACTCCTGGTCAATCAATCCTTCAGCAAGCAGGAGAATTGCTATGGTTATGTTTTAGTTTGTCGCCGCTCCGTGAAGCGTGATTATCGTATTCTTCCGCGACGTGCATTCCACACCATAAATATTGTTTCTCTTGGTAGAAGATAAATGGGATGTATTTGTGCTGCAGACCGCTTTTGAAATTATGCTCTCGACAAGGGGAAGATAACGGGACTTTCACAAGGGACATCCTTGAGGTCGCAAGGTGCAGGTGCAATATGCATCTTCAAGAAACAGCCTTCAAGGAAATAAAAGTTAACGCTTCACCGATTTGTTTCTTTCATCATAGAGCAGAATTTGTGTAGCTCACAAATGCAGCGCGTCATTTCTACAGAAAATATCTATGCTCGGGGAGAAACTTTTGTGACAATCAACTCAAAGTTGTCCGTGTGATATTCCCGCTGTTTTTCAAAATGAATTTATACCAACTCGTCCAACTTTCCGTTCTAGTAAACTCAAAGTTATGAGCGCTCGTGCACTGGCGAACGTTGAGCTGCGATCATAGGTTGGCATGCTACAACTCCCCTTTTTTGCCTTAAATTCCCCAAAAGCCGCATTCACTTGTATGAAGACGTGCTTTTGCTTAACCATCGTCAAACTTCATACTTTATTGGACTAGGAAAAAAAAAAAAAGGAAGTAAGGAGGGCGTGCGCATTTCCACAGAAGACGCTCGACCTCGTTGCTTCCTTTGTTTTCAAGTGCAATAAGTGGATGAAGTGTGAATTATGACCATTGGTTTCAGTGTACGTCGTGGTGAATTTATTATACGTCCACGGCACGTGAACGCTATACACGCGCGAAGCTGACATAAAACGCAAGAAATATCACAAGCCGCATGATTCTCTTCGCCGGAAGGCAACCGCAGCAAAGGCTGCCGGCTCAAAGATCTCTGCAATGCATCTTCGTTGTGCTCTGGTGAACGTTGCTATTCGCGCGAATAGACATATTTTTAATCACGTTGCCGACGACGTCGTCTTGTGGCCGGGTAACTTGGCAAGGCGCACTGTCATACAGCCCTTGCAGGGGGGCTAGATTTTTTCTCCCACCACAGCTCGGTTGGGTCCCTGGCATCAACGGGTAAATTACTTCAAAAATGTAATTTAACTACAATTACAATTACTTTGCTTCAAAAGTAGTTTAACTAGAATTATAGAGTTACAGTTACTACCCCAGGCAGCACACAATATTGAGCCGATATTCGCCTCGGGTCGGGATAGTTGTGCAAGTGCTGCCAATATTTCCGTAGTATCGGGAAAATTGTGGCGGTAGCATTTTGATATTGCCGATGTCGACGGTAGATTTATTATGTTGAGGCGACACAACCATGATATATATTGTACACGAACCGTGTTTCACCCTGAATATCGTTTCTGAATCGGCAATAACTGCGCAGTATTAGGAATTTTGGGCCGATTCGAAAATGATATTGAAAGAAAGCCGGTAGTATTTTGACACTGCCGACGTCCACGGAATATCTGTTATATTGCACCGACGCAAACTTGATATATAGTGTACGCAAACCGCGTAACCTTTACACGATTGTTTATTTTTCTTTACTTCCAAAAAGAGAACTTGGAAAGGGAGAGGGGAGAGACGGGACGACACGAGCGAGAGAAGAGGCATAATAAGGGTTGGGGTGAACTTAAACTTTTTGAGTTCAACGAATTCCGAAAATATAGAGACGTGACCTCACATGACCAGACTCATTGGCGCCCTCACTACCTTCACCGCCGAGTTGGCCGAGTCGCTGAGTTTCCGACACAGCGACACTTCGATTTTGCAGGGATCGCGATTGTAGCTTTGTGCGCGGCCGTCGTACATGCTTTCGGATCAGAACTCGTGGTCGCTACTGTTTCATCTGAATTACTATAATATAACACGTCTTCACAAGGTATGCTTGACGTTTGGCTAGTGAGAAAGATGTTATACTCGACGCAGAATTCAACCTGCATCACAGCTTCGGTTCAAGTTTCTATGGCGAATGTTCCTTATATGCAGCTTGCTTCAGAGTCCGAGTTGAGGTTTTTAAAGGCAAGTGTCTGCCCTCGTGGACGACGTGAACAACGTAGTCAACGTTTTTCGAACCTGCACGGAAAACGTTCTACCTTCTCTGATATTGAGTGAAGTACCTCTTGATCAACCAGGTACGGAAGGTTTCAAGACTGACTTTTGTGCACTGTTGTGTGTAAGATTTCCGATAGAAAGTTGATTACTTCTAATGTGTATGATTTACGTAACAATGGAATGCCTTAGGTTGGCAAAAGAAGTGAGTTTGAAGCATTTATGACATACAGGCAGACAATGCCCCCTTGAAGTACTTTTAACGCGAGGCAGAATACACATAATGTCAGACCAATATTCATAAACGTTCACCACACCAACGATATAAAAAATTCCCATGGTTGGTGAGTTAATTTCTTTTTGTCTGTTCATTCCGCAGGCAGAGGTGCCAGACATCCCCACATTGCCTGTCCCTCACATATACGCAACAGCTGAGCAGGTTGTCATTTACGGCGGAAAACCAGGAGAACTCGTTCCACTGAGTGATCCGTGCACACTGGAGAAAGCTGATAAATACAAGCTTTACTGTCAGCTTTAGAGTGTGGACGGTGCGTCCATCGCGGTTCTCGGTCCAGGAACAAGTCCCCGAGCTCTCACTAGCACGCGATTGTCACGAGGCTCGCGGCATCGGCTGCTTAGTCCACCTGCCGGTGGCGCCGGTACATAACACCTCTTCCCCCTCAGATGTAGCTCCCATAGCGTTCTGGAGGGTGCCTATTTCTTGGAGGTTGCTCCCTTCTTCCGCTTCCGGCGTCTGTCGTATGTTCCGGCGTCGTCTCGGAATTATCTTGAAATGACGATCTCTCGGTAGGGTAATCGTGTTGAGAGTCCGAAACAGGAGCAGGAACAGACCACTCAGCCGATGGAGTCGATGTCGTAAATCGACGCCTTATTTGATCCACGTGGCGGCGGGTTGATCCAGTTGCTGTCTCTACCAGCCAGGAGCGAATTCCAAGTCTTTTGGTCAACTTTCCTTGGATCCACTTGGGGGTTCCTTTGAAGTTTAGGACATAGACTGCCTGTCCCTCTTGAAATACCCTGGACGGCGGTGTCTTTTCCATATCTCGTTCCTTGTGACTACTTTCTCGACGAGGAAGGAGTCTACTGATGTTAGTAGCAAGCTCCCTGTTGAACATCAAAAATGCTGGTGTTTTTCCTGTCGAGCTGCAAACTGAGTTGTGTTGTTTGTACAGGAATCTAGCAATTCTCAGTGAGAGCGATCCCGTTTTCTCTCTTGACAAACTTTGCTTAAGTTCGTAAACCATGCGCTCGGCTTGGCCGTTTGTCGCTGGATGGTACGGAGCGCTGGTCACAAACTTCACGCCATTCTTTTCATAAAAGTCTGTTATCTCCTTCGATACGAAGACGCTTCCGTTGTCGGAAACAATCTTGCGAGGCAGTCCAAAAGTTGCGAACATACCTCGGAGTTCTTTGATGACCGCTGCAGATGTGGCACTAGTCATGCTTCGCACTTCTAGCCACTTCGTGTAGGCATCTACAACGACAAGGAACATGTTTCCTTCCAGAGGGCCTGCAAAGTCCAAATGCAGCGTGTCCCAAGGAAGTGATGCGTGATCCCACGTAGGAAGCGGTGCCTTGCTTGGTATCTTCCTGGACTCTTGGCAGATGGGGCAGCTGCCAACAGCGTCCTCTATGTCGCGGTCGATGCCAGGCCACCACACATAGCTGCGTGCAGATGACTTCATGGCCACGATCCCCTTGTGTCCAGCATGCACTAAGTTCATGGCTTCAGGACGTGCCAAGGCTGGTATGACCACCCGGGATCCCCATATGACACATCCTCTTTGAGTGGACATCTCTGCGCCTTTTTTTCTGTACGCGGTAAAGTCCTTCTCCGTGAGCTCATGAAGTTTGCCTTGCTGCACAGCCTCGTAGACGCGGGACAGAATCGGATCTGCGCATGTCATGGCTGCTATCTTATCTGCTGTCAGCGGAGAACTTGTCAAGGCTTCAATCATCAAGACGTCTCCCGGTGAGCAAGGCTCGTCGTCACTGTCAGGTAGGGGCAGACGGCTTAAAACATCCGCGTTCTGGTGTCGTTTTCCAGGCCTGTACACGAGTTTGTAATCGTACGCCGACAGTTTGACGCACCATCGCCGCATTCGGGGTGACAAGACTTGTGGTACCGGCTTCTGCGGTCCCAAGATGCCAAGCAGTGGTTGGTGATCGGTGATAATAACGACACTTCGTCCGGCGATGTATTGGTGAAAGTGCATCGCCCCAAACACCACTGCTAATCCTTCTCGATCAAGCTGTGAGTAATTTTTCTCGGCATCCCCTAGAGTTCTTGACGCGAATGCGATTGGAGCTTCCCTGCCCTCGTGGTCGACTTGCGCAAGAACTGCGCCGACGCCATATGGTGACGCATCACAGGACAGAAGCAGTGGTTTTGACTCATTGTAGTGAGCCAACGTTGTCTTGCGGAGTATTAACTCTTTCAACTTCCGGAAAGCGAGGGCATGGCGCTCTTCCCAGTGCCAAGGGACGTTCTTGGCTAGTAGTCTGTAGAGATCGCAGGCTACAGTCGCTCGGTTTTCTAAGAACCTGTCGTAGAATGCGAGCATTCCGAGGAACGACTGCAGCGTGGCTTTTGACGTAGGTTCTGGCAACTCCCTGAACGCCTTGATCTTGTCGTTGGTTGGATGAACACCAACCGCATCGATCGTGTGGCCCAGGTAAGTGACCTCAGGAACGCCAAATAGGCACTTCTCACGGTTTGCTCGCAGGCCAGCTTCTTGGAGTCTTGACAGGACAAGGTTCAGGCGCTGGGCGTGTTCCGCGGTTGTGGCACCGCTGACAATGATGTCGTCCAGATACACGCTGACACCGGATATTCCTGCAAGTGTTGTCTCCATGCATTTCTGGAAAATGGCTGGTGCTGCCGAGACGCCGAAAGGAAGTCGCTTGACATGATAAAGGCCCTTTATCGTGTTGATGGTAAGAACGTCAGCTGTGTTCTCGGTGACTCGTAACTGCTGGTATGCTTGAGCCAGGTCGATGGTGGAGAAAATTCTCCCTCCCCGCAGCTTTGCGAGCACCTCTGTCACGGTCGGCAGTGGATATGACGCCTTGAGCGTCACAGCGTTGACGGTGCTGCGGTAGTCACCACAAAGTCTGATGCTGCCGTTTTTCTTCCTTACTACTACAACGGGTGTTGCCCAATTCGAGTGCTGAGTCTGTTCAAGGATGCCTTGTTCCGTGAGACGCTGCAGCTCGGCTTCCACCGCTGGTTTGAGCGCGAATGGCACAGTGCGAGCTCGTAGAAACTTGGGTGACGCGTTGTCTTCCAGTTCTAGGCTTACCGCTGGCCCGTTGTAGCCGTTCAGGTTTCCGTCAAAAACTGACCCGTACCTTTCGATGGTGGCTGTCAGGCTGCCGTCCAACACCACCTGGTGCACGCCGCTGAGGCCAATTCCCAGGGCTGCAAACCAATTCCGCCCAAGAAGGTTACATCCGGGGTGCTTCATCACAAGAAGAGGCAAATTCACTTTCAGTTTCTTGAACTGGACCATGACGTGAATTGTTCCCAGAGATTCGATGCCTTCCCCAGACCAGGTACGCAGAGCGATGTTATCGTCTGTAAATTCCGGAGGGTTCCTCGGCCACGCTGCTCGGAACGTTTGTTCGCTGATCAAAGAAAACGCCGCTCCCGAGTCCACCTCAAATCTGAGAGGAACACCCTGAACCTCCAGGCCTATCATAACCTTCTCTGCCGGCTCCCGCCGCGGTGTTACGGCGTACAAGTCACCCAGCGTGCCTGACGGTTCTGTAAAGGGGCCATGATTTTCCTGTGGTTCGAGTGCCTGTACGGAGTTTTGGCTGTTTTTCTTTCTCTTGAAGCAAGCTTTCGCGATGTGTCCCGTCTTTTTGCAGTACCGACACTGCGATGTTCGGAACTTGCAAGAACTAGGACTGTGGAGTTCTTCGCAGCGATAGCAGGGCGTGGACGATGGCGTCGTCTTCCCCTGGCGACGATGCGCCGGACGCGTTTTTTCCGCTTTGTTTATTTCTTGAAAATCTGCTTTTATTTGCCGCTGGTGGTCCTTGGCGCTCTCGGCTCGTACGGCAATGTCGAACGCCTTGAGAAACGTAAGGTCCCGCTCCGCAAATAGCCGCTGCTGGAGATTTTCATTTTGAAGACCACAACAAAACGATCGCGCAACATTATGTCCATTGGTAACATCGTCGCGTTGCTGGAAACCGCTGTTGTGACCGTGCTGACCGTGCCGTCGGCTGCCCCAGCAGCTAGTGCTGAGACGGGAAGGCTAGCTGTGCTAGTCGTCGGAGTCACTTGAACGTTCCCAAAATTGCAGTCTGCTGCAAGTTTCTTAAGAGCAGCGACGTAAGCGGTCACTGACTCTTCGGGCTGCTGATCTCGCCGTTGGAACTTGCAACGGCTGAACAGTTCTGCCGGCCGGGGATCAAAATGTGCTTGGAGCAAATTCACGATCTCCTCGAAAGTCAACTCACTTGGAGACCTGGGAGCCACCAATGCCTTGACCGTTTCAAATGTGGAGGGACCACACAGAGTTAGCAGAACGGCCCGTTTCTTGGTGCCATCCCTGATGCCGTTGGCCTCGAAGTAGTAGATGAGCCGCTCCGCCCAAGATGACCACCCCTTTCCCGAGAACGCTTCCATGGTGCCGTGAGTCGCCATCTTCTCAAAGCCGCAGGTTCGTTTCTCTCACTCGTCGCCAATTGATAAATACAAGCTTTACTGTCAGCTTTAGAGTGTGGACGGTGCGTCCATCGCGGTTCTCGGTCCAGGAACAAGTCCCCGAGCTCTCACTAGCACGCGATTGTCACGAGGCTCGCGGCATCGGCTGCTTAGTCCACCTGCCGGTGGCGCCGGTACATAACAAAAGCCCTCGTGATCTGCCTCGCCATCTATTACATTAGAAACATCCACTACCCTCTCGCACTTGTGCAGCCGTTTATACTGCTCCAATTGTAATTAATTACTTTTCACGTAGTACCACGTGAAATGTAATTAATTACAAATTACTCTTAAAAAGCAATGCAAAAATTTTACAATTACAAATTTCTGGGAGCTACCCGACTTGGGCCATATAACTTTAAACGAGTTGTATAGAATGCAACGTAATTATTTGTTCATTCCTTGCCCCAATGTTTCAGGAGGCTTAAGCATCGCTCCATAAATTCTACGTATTGTACTTTCCTTTTATGATTTTGTTAAACTCATGATAGAACTTAACAGTTTAGGGCAATGAAGTACTACGTTCTTATATTTTGAATAAATAATAATAAATTAGTTCATATGCTGAAAGACGCCAGATCTCTAAAGAAAAAAAATTGGGTTGACAGATTTTTGTTAGCCAGGCAAATAAAAATGCGACAATTAGTCATATAGGACTATTTTACAAGTATCAATATAAAACTAAAATCGACACGGGCTAATACGACCGCATTCACATAGAAACATGATGGTATTGTGAATTTTTGACATTGAGTTGAATTTATAATGGCTCAGAAATAAACAAGAACTGAATCGGGGCTCCCGAATCAGTGGCAATATTCACAGGTGCGAGGTCAGTCTCCAAAATGCTTATGCAAATAATTTCCGAAGTAAAACCAGCAAGAAATAAACTTGAAAATAATACAAAGATGCAAATATGCGACGGTACTGGAAGAGATACATAAAACACTGTCGAAAAAAAAAGAGAATAACAACTTCATAAACGATTAAAGTTCCCAAACTCGGCTGAAAGCTGAACTTATTTTTTTTTCCCCAATATTTTGTCATGTTTGCGTTATTGTTTTATGCTCACACCGCAGACGGCGCTAAACGGAGCCGTTGAGTGAGTGAGTAAATAAACTTTTATTGTAGCGACGTGTGACGAACTCTCGGGTGGAGCCCCTAGTCCGGGGCCCCATATGTGGCGGCGAACGCCTTGGCGCGGTCCACTAGCGATTGCTGGCCAGTGGCCGTGTCATCGGTCAGCCGCTCCTCCCAGGAGGTGCGGGTGGGATTGGCATTGGGTGGGACGGCGGGAATGAGCTGGCACTGCCAGACCATGTGAAAAAGGTTGGGACGGTCGCCGCAGTGCGGGCACTGAGGCGGGCTGAGTGACGGCTGGTGGTAAGAGTAGAAGAGGGGGGTCGGGAAAGTGTTAGTTTGCAGTTGTCGCCATATGACGGCGTCTCTGCGAGTAAGGGAAGGGTGAGGAGGCGGATAATGCTGCCGAGCGAGGCGTAGCTCTGCAAGGTGAGTGCTGTAGGAGTAAGGGGTTGGTTGGATGCTGACAATGTCTTTCCCTGGCGCCCGGTGTGAGAGGTCTCGGGCGAGCGCATGAGCGCGCTCATTACCGGGGACGGCTGCGTGCCCAGGCACCCATATCAGCCGGAAATTGTGGGAGGTGGAGGATAGGAACGGGTCGAGTAGAGATGCAGTGGAAGGATGTAAGGTGTTATATAGGAAGTGCCGACAGGCCGTCTGCGAATCAGTGAGAATGTGAATGGGCATGGAGGAGGACAGAAAGGAGGTAGAAAGTATTGCCCTGGCGACCGCTCGTTCTTCCAGGATGGAGACGTCGGTAAGACCACGCTCAGTTGCCGCGTGGACTGTTCTGAGATCAGAGTCCACGACAACTGTAATACCCCCGCGCACACCCTGTGGGCTGGCGTCCGTGAAGAGGGCACGAACGGTATCGCAACCCACCGGATACGCGCGTCGGAGGTAGCGCGAGCGATGGTCGCGCCGAGCCGAGTGGCGGGTAGGATTCATATGACGGGGGATGGGAGCCACAGTGAGTCTGGCACGCGCAGCGGGGGAGAGACCCTCAGCTGCGAGGGTAGCGGGACAGGGTGGAAAACCAAGGGTGGCAAGGAGTGCCCGCCCCTGAGCCGTGCAGCGCAAGCGCGTCAACTGGGCAGCCCGGTGAGCTTCCATGAGCTCCTCCAGAGTGTTGGTCACCCCAAGCCTCTCGAGGCAAACGGTGGCTGTGCGAACAGGGAGGCCCAGAGCAAGTTTCTGCGCCTTCCGCAGCAATACAGACATACGAGTGTGTTCGGTTTGGGTGAGGCTGTGGTAAGGAAGGTGGTAGGTTAAGCGAGTGTGTATCAAGGCCTGGACAAGGCGTAGGGCATCCGCCTCTTTAAGGCCATGTCGACGATTTGAGACGCGACAAAGCATGTGCATGATTTGGTTGCACTGGGTGGTGAGTTGATGGAGGGTTTGAGTTGCTTTAGCGTTGGATTGTAACACAAAGCCAAGCACCCGTATGGCCGATTTACGCGGGACGGGTTTGTCGTCTAATGTGATGGTAATGGGGAGGTCGGTCTGTCCGCGAGCGTGTTTGGTCACGATTAGTAATTCTGACTTCGTGGGGGAACAGGTGAGGCCTCCACGCCGGGCGTAGTGCTCGATGGTAGTAGCGGCTTCTTGTAGCTGAGTCTCTATGTGTCCGAGGGAGCCTTTCGTTACCCAGACAGTAATGTCATCTGCATAAATTGCATGTCTGACATCCGAGATCTGATCCAGAAGGGGAGGAAGACCTCGCATGGCAAGGTTAAACAGGAGCGGAGAAAGTACAGAGCCTTGCGGTGTGCCACGGTTTGCCACTGGCGCGGAAGGAGAGCGAAGAAGACCAAGCACGAGGCTGGCAGATCGGTCACGGAGGAAATTGCGGACGTAATTGTACACTTTCACTCCGCAGCCTGTGGCTGCCAACTGTTCAAGGATCAGGTCGTGGGAGAGGTTGTCGAAAGCCCCTTTAAGATCTGCGGCAAGGACGGCGCGATATTGGGCAGTGCTCGGCGAGTCTAAAACATCATGTTGGAGACGGAGCAGTAGGTCCTGGGTAGAAATGCCACTACGGTAGCCATAAAGGGTGTCAGGAAGAGCTGATGTGTGCGCAAGAAATTTGTGGAGGTGAAGCTGTACAACCTTCTCAAGCAGTTTGCCCAGACACGAGGTAAGAGAAATCGGGCGCAAATTCTCCAAGGAGAGGGGTTTGCCAGGCTTGGGAATCAGAACCACTGTTGCTTCCTTCCACTCCTTGGGAAGGGTACCCGACTCCCACACCTCGTTCAAGTAGGTAGTAAGCTGCGTGGTGTCCGAATCAGAGAGGTTGTAGAGAAGAGAGTAGCGGACCTGGTCAGGACCAGGGGATGTGTTGCGGCGTATGTCGGTCAGTGCAGCGCGAATCTCAATTGCTGAGATCGGTGCGTTAAGATAAGAGAGTGTGTTGGGGGGACCCATGTAGTCCGCGTAACGTGGAGCGTCAGGAGGGGGAAGGTAGCGTTGTCGTAGCTGAGTGAGGCATTGGGCGTCTGTTAGGTTAGTGGCGCGTAGAAGTTTATGAATGCCCTTGGCCCTGTCCGATTTGGCTTGACGGGCTGTATGAGGTGACGGAGTAGGGACCACGTTCGTGCGGTACCGAGCGTGCCATTGAGATTGTCACATAGCGCGTGCCAGTTTTCACCAGTAAGGTTGGCAGCATAGTCTGCAGCATTAACAGTAAGTTGGGCAATACGTAGTTTCAGCTTCTTGTTGCGGCGTTGACGTCGCCATCGTTTGGTTAGGCTACGACGTGCTTCCCACAGATGAAGTAGGTGGTAGTGAGGGTGCGCGTGTGTCGGTTTAGCCGGGTTTGCAGTGCCTGCACCGAATCGGTGAGTGTGTCGGAGGAGGTATAAGAGGAGGACGATGCGCGAAAGGCAGGCCAGTCTGTGATACGAATGTGGCGTGCTTCCTCTGAGAAGTCTTTAGTGTGGATACGGGTTTCAAGAATCGAATGGTCACTGCCGAGCTGTTCCTCAAGGTTCTGCCAGGTGCAGGGTTTAGTGCCACGGTACATGGTAAGGTCTGGGCACGTGTCTCGTGCAACGCTGGTTCCAAGACGAGTGGGTGTCGATGAATCAGTAAGTAAAGTGAGATTCTGTTTTTGAATCAGAGTGTGGAGCTTTCGGCCTTTAGGTGTGTCGCGAGGGTAACCCCAAGTTGGATGTGGAGCGTTAAAATCGCCTCCAATGAATGTGGAGCAACCCTTGCAGCGTGCGGCTTCAAACAACTTGTCAAACCGTGCATGACGATCTTGAGGGAGGCTGTAGATATTGAGTAGACGGAGGGATTGGGTGTTACGCGTGCGTGGATTTGCAGGAAGGAGTTCAAGTAATACACGTGGAACGGCCTGGGTGTCGAAGGTTAAGTCGACGGCGGTATGAACGCGCTTGACTAGGGTTGCCACAAGGTGGTCTTTATCAGGATCATTATGTGCCACATATGTGACATATCCAGGAAGATTGGGAAGGGTACGAGGCTCTTGTAGAAAGATGATGTCGGGGGGGGGGGGGGGGGGGAGTGTCCGATTGGATATACTGGATGAGACTGCAGCGTTTTTTGCGGAAACTTCGGCAATTCCACTGCCATACCGTGAGGTCTGAAGAAGACCGTGGTGTGGTGGATGCAGGGGTACTACAGGTCGCCATTTACAAGGATCGAATAAGGGGAAGGGCCAGTTTAAGAAGTGTAAGAATGCTACGGGCCCATTCTGCATCAACAGATTCCAAGAACCTGCAGGCGAAGTTTGCTGCTGCTTGAAGGTTCAAGACCCACCCCTTGCTTGGAGCTGTGTCTGTTGAAACGGACAGAGTCCTCCGTTTTGTTGTTCTGCGCTGTCTTGGATCGGTGGGCGCGCTAACTGTAGTTTTCGGATCCTCGAGTGGATTTGCTCCGTTTGAACAGGGCCCTTCTTTAGTCAGAGGTGCCTTTGGTTTGTACTTGCTGGGAAGCTTGATTAGTGTAGCATAGGTCGGTCTCTCAGGCCGTTGGTTTTCAGTTTTGCTAGTCAAGGTGTCTTGCGTTGTTGAAGAAGACCCTTCACTTTTTCTGGGCAACTCGGGCCAGTCGGATGCTTGAACTGCAGCTTTGGCACTATAATAATCGACTGCATGTTCCTTGGCATAATTCCTCGTCTTTTTTTCTTGCTGCCATTTAGAACAGGATGTTGATGTAGCAGAGTGAGCGGCTCCGCAGTTTACGCACTTCTCTTGAGCAGTGCATGAGCCCCTGTCCTCGTGCCTGTTACCGCAGCGCTTGCACACGGGACTATGCTTGCAGGAGGCCTCACGGTGTCCGTAGCGGCAGCACTTGCGGCACTGGACAGGTTTCTCTTGGAATGGAGTAACTGGATGCCGAACAAGACCAAGGTAGACGAAGCTTGGCAGCGAAGATCCGCAGAAAGAGATCTTAATTGCCGAACTTTTACCTAGCCGTCGCAAACGTGCAACTCTGTTTTCAGGAGATCTTAAGTTGTTGGTGATCTCCTCGTCAGTCAGCGTAGTGTCCACATCTTTGATTACACCTGTGGCGCAGTGTCTGGGGAGAGGCTCGTATGCTCTGACTTTGATTCCGCAGAGCTCTGTGCAGCGTAACAATCCTCGTGTTGTCTGTCCGTTTCTCACGTCCACGGCAACGAGATTGAGGCGGCTGTTGTACCTGATCTCCAGGATGCATTCCGGGAACGTCTTCGCCAGAGTATTGGAGAGTCTCAGGCTGCTCAGCGACGTAATAACTTGGTCCTGTTCGACTGGCGTAAATATAACAGTAAGTCCTTCATGTACTACTGCAGTATTGCGGACTGTTTCAGCGCTTGGGCTGGAATTAGGGCTGTTCTTTTTTCGCTTTTTCCTGGCGACATCAGTCCAATCCAAGTCGTCAAAATCGGAGAGTTCTATGTCACTGGATGGCACACTGACTCGCCGCGAAGAGGTTGTAGCACATTGCTGACTTGGAGTGATGTCCTCTGCGCTATTCATAGGTGTGTCCTGTTCTGATTCAGCGATTGAGATGCCACAGACGGACGAAGGCAGACTGTACTGGTCAGTGGAGGCGCGATGACTGGAATGTGGCGAAGGTGGCGTTGGCCCAGTAGACATGGCCATGGTCGATTCACGGGCACCAGGGCAAGCCCCAGTGTGGCAGACCTCACCGTGGACAGGAGTAGGCAACGTTCGAATGAAGTTCGAATGTTTCAGGCCGTGTTATAATATTAAAATGTTGATCCAGAAGAGCGAGGCTCAAAAACGCAACCGACTTCGAATCACTTCTTCTTCGTCCCCCACGGAGCCGTTGAGGTAGACTCGAAAGTGGATTGTCTCTCAGCCCCCAGGAATAAGCAACAGAAGAACAATGCGACGCTATTTCTTTTGCGTGAGAGTGTGAGCGCGTATCTGTGTGTGAGTGTTCCACCGAGAGCTAGGCGGCTTGTGCGGGCGCTGACGCGTTCAGAGAGGTTCTGCCGGCGCCGCGAAGTTTGCAAAAGTAACTGTAACTGTGCCTGAAATTTCAGAATTACTAACGCTAGAAAGCATTTAAGTTACAATTACAATTTATTTTAGCCAAAAGTAATTAACTACAATTACAAATTATCAAGAAAATTAATTAACTTACAGTAATTCACCTACTGTAGTTGAATTACCACTGAAGTATGCAACACGGAACGACGCAAACTCTTTGCCAAAGCTGTTGGGAGCGAGCGGTTCTCCAGGCAGTCTCAAGCAGGGCCAGGCCAGGACAGGAACCGCAGGCTGAATCCCGGCAGAAACATCAAGAGACGGGAGGGTCCCTCGTGACAAACTTTGTTTTATACATGTTCACAAAGTATGTACATCGTCCGAGAGCACACATGCGACCTCCTGTTTGCTCCTTTCATCGGGTCGTTGTTCGGTACTCTCGCGGCTGGCAGCCCAATGGTGGCCGAGCTGCCAACAAACGTCATGTACAGGCCCCGCCCCACTCATCCCCTGACCACGCGCACACACACACACACACACACACACACACACACACGCACACGCACACGCGCACGCGCGCACACGCGCGCACACACACACACACACACACACACACACACACGCGCGCGCGCGCGCACACGCACACGCACACGCACACGCACACGCACACGCACACACACACACACACACACACACACACACACACACACACACACACACACACACACACACTGCAGTGGCGGCCGGGCTTCACATTCCGGCGCCAAGGTACTCTCTCCCTCGAAAGCCGCGCCGAGGAGGTGACAACAAAAGGTCCACTGTCAGCCCTGGAGATGATGACCGAGATAATGATGAACCCTCCATTAGGCGGCGGGAAGGAGTTCGGCCAGACCATCTGCAAATAGCGTCAGAGGATAACCCGAACCGAACAAACCCTCACGAAGGTCCCGCAGCTGGCGCGCCGTCAACCGGTATCCTAGGCCTAGGTGTGGCGACGTGAACATGGTGGTCTTCCGCAGAAGGCCACAGCAATCCCACGTCGTCCCTCGCTTCGTTTCCGGGCACAGCTGACCGGAGCCACGTGGTGACGATACTCAAGGCGTTCACCGGTGCCGGTCAAATTAGATAGGGAAGATCTGGTCCGGGGGTCTTTCACAACAAAGCGCACACACGTAGCGTCGCGCACAAATCACCGCCTACGCACACCATCATTTACACTGATATGGCAGAGACCTTGCTGTCGACTGCCGGCGACGACGGCGCAGGAGAAGGCAGAACCCCAAGCACGTCCAGGCGGTCGCGTGGGTCGCCACCACCCTCGGCATCCCGAACGCGGCTGCACTTTGGACCACTGAAGACGTCGACACTACTAAAGTGGAACGTACGGATCCCAGAGGGTTCTTCAAACTTCTGCACCAACACAGATCCCACAAAGGCTCCTGCTGTTTACCGACTCGACCCGCGCGTACGAAACGTGCAGACGAGCGAGCGGGAGCCTCTCAAAATACATGGAAATAGTCGGCGAGTTGCTCCCCGCGTTCCAAGAACTTCCAGACAAGCTCAACATTCAAGCTACAATTTTTATAGGTGCCCGCGTAGGCGGGCATTAGCGGCAACGAGTGGGCCCACAGCGAGCTGCGAGAAGCAGTTCGCCAGATGGCATCCACGCCGAACGCATTACACAAGTCAGGCGGCGAGGCAGCAGGCCCAGCCAACCCGTCTGCCGTCAAGGAAATCGCTAAACGGCGAAGACGAAGAACCCTACTGCACCTCCATGAGGAACGGGAGGAACGCCCAGACGAGCAACTGCGTCCCGTTCCTCCTATGCCAAAAGACCCACCAAAGAGCACTCAAACCCTCGTCCACCGCCTCGCGACCAACACTGTCCTACCCCCGCAGCGGCGGCACAAGTTCTTCAGCGACGACTCCGACGAGGGGGCGTGTCGCCGGTACCGCAGGACCGCGACGGCTGCCCATGTTTTCTGGGAGTGAGAGCGCACCCCACTCTCACCTTCGAAAAACGAAGCTGGAGGAACTCCGAGACGAGATCCGCCCGGCGACGTATGTCGACTGGACTCTGCCCACCAGTAGTGACAACGCGATCGTCTACCAGCTGTGGAGAAAGCTGTCGGAGTTCCTCTACGACGACGAAGGCCACGGCGGACGACTTTGCAGCATCCGGAGGCTCTCTGACTTAAATCCACCCAGACCACCGTGACGTCAATGGCGGAACCTTAGGCCCGCAATGATGCAGATGTTAGTGGTACACTCTATGCGAGTATAGTATGTAGATACATAAAGAACAGGCCAATAAAGAACGTTCTAACGAAAACCCATACTGGAAGTGATATGACAATTCAAAATGGCGCCGCCCTCGTGAAGTGGGTCTATTTAAGCTCCCCAATGCCCAACCTCCCGTAGGGAGCTGGGTCCCTCGTTCTTCAATCTTGAAATCCAAATTTATGCAGGAAAGTCACTCTTCACACGTGCAGGAGCCGCATAGGGAGTATTCACTGGCGGCCATAGCTGTGTGCGCGACTGCTGAGCGCGTGCTGACGACGGGCTTTTACAGCACTTTTGTAACGTGCATTCCGTACCATCCAGATTTCCGCTCTTAGCAGCCCATTAATGTAAGCTCGATCTCAGCATGCGCTCTGAACATAACTATGGTATCAAGTGAACACCCCCTATTGGCGACGAACGCAATGGAAAACAACACTGTGGTCGGCCTTCCACGATGGCCGAATGCTGAATGTGACGTCACCAAAACATTTTTCAACGACGGAAATAAGCGGAATGCAAGATCTTCAACGTTGACGGTGCTGGAAGTGTTGGTTTCAGAGCGCTTTGATTTTAAACTCCATGCTCACTACAAACACCTAGGAAATTTTTGTTCGCAAGGTAATGACGTCACAGTAAAGAACCATATGAGTGCAGGCCAAGTAAATGGGTTTAGTCTGTTTGAGTTCGTATGGAGTGGTACACTCACATACCATGGTTCTGCGAGTGCTCTCCGTTAGCCTATGATGTCACACGCGTAATCTCCGAGTTTGCGGTGGACAGAATGGTGAAAAACGTAACCAAATAGGCCGGATTCGTTTAATACCTATGCGGGCGATTGACCAAAGCATGTTTTCGTCCTTGTCGGAATGCTCAGGTGAATGCTACATGGATGATACACCGCCTATAAATGGATGATAAGCGGCTTCATGAAAAAGCAAAAAAAAAAAAACCAAAAAAAACATAAGCACATTTGGTTAGTGGCTAGGTAGGGGCCAGCTGCTAGCGAAACTGTGGAGCAGCCATAGTTGAGGCTTTTCTGCGCAGCATTGGATTTTTTGTTTATCACGTGATTGAATTTGGCGAATAGCGGCCCGACGGCCGGCGGAAAACAGACGCGCAAGTCTGGCTCCCCTACAGGAGGATCGGTGGCCATGTGGTCTAGCACACACCAGCTCGGAGCGCGTAAAGCGAAAGCTCGCGCTTCAGATTCTGCTATTTTTCTGCAACGTGCGTTCCGCACCATACAGATGGTTTATCTTGGCAGAACATAAATGGGGCGTCGTTTTGCTACAGACCGCTTTTAAAATTATGCTCTCAGAAGTAGAAAACTCGCGACATCCCTGAGGTCGCAAGGTGCAGGTGTACTATGCATTTTCAAGAACGAGCCTCCAAAGAAATAAAAGTTAACGCTTTACTGTTTTGATTTTTTCATCATAGAGCACAATTGGTGACGCACAGACGTGAAGCGCGTCATTTTCACAGAAAAGATCTATGCTCGAGACAAACTTTTGTGACAATTAACTCAAAGTTATGAGCGCTCGTGCGCTGGGGAAGGTTGAGCTGCGATCATAGGTTGGCATGCTACAACTCCCTCTCTTCCCTTAAATTTACAAAAAAAAAAAAAAAAAAAACACATTCACGTGCGTGCTTTTGTTTGACCATGGGAATACTTAATATTTTATTGCACTTGAAAAAAAGGAAGTAAGGAGGGCGTGCGCTTTTCCGCAAAAGACGCGGGCCCCTTGCTTCTTTTGTTTTCAATTACAATAAGTGAATGAAGAATGAATTATGTCCACTTACTTCACTGTGCGTCGTGGTGATTTCGATATACGTTCACAACACGTGAAGGCTATACACGCGCAAAACTGATGTAGAACGCAAGAAATATCACAAGCCGCATGACACTCTTCGCCGGAAGGCAAACCACAGCAAAGGCTGCCGGTTGAAAGATCTCTGGAACGCGTCTTTCGTTGTGTTGTGGTCAACGTTGCTATCCGCGCAAATAGATCTTTTTAATCACGGTGCCGATGACATCGTCTTGCGCCCAAACACTTGTATATACCACGGCAGGGTAAGTGGGAAAGGCGAGCATGTCATACGGCCTTCACAGGGGGCTCGTTTCTTTCTCCCACCGCAACTCGGTGGGGTCGCTGTAAACTCAATTCTCTCTAATGGTGAATTCCACTCGTAGATATGGAGCGCTTTCCAAAATCCGCGAGGGAGGCAAAATTCCGCTCCGTGGGACCCGCTCCGAATCGACGAGGGGAAGATAAACTTGCATTTTTGGAGCGACCTCCCCCACACCCCTTCCCACCCCTTCTCCCTCCGCCGCACAAAATGGCCGCTGCTCGAACTTGATCAATCCCCCCAACACGCCTCAGCCGGCTGATCTTTCCAACGACCAGTGACGACTGTCACTGCTTAGCCGCAGAAGTAACACGCGACACAGGCCGGGCGAAATTATACGTACCACGGTGCTCATGTCACAAATAACGAAGACGTCCGCGTTCGGCACCGTCACATACCTTTCGGCCGCCTCGAAGCGGCGGCGCACGGACAGCGATTGCCAGCGGTGGAGTTCAGATTTGTAGTACGACTTTATTAAACACAGAGGTAACAAACCATCACTTGCGCGGTCATTGCCTAACCACTTCATGCTTTATTTCACGAGAAAACGCCGACGGAATGCAGTGTAAAAAGGTAAACAATCACTGGCTGCAGATTGAATAGGCCTAACCTTGCGTCTGTCTCCGGCTTTTCTGTCGTTCTTTTTTTTGTTCTTCCTCTCGCTATCACAGACGTCAGCGCTTACGATTTCCCACGCTCCACATTCCTGGCTTTTTATCCCTGACCTACGCGAAGTATAAGCGTTCGAGCCGTCACAATCCAGAGTAAACAACCGACGCACCCGAACAGTTCCATCTCCACGACCCGACCGGCCCGCCGATCTCTCCAACCTCGCCGCGCATGCGCACCGCCGATTTAGACGGAAATCACGTGGGCCGCTCCGTCAACTTCCGGAGAGATCTGTGAAATCCCGCAGAGCAAGTTCGGCGGAGTTTGGGGCGCTCCGTGGAGCGGGCGCTGCCAGAGATCTACGAGCGGAAGATGACCAACTTGAGCCAGATCTGCGAGCGGAATATGCGCGTTCCAAATGGAGCGCTTTTGGAGCGCTCGAGATCTGCGTGCGGAATTCACCATAAAGTTCCTGTATAGGCTCCTTGCACTGACGTCACATCACATATTTTTGAACACCATGTAAAAGGAGGAGAGGGAAGCTGCTTTTGTAAGAATTTTGAGTGACAGGTTAATCTTCTATAATCTTCTGGGAGGAGAACAGCGACGTATGTGCTTATCCGGGAGGCACAAAGGAGGATCCTGATAAGAGGGTAGCTCCTTCTTCCCCTTTTCTCTGGAAATCATCGGAAATGACGTCCTGTGCAAGCCACGTATATGCTTCTTGCACTGACGTCACATCGCATACTCTTGAACACTATATAAAAGGAGAAGGAAGTTGCTTTTGTAAGAATTTGATTGACAGCTTAATCTTCTGTAATCTTTTGGGAGGAGAGTAACGACGCCTGTGCAAATCCGGGAGGCTCCTGATAAGAAGCGAGCTCCCTCTTCCCCTTTTCTCCGGAGGTCATCGGAAATGACGTCATGTGCAAGCCACGTATAGGGAGTATTCACTGGCCGTCATAGCTGAGCTCGCTGCTGCTTCCTGACCACGGGGGAAGAGAGAGAGGGGAAAGATGCTTTTGTATGAATTTTGAGAGGCAAGTTAATCTTCTATAATCTTCTAGAGGGAGAATAGCGACGTTTGGGGAAGCCTGGGACCCACAAAGGAGAGTCCCGGTGATAAGAGGATTTCTTCTTCCCCTCTTCTCTTGCGGTTGCCCGAGAGCTGACCGGAAACTCTTTCCGGGCATGCGCTATGAGCAGTTACCTCAAATATGGCCGTCCAGTGAATACCTCCTATAGGCTCCCTACGGGAGCTAAAGTTGCGCGTTCACCTCTCTAGATGAACGCGCAAATCTAGAGTTGTCCGTCGTCTTTCCTGCACGGCATGTTGATCCCGCTCGTCACGTGACTGAATTCGGCAAATAGCGGCGCCGCGCGTTCGAGGCGCGCGGCGCGCTCAAAAGCAGGGGAACGTACGCCGGGGCGCGTGCAACGTCTACTTTCCTGCACGGCACTTGATCCGGCTCCTCACGTGTTCGGATCCCGGCGAACAGCGGCGCGGCGGGACGTGGAAGACAGACGCGCAACTCTGGCTCCCGTAGGGAGCTTATTAGCGAAGAGATGTTTCAGTGGCGCCCTCTTATTGTTTCCATCCGTGACGTCACGACTGGGATTTGCCTCGCCGTGACGTCACCAGTTGTTATCCTTGCTACTTCCCATCAGGTGCAACGACGAGTTCGGTGGTGAGTTTAAAAAGCACAGTGGAAGCTAGGAGCCATCGCAATCCGAAACTAACACCGTCAAAGTTGATAATCTGACAATGCTCATATGCCGATGGTTTGGCCAATCGTGGAAAGCTGACCGCAGCGACGCTTTTGGTGGCGCACATCACTAATACAGGAATTCTAAATCCTCATAAAGCCCCTCTATCCATGGAAAAGTGACTCCTTTCATTCTTGTGGAAATACTCGAGACACGTGCCGCGCTTCACTTCTGGGAAGAACAAGGCGTCTAAAATCTAGCTCAGTGGTGCCAGGCTCTGAGTGGTGCGCTGTGCGGCCATGATCGTCCCAAGGGCTGCACGTTGCACGTGCCTCGTGCATCGACGCACTTCGAGCTACTTTTTCAACATGAATAAGCTTTAAATCCTCCTTTAAATTTTCCTAGGGTTCCTGTATTGACCTTTTTCTTGTACTCTCGTGCCCAGCCGCCTAAAATACGTATCCGGCATGGGCGAACTAAAAATAATACAAAGTTTCAAGCTGCGAACTGTAAAAAATAGGTTGTAGGCGAAACGAAAATGTGTGACGAGTACACTTATATCCTAAATTTATTCTATTGGCGTGGTGACGGCAAAACAATGTTTTGAATTAAGGTGCAACCCCACTGTGCATGACGTTTTGGTGCTTTTCCGACGGCTTATAACTTTCTTTCTATGTATCTTAGAATTATAAAGTTAGTGTCAAATTAATAAGCAGTTTTTCAACAATGCTTTAATGTCTTGATATTACGATTATTTTAGTCGTTAATTAACTATTTAGCTTTTAATAGACCACAGTCTCTAATACAGAAAAAATTATATCTCGAGTTATAACGTCCCATCGTCCACGATATTTTACGTGAGCGTTCGGTTAGATGTAATAAAATAAAAAAAAAGTAAGCAACGAACTGTACAGATAACGTATATTTTAAAATAAAAAATAAAGCTTAAAATTGTAATATTTTATGGCGTTATAAAAACGGAATCACGTCATCTAATCAAAATAACGAGACATTAAATTATGAAGCATCCTTCGATATTACATTTTCCAGAACTTTCATATCGATATATTACACGTTAAGAATGTTATAAGACCTCAAACTCTTCCCATTCTGTTACCGCGAATTGTAGTTTCTTAATATAAAGTACAGATGGCGACACGTGTTCAAAAACAGCTTGATGTGCATTTGCCGTCGTGTGCCACTTGGAACGCCACATGAAAGACAGAAAAAGCGCCAGATGTCAGGGTGTCAGATGCCTGGATGCCCGCAGTGAGCGAGAAAGAAATGTGAGAACAAAAAGCGCGAGGCTGCGGGTGCACCACAGCTACTTTTGCGCGCGTTCTACTGTGCGTCGGTACACTTGCCCGACGCGATCCAAATGAAATGGGCGCCATGAAACGCATTCTGCCATTTCAGATTCCGCCACGTATGCGAAAAAATTTTAATGTTTTTTTATCACTCGCATAAATCATTTACGATGTCAAACTATGCTTGTCGGAATAGTTAGACTATATTTTGTTTCAAAAACCACCTCGGTGGCTCTTAAGTGGCAATGACATTAAAACGTCTTGGTTCCTCTCAGCCAACGCGCTGACCCATGAATCTATATTTGTCGGGTTTAAATATCGACCGAGGTGCCCGCAATCCGACGGAGTCCAATCTGAGATTTCAGTTGCACGTCAAAAGGTCTACGGTTAGTCAAAATAAACCCGCAAAAAATTTTTTTTTTATTTATTTGGGCGTGTTAAGTGTTTTTTGTTGGTTTGGCTTGTGAAACCCTAAGGTCTGAATATTTGCTTTTCTTTACCTTAGTTCAGGGCGCAACCAACGCTACGGGCTGATGAAGCCACTGAAGCAGCGCCAAGAGCGCGAAGTTAAGCTGTTCGTTCTCTTTCTGTGCCTATGCGGTCGGGCTAAACTAGACCCACTAAATAAGCTAC
Organism: Ixodes scapularis; assembly: GCF_016920785.2. Lineage (NCBI taxonomy): Eukaryota > Metazoa > Arthropoda > Arachnida > Ixodida > Ixodidae > Ixodes > Ixodes scapularis. The sequence continues at coordinate 922,914 of NW_024609861.1, read as the reverse complement.
GCTTCATACAGATATGAATGCTTAAAATAATGGTTTTCAGTTATCTGAAGCTTTATCTGAAATCACAGGAAACGCTTTTCCGTCCTCCACAAATGTTTAAACAGTTGGCGACAAAGCAAAGCAATATTACGTGAGCTTCCTGACACCGAAACTATTGCTGAGGAAGTCGCACTTTTGAATCATGACGACCGGGAGTTGCATTTGATTTGTTACTAACCACCAACATGGCGGCGCCCAAAACAATATCGGGGGGAAAAGTGCCGATACTCCAAGTGTAGCTCATTTGGTCTAGCACACAGGATAAATCAAGTGCGGTGGGGGATCTTTGGCCGAGTGTGTTTTGGCACCGCAGATCAGAGCACGTGGAGAAATGCTCGAATGCGAGCTCCGTTCAAAGCACGGAGCTCCCGCTGCAGAGCGTGCAGGGACTAAATCCCCTCGATGTATTTGCGTCGGTCTTTTAAATAACCTCAAAGGTGCCAGTGCACGAGGCCCGTGTCTCGACCGGCCCTTGGACACAAATGGCGACGCAGCACTAATACATTCAAGTTGCCCGTGTGGCACGCGTGCTACACGGGCAACTCGAATGTAATTTACAACGAATGACATTCATCTGATCAACGAATGGGCTCGCGATCTGTCGCGCGTGGAACGCCCCACGCTCGGAGTGTCGCGCGCTGATTGTCCGATCCTTCAAATGTCATTCGTTGTAAATGGAATTCGAGTTGCCCGTGTGGCACGGGCACCGTGGGCACGGGTATATAATGACTGGCCCTTGAAAGCGAATGGCGGCGGAGCGCCCGCTCGTGGCACGTGTCTTGCGCGTTTTCACAATAATGGTTGGCGGTGCTTGTAAAAAACCCCTTTACCAAGGGGCTTTAGCAGTGACCCTGGGTTCAGTCGCCCATCTGCATCCTACCGTCGTGCGATCGTGTATCACATATACGGCGTAATTTACGTTAAAGACCCCGAGCTAACAGTTGCACTGCACTTCATCGGGTAACAATGTCGTCCTACGAAATTGCTGCTCTCTAAAAAGGCTAATGACTAATTTTGAATGCGCCGTTACATTGCATTTTTAATGTGTGTTCGCGTTCTTATTTATTTTTATTTTTTGTCGACATCTTTGACTATGTGGCTCTTACTTATAATGAAACAGACTATAGTTGTCCGTTTCTGGAAATATATTAAATAACTAAGAAAATGGCACGTGAACGTAAAAGTAAAAAAGAAAAAGAAAAAGAAAATGCATAGGCGCACTTAATAACAATAATTGAAATAATAGAATTGATTATAATTGTGTTTTCAAAGGTTTGAGCGCCCCAAACACTATAAAATCGAGCTCGGTGCTTTGGATGGTGCGCTTGTTCCAGTGGGGGATCGTTGGGCGCACCAAACGCTATAAAATAAAAGCGAGCTCGGTGCTTTGGATGGTGCGCTTGTTCAATGGAAGTGTAGTTCAGGACAGTATGCTCGCACTTGTATGTTCCGCTTTGCTCGCAGGATAAAACCAGATATTTCATTGGTAATGTATTTAGTGAAACAAAGCTTACCTTCTGTATATGTGCAATGCCCTCAGTTTTCGCGTGATTACACGCTTGTTTATCATTTTTGTTTTCGTTTCCCACAGCGATTCAGTTCGTGCTTTTTTTGTGCTACATGAATTATTAGAGACCAAGGTAACCCAAGAGCATTCTTTTTCGCGGATTCTAAAATAAAACAAAAAAACTATGCAACTTGCCACGTGTGCCACAACCAATAGAAACTATTCTAAGCTTCACATACAACCGCTTGCCTGACTAAAAATTGTTGTTTGTCAAGAACAATTGCGATCGTATGAAATCACGTGGGAAAAACTCGTTCTAAGCACGCGACCGTTGGCATGCAGTGAATACTCATAATCGGCGCCGAGATGATTGGTGGCCGTCAGCAGGTGGAGTTTTTCTACCAACCCAGAGTTAGAATGTTTCCTTTTTTCTGTTGTAAGCAATCAGGAGACAACTTACATCAAATCTGAGGGTAATAAATTACTATGAGCATTCAAACACAATGGCCTGAGCAGTATATGTGTACAAGCTTTAGCTTTTGATGCACCCTTAACGTTCGACACGCTCAACACTAGTGTAAAACGTAGGGCTGTTTCATTCTTAATCAGCGTACGATGTGCGTGCTTACACTTTATTTTATACAACGTCAAAGCTTACCCGTTTCCATCGTTTTCATTTTTGCACACCACTACTTTCGCGCATGAATCACAAAATTAAGACTGGCACAGGATGTCACAAAAACAATTTACAGGGTTTTTTTTTTTTTTTTTACCGCAAAAATAAACTACGCATTGCCTAACGCTCATTCTCCGCCCAAAGATAGCGCTAGGTCACAACCAGATGCCAAAGTTTGATCCCGAACGGACACCTTATTCAAAAGTTATAAGTGATTTTCTGAAAATTCCAATGGAAAAATGGAGCCCATTTTTGCCTGTTTTTCGTTTCTGATGCCCAGAGAGCCCCATGTATTCGAAAACTCCGTCGGCCGCTATTTTCCCATTGAACTTTTCAGAAAATCACCTATAATTTTTGAAGAAGGTACCGTATTGGGCTGAAACTTTGACATCTGGTTGTACCTCTAGCGCTACCTATGGGCGGAGAATGATCGTTCGGCTATGCCTAGTTTATTCTTGCGGTAAAAAGAAACGCTGTATTGTTTTCTTTTGTGACACCCTGCAAGTTGCTTAAACTACGTGCAAAAGCTATCAACAGACCCAGAATCTTTGCCTGGTCAGTCATTGCATTTATCTTTGAATTCGTATTAAAATTAATAATTATTCTTTATTGCTGAGTTTATTTTTAACTCGGCATTTTTTATTATGACCCCCGCAGCAGTCCCTACTTTGGGTTTACCAAACTCAACATCTAAACCTGAGTGTCATTTTTTGTGTTTTCCAGTCTCGTGGTTTGGGTCAAAATAAACACCCAGCTACCCAAATGAGACACCTGACCGCCCAAAAAATATACTTTTCTTTTAGGTAGTTCATTCCTCAAGCTCGAATTTTGAAAACCAGACTATGACGTCATCACGTTTTGCTGGAAATCCACAAAGATCCAAACACATGCAGGATAAAAGGGCCGGCCCATGATATTGCCGCCCGCAGAGCCGAGAAATCAACGCTCGGTCACGAACTTCTGGAAGATTCGCGTTCATTATTGCACCAGACGGAACTTGCGCCCTATTTTCTTGTCCTCGAAAGTGCCAGTTCATCCTCGGCCCGAACACGCGACGCTCGAACCTTCTTTGCCGAACTTTCGAGATGGTGACGTGACGCACTCTAGATAAGCAGCTGCCAGCGACCTTGTCGAGTCAGTCTCGCTCTCGCTCTTTGTGACGCTGCCGAATCGCCGCCTGCTTTTCTGCTGCCTCGACGCTCTTTGTTTCCTTTCTTTTTTTTTTGTTAGGAACAAGTTCGCCAATTAAACCTTTATTTTTCAGTTCACTGTTCGTCCTCTCGTCACCTTCATTTGTATCAGTATAAATCTGATCACATTGTAATATGTGTCATTGGCCTCTGAAATCTCCGATAACGGCGCACAGGCAATTTTATATTTTTCAACGCGTCGGTAGTTTTGTTGTGCGTGTGTCTCGCCATTTGGCTCAGGACGATTTTCGCGTTTTGTTCTGCCTACATTTGCTGGAGAAGTGAGCTCAGAGCGTGGCAACTGGCCCCCTTGCACGAGAACTGGCGCAGCCGTGCGCGTTCCAAAGAAAGCTCGTGCAGAGAAAACCAAGCAAGGGACCAGGGATGTCAAATTCTGGATATATAGAAGAATATCCAACTGTATCGAAGCGCCACCACACACGATTTCTCGCATTGATGTACAGGCCTCGAAGGCGATCCCGCCGCCATCTGTTGGTTCAGAATGACACTAACCAGGGGTGGGGTTGCACCTTAAAACCGAAGAGTATACATCACCCGCTCAACCGAACAGGTCCCGGGTACCGCAGTGCGCGGTCCTCTCGCCCAGCCTTTTCAACCTGGCCATTGCAAGACTTCCCCCACTTCTTAAAGCGGGTCCGTCGCTGCACTTCGCCGTATACGCCGATGATGTCACCATCTGGCCAACGACGGGATCGGCGGGCGAACAGGAGCACACGCTTCAGCTTGGCCTCCACGTCATACAGGGCTTTCTTCGGAATAGGGGCATGACCGTCTCGTCCGAAAAGAGCGAATACGTTGTGGTTCTGAGCGGGCCCCGTAGAAGGACCGAAGCGAAGCCGCCCGCTACCAAATCGCCATCAGCAAGGCCGGCCAAAAAATGCGGCGAAAACTTTCCGTTCGGATCCTGGGAGCCTACATAGATCAAGACGGGAAAGCCACCTCGTGGATCACGAGTCGCCTCGCAGTGCAGATCTCTCCTCGGCCTGAGTATGCGCTCTAGGTACAGTGTCCTAGAGGATGTAGCGGCAAGAGCGGCGCCCGCTTACAATGGGCCGCGTGAAGACGGTCAAGGTAGATGATGCGAGTGGTGCAAGAGTTCCGAGCCCTAGGAGAATACGTTTGAGTTGGCAGATGCGCGATGAGTGAAGGAACGCATTACCATTACCGTTACCAATCAAAAGTAACGCGGGTTAGTTTTGCATTACCTTTTATTTATAGGTTAACGGTAACCACTTTTCTTTTTGCTTTGTGTTTGGCGACAGCGTTATTTGTCACTGAATGAAGGGCGTGGGCGTTAAGGTTTTGGATAATTTAGGACTTTTTACGTGAGGAAATGGCAGGCTAAATTTTGAAGGTTTGTGGAAGAAGTGGAATAGTTATAACTTGACGCCTATAGTTCGTTTCATTGTAATTCTAGACGCAGCCGACACTACGAGCTTATGGAACCAATCGTGCAACGCCAAAAGCGCAACTCACTGGAACTTTCTTGGTTCAGCGATGATAGAATACGCACATAAACATGACGCGTACCATGATGATGCCCTTTTGACTCTGTCCGAATGATCCCATCAACTCAGCGTCGGCTGCGTCGGGACTTAAGGCTCATTCACACTGCCCCATTTTCTTACGTTAAGTTACGTTACGTATAAGTCACCAAAACATTTGTGCCTCGAATGTCGTGTGTCATGCTTTCTTCTTGAACTGGTTGTCTCGCTTAATATGAAGCACAGAGGTCCCGGTTACTTCAACATTATATTTAGAAAATGGGGCAGTGTGAATGAGCCTATAAAGGGATACTACAACAAAATTTCGGCGCTTATTTTATGGTCTATATGTGTTCAAAGGAGCAGTATCAGATCGAACACTCCAATATCTTGTTAAAAAAGTCACGAAAAGGAATTTTAAAACGAATTAAACGATTAGCAAAGAGCACCTGGTAGATGTCGCTAACGCCTCGTTTGTAATGCCCCGTCTAGGTGAGTGTCTCGTCTCCGGTCACGACGAGAAAAGAGGGGAAGGAGAAACTCCCCTCTTCCCGAGAATCCCTTTTGTATTCCAGAAGTAGCTATTGCCACCCTACAAGATTATAAAAGTTTAACCCGTCACTTAAAATTCGTACAAAAGCAGCCGCTTCGGTGGCTGGAACGACTAGACCATCCCCTCGACGTCAGCCTCGCCGTAGCTTTGCTCGTCCAGAGACGACCTACGTCACGATTGCGTCGGATGTCACGTGCTCTAAGCTGGGCCTTCTCTGAGCGCTTGCTAGAGTGGGCCGTTTATAACGAAAAATACAGCCACCAGGCTTAAAATACAAACGTGCGATTGTCATTTACGGATATTGTGGATCATATTCAACCAATTTTTGAACACGACGGATATATTTCAAATTTCGTTGAAGTATCCCTTTAAGGAAAAGTGAAGTACAGAAAACGCGTAAAAAAAATTAAACGTAATTTTTTCTTGTTTTGGGAAGAATAAGTAAAAATTAACAGAACGCTACTTCTTACTAAAAGTAAGTAACGTACTCTACCTGTTACTGTTTTGAAAAGGTAACGAGTACGTTATTATGTTACTGAAAAAGTAACACCTAACCGGTAACGCCGTTACTTGTAACGCGTTAGCGCCGATTCTGCTATGAAGCTGTATAGTAAAGTCATCCTTGGTGGCCACCAACATTGTGCAGCTTTCTTTTTGAACCAAAAACCAAAAACGACATCGAGGAAAGCTTAACCGGTAAACAAAATATAAGAACCGAAAAACCAAATCCCCGAAAAACAGAAGCGACACTGTCTACATCACGGGTGGCCAGGCTGGCCTGGCCTGAGAGCCGCAAACAAAGCCACGGAACTTCTAAGAGCCGCGGGGGGGGGGGGGGGGGGGGGGGGGGGGGGGGGGGGGGGGGGGGAGGGCAAACTTAACAGTTGTTCAGAGTCTGACTGTACGTATGGGAGTACAAGGCTGTCAAACTGTAAGCTGCAGTGTGCTTTATTCTGAAATCCTTTCTTCTTTTCTTTTTTTCCTCAGGAAACGCGGGAAAGTGGCGAGGGGGAGGGGGGGGGGGGGGGGTCTCCTTACGAGGGATCCGCGAGCCGCATGCAGCTCGCGAGCCGCGGTTTGGCCACCCCTGGTCTACATATATACAACGGTAACCGTAAGCATAATTAAAACGTTATTGTTTTTTTTTTTTGGTCCCCTGCATGCACTCAGTCCTCCCATGTGCTTTTGCCAAGTCAAACCTCTCCATGCAACAACGGATCGCAAGTTTAAACTGTTCAAACCAGTGAACATTGTTGCAAACATAAAACTCTGACCTTCGTTTGGTGTTCCTTTTTTTTAGACAAGAACGAACTATTTTCTAAATTCATTTTTATTTGGTGACTTAAAAAGCAGTTTCACTTTCAAAAATAACTAATGGCGCTCATAAAATTTTATTATATGGGGCAACGCTCCTTTCGAAAATCCACAATTGATGAGGATGGGATTTTGATCACCCCATAAATCTTTCTTGATTTGTTTTAGTTTCGATTGTGTGAACATAAGAACTGACCAGTACGATGCTGTGACCCTTAAGCGCACTGAATAAATTTCCGCCATCACAAGGCTTTAGAGCCAAACTTGGCTGTGTTTTGAATCCTACCCAAATGGATCCGAATTACTCCGGCAGGTCGTGTCACGTGATAACACAGATTGATAAGAGCTAAACGCGGGTATGTTTTGGAACGCCAAGGTACAAAACCCTTACGCTGGAGTAAGTCGAGTAAATTCTAAAACACGGCCATTGTGTCGCGAAGTAACCTCTAGGCAGCCTTTGTTTCTAATTCGTGTGACGTATTACACTGACGTTTCTAATGTACAGTCCCCATGTATCATAAACTTTGTACTATCTTCAACCTCTTCCTTCAACAACTTCATGAACTTCAACAACTTCACCACTAGTTTGGCACAGAGGCCATACAGTGATGTAGAAAGAAGGCCACCAGTATCTGGATCGTTGTTTTTTATGCTCTGATATTTTCCACTGAATTCCATAAATATCAGCCACACTCTAAAAGCCACTCCCTTTACAAAGGCTCACGACTGCCTACTTGTTCTAGAAACCAGCAAGGCGTACCCGAAGGCCCTTTAGAATCTTACGAGCTGAATATATATCTTATCGGACAAGCCTGGGGTCAAGTGACAATCTTTTCCTTGAATGCCGTAAGAACGATGGTTCCTTGTAATGAAGCAATGGCGGGGGGGGGGGGGGGGTGCAGGATAGCTGGTTTAAATTGAGCATAGTTGTAAACCCGAGGCTGGAGAAACGGACAAGAGACAAGCACAAAACGACACGGACGAAACCTCAACTTCCTTCTCGTCTGTGCCTCGACCCACTAAAACTCACCAAAGAACGAGAATACTGAGATGCCGAAAGCATCTCCTCGCTATTTATCATCATCGCCGACATTCGCGACAATACAGACCTGATAGGTGACTTGCCTGGTAACAAATATGGTTTCATCTTCGTAGAACATCATTGTAAAAAAAGCATTGGGGTACCTGTACTGCTGATTCCAAATCATGAGACTTGCCTTCTGCAGCATCAGGGCCCTTTACACCTAAGCAATGGGATCTATGCAACTGCCGGTGGAAGGATATCGTGCCATTATTTCACGGCACGCGGAGGACCTCACATTGAAGACGTCGAAAAATACAACGGCAACACACTGCTAAAAAAAACCGTTTAGCGGAGGTGAAGTGCTTTAAGCGTGCGTGTCCACCATCTATCTTCAGAATTACTGACTGATCAAGGATGTTCTCCAATAGTACTCCGACGACCTGTTGTTGGATAGTCTAGCAAAAGCGCGAGGCATCACTGCCCGACGACTCTTTCATGCACATAATCAATCTGGAGCCCCAGTTAGACCGACCGACAAGGTTCGCCTAAACTTTAGTTCGAACCAACGAGAGAACAACCTAAACAAATCCGGGTTTCAGTAAGCCTACTGCAACCAAACATGCCATGGCACCGCTGCGCTGCCTTAAATACCAAGTGATAGGCCACGTTGCGAAATACTGAAGAGAAGCAACCAAGCGCAAGAAATGGGGAGACCTTGACCACATAAAAAACCTGGTCAAAAGAGACCAACGCCAAATACGCCAGCTGTAGCGGTTCACAATCCGCAGAATACCTGAACTACAAGGTGGCGCTCTCAGCACTTTCACGTACTAAAGCGTTCCTTCGAAGATCGAAACAAAAGAAAGATACATTAGGTTTCACCGCAAATTCAAATTACTTTTAGGCACTGATTCCAATTGAAAGAGAATAATATTGATCCAAGTTGCCATACTAAATTTCGAAAAGTGTTTATGATTTATGAACGGATGTTTGATATCGTGGCTCAAGATAAACCAAACAATAAACATGCGAAAAAAAAGTGAAAGCCGTTTACAACTCCCTCTAACGCCCAATTGGAGCGCAGCTCTTGAGGAGTAGGGAAGGGTACTGAGGGGAGGGTAGACCCCTCCTCCTCCTTCTCCTCCTCCTCCTCCCCTCATTCTTTAATATGCTCCGGGGGGGTCACCTGACCTCGGGGGGAGGGTGTCGCGTGACTTCAGGGGGGGAGGGGGGGCACGTTACCTCGGGGAGGGGGGCCACGTGACCTGGGGGGTCACGTGACCTTGGGGGTCACGTGGGGGTAACCTTGGGTGTCACATGACCTTGAGGTGACCTTGGGAGGGGTCAGTGACCTTGGGGTGACCTCGGGGTGTCGCGTGACCTTGGGGTGACCTTGGTTACGCCGACGGCGACGCCGCTCAAGCCGGAAACGGGCGCCTAAGAGCTGTGTTCTAAAAGCATCGCACATGTCTCGCCCTTACATGCCGACACAGCTTCGGCGATCGAAACGGGGCGCGTATAGTTTTTTTTTTTTAACGGAGAAAAACCATGGCCAGGGCGTATTTGGGACGCCTGTTTGGCCTCTATCAAGCACGTCGCAATTGCGCGAACGCAGGCAACTATACAAAGGCGGCGGCGGCTTTCCGCTGTGACTCCAAACGTTCCCATAGTTTAAGAGATACAAAGAGAAAGGCCGGGGGGGGGGGGGGGGGGGGTCGAGGCTTAGGTAAACAGCCGGCCAGTATTTCACGCGTACATGGATACCGCCTCGGAGATGATGGCCACCTCGGAGGTTTGCTTGCTTACGGCCCCTTCGTACGTCGCACCATCAACGCTGCTTAGTTTACTGTCACGAACCGTCTTATCTCAAACAAAGAACAGTAAGAGCAAAAGGGTCTCGGTTACCTCCTATTTGAAAAAAAAAGCGGAGCGTTTAAATAGGCCAATAAGGGCACTGGATTTGCTTCGTGGTTTTCGCACTGTGAAGAAATGTCGATACGCAGACGGGGCACCCAAATGTGTCGTGAGCTGCTCTTGCTCAACATACGGGGAGTCCCAGATAACCTGCGCCAATGAAAAGCGAAAACGGAGCGCTCTGCGGGGGTGAAACAAATCCTATGTTGTTAGGAAGGGTCTTACCAAAGTGCACTATTTCTCTTCAGTGCACCTGGTAATATAAATAATAAAGACTCATGGGCAAACTTTCTAATTATTCCTTTAAGGACGGAAGTGTGAATTATGAAGTTGTTGAGGGAATTGAGAAAGCCTCAGTGAAGCTGTTTGCTACATGATATACTTGGCGCGCTTTTTGGTTTTACCTGCAATGAAAGCCGGCGAAATATAAGAGTAGACCACATGACAAGATGCTTGCGATTCGCGCTTGCAGCGCTTCCATACGTGCTCTGAAGGAATGAAGTGCACCTTATCACTGGGGCGCTGTCCGAAACAGGAATTTGTGTTGCTGTACGTCCCGAAGATATGCGCGAGCACCTGCTACCGCCAAGTACCGCCTGAAAAAGCGCGCCAGTGATGAGGTGAACTTAGCTCGTTCAGGGAACATCTGAGAACGCTGCGAGCGCGACGCGCTGGCACATTGTCACCCGGTCTCTGTTTATATTTCGCAAACTTACTTTTTAGAGAAAAAAAAAACCGCAGAAAGTGTATCATATCGTAAACACCTCGGTTGGTTGTTTCTCAATCCAACCTAGAATGCTAGAATTCATACTTTGACCCATAAACGATTAAATAAAAATTAAGCTAATTACACTTCATTAATTTAAAAAGAAAAAAAAACTAGGCGCACAAAAACTTGCACTTCCCTAAGACGCTCTCTAGCAATATACAATAGGTTTCACTCGCGCAGAGCTCTCTATTTGTTCTGAAATATTGGCGCAAGTTATGTAGGACATCCCTTATATACTTAGATCTACGACAGAGCCGGTGCAATTCAGAGGCCACGAAACAGAAACGCGAATGCGTCAACACGACAGTGTGCCGAGTGCGAGCGTGCCGAGCCCTCTATCTTGCCGAGAAGTTGTTTGCATTTCGGCAACGCGATGCGGGATCATGCGGGCAAAACCTAATTCCGAGTCTGGCCTGCAGGAGATGAATTGAATCATCCGATCATGACCGTGCGCAAGACCAACAAAACAACGAGAAAGTTAAACAAAAAGAAGTATTACCCCTCAGCCTCTGATAGATTCAATCAGCAGCAAACACAAACAAGAAGAGCAATTTCTTTTATGAGGATATAAATCATCCCTTGAAACGAAGGATCTTTCACATATCTTCTTACCTTGGCTGTTGTTGTTGACGGTACTCCTGTTTCGTCGTTTCAACACCCGAGGGAACTTTGGCGGAATTCGGAGCATGCAACGAGACTTCTGCTCCACCGTATACACACGCGAAATACTTCCGATTTCAAAAACAAACGAAATTAAACAAATAACTAGCAAAAACAGACAGACTATTTCCGTCGTAAAGCCTTCGCGCATAACAAACGAAATACATAAAAAAGGGTGTGAAGGGATACTGCACCGATATGTTTGGGGAAAACCGTTCGTCGCAATGGCATTCATGGCACATCAATTAGTTGTAGGTTACGTTGTCTCGAGCGAGATCGTGACAGCATTTATCAATTTTAATTATAAATATGTAACGCACATTGTAAGAATAAATATTGTACGTTATAGAAACTTTGTTCGTCACATCACGTTACATGCTCGGACAGACAGGGCAGCTTGGGCAGGTGCTCTACCCGGTCAAGTCTAGGTGGCGCAAGCTTCGCCCGTCACAATGGACGTCTTTAACCAGGGTTGAAATCGCTCAAAATGCGTACACAAGAGAGAAGACAAACACGGGCGCTGCTCCCAGCTGTATTTAAAAGAGGATGGAAGCGCAAATTAAAAGTGTATGAAGTCACCAAGTTTGATCCAAAATGGACCTTTAAAATCGACGCCTGCACATAGCAATCTAAACTTTTCGTCACAGATGTATTTCGCAGGTCGTTTTTTTCTTATAAAATTACAAAACGTAGCTTACCTTTCTATAAACAAATATGGTCAAGAAACTTGCCAGAGTGAACGGCGGGTGGCAACGAAGAAGACCGAGTCGAGTTGCGGGTTTGTGTTTAGCGGGTGTATTGATAGATGGCGCCACCTCTTTATCAATACTCCTCGCGACCACCGGGGCTTTTAAAATGAACATAATCTTTTTATAACGTACTTTTTGTTTAAAAATGAATGCGGACTAGAAAATAAAACGTAAAGTAAAAAAAAGCGCGTTTGCATAACGACGGCGCTTTTGCTGCCAACGGATTTCGTCTGCGTGTCGCCTGCAGTGCTTTCTTTCGCTGGTCGGCTACAACCCCAGACGCTGCTCCCGACGCCATCTATCAATACGCCCACGAAACACACCCTGCAACTCGACTTTGTCGTCTGCGTCGCAGTCCCCCGTAGACCCTGGCAAGTTTTATGGCCCTATTTTTTTACAAAAAGAGAAATACGCTCTGTAGTTTTACAAGAAAAAACCGACCTGTGAAATACACCTTTGACGAAAAGTTTAGATTGCTACGTGCAGGGGTCGATTTTTGCGGCCCATATTAGATCGAGCCTGGTGACTTGGGACAGCCTATACATATATATATATATATATTGGTACACCTATCGTCACATGGATACACGCCTTTCAAACCGTTTACATAAATTTATAAAAAGCTTTGGGTCTTTCTTTTCAGATGAAAAATGAAGACCACCGAAGCTGCACTATGGTGGAAATGATAATGGCGGCCGCAAGTCGGCAAGCCAGAGTCGAAAGGCTGGAAGAGTTGCCGCCGTCGTTCATAGATGTAGTAGGTAGCTGTACGGAGTGTTGTGTCGACAATTATTTGCTGGCGGACACGATCCTGGGGAAACTAGCCCTTAAAAGCTCCGCTGTAAAAAAACTGTGGCTCCAATCCACGCTGTGAAGTTGGTTGGGCAACGAAGCTATAAATGACACCCACAACAATTACCCATTGCGACGTCACTTAAAATTTCACACTCGGGGCTCTACAAAGAGTGAAACCAGAGACAAGTGAAATGTACTTAACCACACCCTTTATTACTTCACAACGACATTCACGACTACTTTATGATCAGTGTGCTTCACACTGAGATTTTCAACTCTCACTGTAGAGATATGCTTTAGTAAGGTTAAATCAATGCATGATTAATGAATGGTGGTTGGTTGAGTTGTATTGCTGAAGCACATGTTATGTATGAAAGCGTGGTGACGTCACTACGTGATTTCCATTCTGTTGGATACTTTTCCACTCGGAGTAGCTTACGCAATCGTAATCTTTACCGAAAAACACACGCGGGGAGAAGGAACGTGCTTTGCATTGTTAGCAGGCGTCAACCCCTTTCGAAGCACCTGCACACCTAATCTTTACCGGAACGCGTGGGAAGGTGTTCCTGTTGTTCACACGCGCCTTATCAACGATCCTGTGGTTTTGATGCTTGTTTTTTTTAAATTGAAACAGATACTGAGCTGTACGCTTTATGCCTGATTTTAAAGGAGATGCGCTGTTTTGCCTTCAATTGTTCGCTGGGAGTTTTTTTGCTTACAATGCCAACGACACGAAAATTTCCTTGGCTGGTAAAAGTATACAGCGTCGGCTGTAAAGCGTATTTCGGCATCGCACTTGGCTATTTACGTGTCGCTGGCGCCTTGCGTAGCCTGTGTGACAATAGGTCAAGCAATATATATATATATATATATAACGGGCATGGTGGCGGGAGGCCGAAGGCGTGGGTATAAAACTGAGAAGAAAAAAACCCTTAGTGGAAACAGCAACAACGGACAATTTAATCTTCGACGTTTCGGCCGGAGTCCGGCCTTCGTCAGGAAGAGTCCGGCCTTCGTCTTCCTGACGAAGGCCGGACTCCGGCCGAAACGTCGAAGATTAAATTGTCCGTTGTTGCTGTTTCCACTAAGGGTTTTTTTCTTCTCAGTTTTATATATATATATATATATATATATATATATAAACGTTGCTAAAAAATGCAGTAACACGGTTTGTGCAGGTGAGTTATACGGCAAAGGGAACATAATGTGGGTGGCTAATATTTGCGAGAAGACCACTAACCAGTCAGAATTAATTAATAAACTTTATAATTAGTGAAAATAGATCTATGATTCCAATTAGAAACTTACTGAGCGTCATCAGAAACCACTAAACCAATTCTTTTAAGAAAGACTTGAAGCTCGTGGGAAACTCGGGGACGCACTAAAGTTACCACACGTGCAGCAGGCGCAAAGCTAGCAGTGGCAAAACCCGGATGATTAGATGATCATCGCGTTCCGCCATTGCTAGCTTTGCGCCTGCTTCACGAGTGATAACTTTGGTGCGCCCCCGAGTTTCCCACGAGCTTCAAGTCGTTCTAAAAAAATGAATTTAGTGGTTTTTGGGTGACGCTCAGTAAGTTTATAATTAGAACGATATGTCTATATTCAATAATTAAAAACAAGTTAATTCAGTATTTTTATTTAATTAGCCGACTTACCGCAAAGATTAACCACACACATAATATACCCCTGGCAGTATAACTCACCTGCACTCACCGTATTAGTGCATATTTTACGGATGCAATAACAATATGGCGTCCCGAGTATTCACTGGGCGCCATATTTTTGAGTGCTGTCTAGAGCGCATGCTCAGAACAGGACCCCATTAATAGGCTACTAAGACCGGCCATTTTGACGGTGTGGAATGCACGTTGCAAAAGAACCCAGGAAGCTAGTCATCAGCACGCGCTCAGAAGTCGCGCACACAGCTATGGCCGCCAGTGAATACTTTATATAGACGATTGCGAACAGGTGATCTTTCGCCATGTCTCTTTTCTGCTCGTGCGGGCACGCTACTAGAATTGCAAGCTCGTCACATCTAGGCTCACGCGCACGCTGCACGTACAGGAGAGCAAAGAAAGTAAGAGAAGACAAATACGCATATTTCTACTATGCCACGGCCATACTCCCAGAAGGCCTCGCTCACCACATTTGCTTCCGGATGACGGTTCGCCCGAAAGGGAGATGAGTTAGCCTAAGCACACGTGCAAGCTGGAAACCACGAGGATTAACGACAAGTTCCCGTTTTACAGCGGCAGCTGATAGTTGCAACCTTCCAAGGGAAACCGCATGGTCGTCCCTCGCGAACACTCCCGGTAACGTTATCAATCATATGATTGCTCACAGCCGCTGCCACCTACGCTGAGTCCATAAACAGAAAATAGTAATAAAACTCCAGGATTCACCAAACATTTTCTCTTTTTCGGCTGGTTCGTAGACTTCGTTTCCTTCTATCGAGCACGGTTCATCCATCGTCATATTTTCAATTATTTCCTCTCGGGAGACCGCGGACGATGATGAAAATGCCCCTGATAAATTAAAAACGTGGCTCTTGCTTCCCCAGGTGATGATACGGTGTCTCTAAAGCTCCCAAACAAGAAATAATAAATGTAAATATGCCTAGACGAACAGTGATATGAATTCTGGAGCATAACGAGTACGTACCACGTACCAGGAAGCGTCGCACACGCGTTCCACGTGGCGGCGTGTGCTTCCAGAACACCTCTGATTGAATACTATTCCTTTCAGAGCATTAGTCAGACAGGTAAGAAAACCCAAAACGACAAAGCAAAGTGGTGTAGTCGCTCAATTCTTGAATGTTGAGGGTATCAAACGTGAAATGAAACGCAATTCAGAACCGGTGACCTGGACAACTCATGTCAACATGTTACCTCACATCTACCCCAAGCAGGTGGTGGTACTTATAAAATAACAAACTTCATAACAACATATTTAAAAAAAAAGAATAATCATTCCCTTGTGTGTTCCAAACTTTGCTGGGTTATATTCGTATGAGGGACAACATCCAACTATACTAGCTTAGTGATTTTGCACAAAAAAAAAAGTGTTCTTCCATTAGTATAAAAATTATAAGGGTAAAGGGAAGGGACTTCCTGCTGAACCACTGGATTCGAGGCATTACGACAGGCCGACACCGGTCGTGATGCCCCCGATTCTGTCCCCATGGACTACCGCGTTTTTTTGCCAACCGATCCAACAGATGATACGATGAAGCGTGCATTTCTGCTGCCTTACGACATCGCTGGAAGACCGTACCGTACCACTTTCAGAAGTCGCTCGAAGAAGCAGGGGGTGTGGGAGAGGGGCGTGACCGGAATAGCGGCATACCGAACGTCCCACATCTGAGATCTCAAGTTAAAGGCTAAGAGCATAGTTCTAAACCCGAGACTTGGGATAGAAGCAAGAGACGAAAACACAGAACGACATAAACGAATTCTCGAACACAACTACACATTTTATTTCACAGGTAAAACATATAAGTCACTCGCCACCAGTGCTCTCCCCTTTTTTCCTTCTCTTTTTCCCAAACCACTTCACCCACTTCCCTCTTTCTTTTCCCAGACCCCTGTACACTCCAGTGAACGATAAATACCGCGACCGACAAAGGTCCCCCCCCCCCCCCCCCCCCCCCCGCCCGGGTATCCCACACAAGTCAGCAGCAGAAATTTTCCGGCCTCCGTACTTATCTGCGCGGACGCCTCGCTAATGCACTTGGCAGACCGTCATAATCCTGGTCGTCTCTTTCACTAATCTTTTCATGTTGGTGCTTTCCCTTTCTAAATTCTTCACGTTTCCTCAAGCTGGAGGGCAGTCTGCGAATTCTTTCAGGTGTTTGGCTATTCCCGAATTCGGATATTTGTTTTTTAGATTTCTTTTATGCTCCGTTAATCTATCGTTCACACCTCTGCTGGTCTGGCCTACATAACTGACACCAGACTCCATGGGTATTTCGTACACTACACCAAACTCACATAGTGTCGACTTTTCCCTGTGTGGCCTTTGACATTGGTTGTGTGTTCTCAAAATCGGGGTCAACCGGTTCGGTCTAAACTCCCTCTCAAACACAACGTCGGCCCCACACTTTTTTTGCGCGCCTTTAGGTTGTCTTGGTGGTACGGGATGACCGCCCGATGACTCCTCTGTGGCTCCCGACTTTCCTTACTTCCTGCAACTAGCTTTTAAATCTGTCCAATTATGCAATCACTCGAAAACCCAGCATTCCTTAGTTGACCCATCTGATTCCCCACTGAAACCGGTCTTGCATACACTTCCGTAGTGGATACAAGACCGGTTTAAAGCGTTGTCAATAATGATATGATAATACCTTATTTAACCTTCTTTTAGCGGCAACTTGAGCGCTGTAAGGTGGGCTTCGGCATAAACATTTTTTTTTTTCCTTATTTGTTTTGCGGATTTTATCTATCCGCAGAGGGGGCAGAGATAAAGGCATGGTGCCAGACAGCGCCTCTGCCTCCTGCAGTTCATACAGCAGAAATAACATTACAAACAAGTCGCAGTGAGAATCAATAACAAGAGAGCCACCGTCATCAAAACAGATAGAAACAGTCATTTTAGAAATATCTGAAAAACACATGAAATACAATGACGCAACTCAAACAACTACACAAGCGGCACAGCCTGAACAATGTAGGGCGATATTCTTTTCTTAACCCAGAAGTGTAATAAAATTAAAATAAAGATTAAAATAGACACCAGTTTTTACAAATCGTCAAAAAATTTACAAACAAGGATTTTTAAAATAAAGCGGAAACAAGCGAAATCAAAACCAAAAATGAGGCTAGAAAACCAATAATGAGGACACAAAAGTTTTGTGTACGTTACGATTCATTGAAAACAAAAAATAAATAGATATACATGCCTTAAATAGACGAAAATGCGATATCACTGCAAACCAGGGCTCGTCTGCAGTCTTTTTTGAACATTTGGAAAGGGTCACGGAAATTAACATCAATACTGGGGGAATTCAACAATTTAGTACTTCTGTTCGATAAACTTTGCCTGCCAGGGTTTGTTCGTATGCTTGGGATGCTACGTTTTGGGCCTCGTAATGTGTAGGCACTAGAATGAGGTGTCTGTGTCACCTCATTGGTTTTGCAGATCCATTGAAATAATTTAAAGTGATATATCTGGTCTGCCTTTAATATATTATATTAAACAGAAAGTGGTTGAATGCTCAAGTTTCTTACATTACCTCTGTAATTTTCGCAGATACAAAGAATTTTTTTTTCTGAAAATCATTAGTTTGTTGTAGTTAGATGCAGTAGTCGTATACCCACTTGGCTTAGAATAAAAAATAAAAAAAAACTTCCGGTATATTGTTGTTTTCTACAAATAACTACCAAAAGTGACTTCTCATTTGTATATAAAAAATACCAATTGGATGTAGAGCACGTACCAACTTTTAATGATTTTTACATGAGCTGCGCTTAACGCCACTCCTGGTTTCGCTCAACGTAATTCCCAGGGAAGCAGGATTATCGACATTCGCTTAACGAATGTCGATGAAACGTTAATGTTGACGAAACGTGTCCATAAAACGTGTATCCACGAGAAGGTGACCGTGGAAGGTGTTATCACGAAACGCAGGGAGAATAAAAAAATTGATATTCTACCTGCAGTTGTGACATCATTTTAGAATTTCGGAAAAATTATTCTCCCGGCTGCCAGGGCCGGTTTGCTGATTTGCGGCTGCGGACGCGGCTGCGGCCAAGAAGGATTTTACTGTCACGTGACCGGCTCCGCAGGGACAAGAAAGTAACTAGTGTCCCTGCTTAATGGCGGAGAAATCCGCATCGCTGCAAGCACAGAAACCTAATTTCGCTCGTAGACATACTGTACTGTAGGAGCGGCAGGTAAAGTTACGGCCAGGGAGGGTAAATAGGAGACAAAAGAAAGAAAAAAAACCGCACGAGATAAAAGCGGCGGCCGTATATTTATATCCTTCCGCCAGCGCCGGTCGCTCGCGCCTTCTGCTGTGGTCGAGAGGTTAGAGCGCCGGCGCTTGAAGTCACGGCGCAAAAGTCACGGGTTCAAATCGCGCCAAAAACTCTCCATTTTTTTTTCTTGTATTTGACTGCACTCATACTAAGAATGTAAACAAGGCCCCATGTGTTCTATAAACTCATTGGGCGGGTAGTTCTGACTCACCAGTTCGTTGTTCATGATCACGGATGAGCGCATACATGTCTCTGGCTTTCTTTACCAACTTCTCCCACGCCTACTGCATCTGCCGTACACTCTGCGGAAAGTTTACAATATCTTCACATGCCCGTCTCTTCCTTCGCCAGGTAACTGTGCTAGTGAATTTCTTCAGAATTTCTTGTTTCCGTTTTCCAACTGCTCTAATTCATTCCATTTGTTGATCCAAACTCATTTTAGGTGTTTGGGCTAGAGGTATAATTTGCGATGTCGACGCCTGCTTCATTTTTGCATTCGGTTGTAATCGTCTGCTATTCTAACTAAAATTCAACAAGTAATGTGTTAATATTACAAAACGATTGACACAGCAAAATGTAAAGAGTAAAAATATACCTTTTATTACATTCCATGCAAGTAAAAGAATGATCCCTTTTATTTCGGTTTTACTACTTTCTCAGACGTTTGACTTGCTGCCTTGCCTGTAGAATTTCGCTCAATCAGTGCATCCACAGCTGCTAGGCTTTATTACTTTTTGCTTATTTTGTGGAAGTTTTTTTTCTTTTTTATAATTGTCACAACTGCAGTTTTTATTAGTATTAAATAGGCGTCTCCTGTTAGTGAAAGGAGTCGTAGCAAGAGCGTTGTATATTTAAAAACACATCAAATTATAGTTGCTGGGAAAAGGATGCTTGTTTTTGCTCCGTTTGTGTGAAAGCCTTATCGATGCGGTTACCTTGTTTCCATTTTAATGAACATTATGAAACGATTGTATTAGCGCGTTAACTTGCCTTGATCTTTTTTTTCCTTCCCGGTGTTTCGATTAAACAGGTGGGACTAACAGTAAAAACCGTGTAAGGCGCAGTAGTGCAAGTAGATGATTCGTAAAAAGGATCACAGTTAAAAGATAAAACACGCGAAAAATGAAAAAAAAAAAAATTAAAAGAATGTAGTGTAATTTGAACCCGGAACTTTCACGCCGCGTCAACAAGTACCGGCGCTCTAACCTTTCGACCACAGAAGAAGACGCGAGCCGCCGGCGCTGGCGGAGGTATATATATAATGCCACCGCTTCTATCTCGCCTGTTTTTTTTCTGTATTTTGGCTCATATTTACCCTTCCTGGCCGTAACTTTACCTTCCGCTCCTACAGTATAAAGGGTTGGTCAATTGGACCCCAGTTGAATGTCTCTGCAGTCAGTGTCTACGAGCGAAATTAGGTTTTTGTGTTTGAAGCGATACGGTATTCTCCGCCATTAGGCAGGGACGCTAGGTACTTCCTTGTCCCCGTGGAACTGGTCACGTGACAGAAAAATCCCTCTTTGCCACAGCCGCGTCCGCGGCCGCAAGATGAGCAAACCGGCCCAGGAGATAGACACGGCTTAATTCTAGAGGTAATCTGGGTGAGTAACTTTAGAAAATGATCAATTGTCGCGAAGTAGGTTGCAGCGCACTTACGTTGCCGAAACGGGACTTGAAAGGCGTAATCCGAGATACATGTCGACACGGCCACGGCAAAAGCAGCACTCAAACACAAAAACGAGAAGGAAGGTGTCCGTCAAAATTCAACACGATGTAGCACAAGCTGTCATTTGTAGAACCAAACACTAAACGCATCACAAAAATTCTTGAGCTTCTTCGAAGAAATTGCTTGCAGAAGAAGAAATTCGCAGCAGCCACGCAGGGCGCAAAACACGCCAAACTAGATCCGGCTGAACGCATTCCGAGATTGCCAACAGCTAATGCGTCATCCGTCAAACCACGCGACCACACACCTTCTACCACGCTTTCAGCTTAAGGAGAGAGAGAAAAGGAGAGAAGGAAAGGCCAAAACGGGACTGAACACACACAAAAGGCTTATCTTACGGGGCATCAACGACCACAACTAGCGGATTTGTCGCCTGTACCCAAGGTTTATAGGGCAGTGAATGCTATGTGCGGCCTTGGGCACCAGGCAGGTGCCGTGTTCTGCTTTATCACCAGCTTCTAGACTGTAGTCACGTGACACTAACCGGAGACACGATTGGCCTAAAACATGCATAGCGTCTACCCTGCTGTCAATACCGAGTGAACTACAGCTCTATGAAGTCCAGGTTTTGAACTTCCGAAGAAGCTGTCCAGCTCGAAAGTGACCCAAAACGATGCGAGTTTGAAGATACTATGTTTTGCGCCGTATAACCCACATTATAATTTTAAATGAAAATCGGGAGCTTCTTCTCCAAGGAATAGTACAAGATTTTATGTCTATTGAAGAAACAAACGGATGCTCATTGTGAAGTTCCCTCAAAATTTCTATTACTTCCGCAGCGTTCCTTATTGATAACGTGTCCTCCAACGGCACACATGAAAAACTTCCGAATGATCCTCGATACGACTTTCTGCCGCATTCCATTTTCATTAATGACATCACGTAAAAACATTTCCGGGTTAATACATAATTCCGAACGCCGTGCACCTCTGATTCTAGATAATAATTGGTCGAATTCATACTCCTTGAGTTCTTTGCAAATACCTCTCCTCAGACGCGTCGAGTCATGGTCCGATTTATCAAGTAGACCACAATAATGCACTCCGCCTTCTATCTGAACATTTGTAGCGGGAGCACAGCAAAACCTCTCGACTTATCTGTTTGCAACAACTGTAGGGATTTTTCTTTCAACTCTCTCTCAACCACCCTGAGCTCCCGGAAGTTTCTCTTCTCAAGTATATAACCGCCCTTCATTAGGTTTTCTATCCGGCCAAGAACCTGATCAACAAAAGCAAGTATTTCGTCAACATCAACCGCACTAGAGACCATCTGGATATTGAAAAAAAGAATCAAGGCGCAATGGTTTGACATTGACACAAAACCTAGGACCCTTCACCAAGAGCCTTTCAGGGCGTTCTCACAACACGGCCCCACGCGGATTGACAATCATATGTTCCGTTGCACTCCCCTGCAAATATCGCTCTTCTTGGGCGGGCATCACGTGTTCAATTTGCGTGCGCTGATGCCGTCAAGCAGAAGCCTTATATTCACATAGCAGGGTTTCTCGAAGACAAAATGCCTCAGTCTGGTCTAGTCATTGTAGTCCTTTGCCTTTCTGAAGTCTTGTCAAAGGACGTTCACACACGCGCTTCGGATGCTTCCAATTAGGTCACTTGTGCAGTTCCTGTAAGCCTTGTTCAGACTTTTCTTCAATCCCCAATCGTTTCCGGTCGACGAGGGTGTCCAAACATAGTCGGGTTTACATACGAATTTCTTAGGCAGTTCTCGAAGCAACACACATCTGCTTCCAAAGGAGCCAAGCGATGGCCCAACTTGAACAAGGTAACAACGTTTGTACATACACTGCCAACAGTGACGAGTGTCACAACTGGGTCGACAAGAGCGGGACGATGCTTGCCTCAGAAACAATTAATGAGGTATTGGTGAGGGTGCAGGCTAGCGGGTGTAATTTGAGCATAGTCGTAAACCCGAGAGTTAAGAGAGGGAAAGAGAAGAAAACACAAAACGACACGGACGAATTTTCTAATGCAGCCACAAACGTTATTTCACAGGACGTACATATATGTAACTCGCCACCACTGGTCTCCCCTGTTTTTCTTCTCTCTTTGCCAAACCCCTTTACCACCTTCCCTCTTCCTTTTCCTTGGCCCCGTACATTCCCGAACCACTCAGCCGCAGAAATCTTGCGGCCTCCGTATTTAGCTGCACGGACGCGTGAATAATGCATTCGGTAGATGCCTTAACCCTGGTCGTCTCTTTCACTAATATTTTCATCTAATGATATAATAATAAGTATATTCACTATATCACATGTGGTGGAAGCTGGAGAAAAAAAGCTGACAAAGCAGCTTGACGGGTCACCACCCCCCTCAAAAGGTATACAGCGGGGACAAGTTTCGTACAAAGTAAGAAAAGTAACGGAAAAATTAACGGAAACATTCACAAAACGCAAATGTGGTGAAACAAAAAAGAAGATGACTAACTGGTCATCATCAGCACATGAAATCAACAATGACAAAAATGTGCTCAAGAAATTCTGCCTTAAAACAAGACAAACCGTAAACAATAACATATTTATTAAAAAAAAAAAGACATTCACGTAACTCCTGTGCGCTAGAAGATATTATATCAACATTCAAATTTATGAAAGTGTTTAGTAATATTGGAGGTGTGCTTCTAATCATCTGAAGGGCGTAATTTTTCCGCGATCTGTCAACCGTCCAGAAATCTGAGTGGCGAGTAGAATTTGTAAGTGTTCTTTTTTTCTGGGATGCCAAGCTTAGAAGGAAACTATTTTTCTCAGGATATTCTTGTTGATATTTTATGATGAGCCTATATTGGTATTGTTTATGTTTTTTCTTAGTACTCCGAGTTTTTCAAAACTTTGGTGCGTGGAAAATGATAAGGCACGTCACACACGAGTCTAAACGCTCTCTGTTCTGATAAGAATATTTTATTAAATTTGCTTTGTAGTGGTATCCCATACCAAATGAAAATAGTTCAAATGAAATACAAGTGATATCTTAAAATGAAGTAGTGTAACACTTGATGGTAGAATTAGACAGTGTCGATGTTACAGACCTTTTATACAAGCAAGTTTTGAAACAACATAATCTAAGTGCGCCGCCTAAGACATGTGGTTTGAAAACAACACGCCGAAATTCTTGAACGTGTTGACAATTTCAATGGGGGGACGAGTATAGGATGATGTCGCGCGAAAGGACAAAAATGCATAGCTTTACTTTTGTCTTTATTTATTATTAGATTTGTTGATATAGACCAAGCCTCCAGCCTTTGGAAGATGCAGTTTTCTAGTACGTTATCGCTGCAATAGGTGACCGGCGTTCGGCAGCAGCCGCAAAGCACTCTGGGCATTCTTCACTTCCGGTTCGTAGCTAGCAGCCGACGCAGCCCCAGGACGGCTATGGAAGCGTGTGCGGGTGTTGAAACCCGTTCAATCCGGGCCACCTTCCTCTCCTGCTGGGTGACTTACGCACTTCTGAACGTCTCAAGTTACTTCTACGGATATGTTAAGTAGTAGTCGGTACGCAGAAGCATCAAGAACGGCCACGAAAGCGCAGAGCAAGTGCGGCTGGCGGCAAGCTGCACTCGCACCGCGCTTAACGGGTCTTGGCAAGAAAACTCAGGTTAGGTGTTTCGTTTTCCTTTTGAGCCAGCGTTTTTCATTTGGGTTCTGTTTATTTTTGATGGTTACGTTAGATCCTATCACGAATGAAATAGGTGCAAATGTAAGCCGTAGGACGCGGCCAGCTGAAATACCCGATCGGAGGTCTGGCGTACTTTTCTCATTTTGTTAGAACACCTGAGGCTGGGTAAGACATGAAAGAAGTCGGTCAGACGCCATTCCGAACTCAGCTAATATATTTTCTCGCGCGAGTGAAACGCCACCTTCGTACACAAGTTAGTTTCGATGACATCTGACTACGTGACAATCCTTGCTTTTTAACACTAAAAAATTGTTTCGCTCTGTATGTTTATACAGCCTCGATGGAGATGCGCCTCAACGGGTAATTGGTCTCTTAGCTGTAGATGAGAAATTTAGCCAGTGCAGTACAACCACTAACCTGGGGTTTTTAACGTGCATCACGCAGTAGGGATCACACGGACCCGTGCCGGTACGAAATTCATCCAGATCGAAACGGGCGGGGGTGGTGGGGAACCGAACCCAGGAGGTTCCCAGCGCAAGCTTTCGCTCCACGCTCCGAGCTGAGACGCGTTAGCCCACTCGGCCACTTCCTCCCCTGCTTTTTAAGACTCATGCGTTTTTGGTACTTCAACTAGGTTGTCCCCCGTGAACTACCATACCCCCCCCCCCCCCCCTTCTCACGTTTTTTTTTTTTTTTTTTTTAATGATGTCGAGTAAGAAAGCATGCATGAACGAGCACCGATTTTGATATGAGCTACGCAGGGTCGTACTACCGCTTTATTATCAGTCAATATGAAGGTGCTGCCCATTTGCTTTTACTTCTTTATATTACAGCAAGCTGACCTGTTCTTTTGTTTATTTATATTATAGTAAGGCACCCACTCACCGCCGCTTCGCGGGAACAGTCTGCGGCGGCTCAATACAGAAAAAGTTAATCCGAGCTGTCGATAAACGGCAGGCACGTAGCCAGGATTTTGGTTCGCGGGGGGGGGGGGGGGGGGGGGGGGGTGGCTCGCCCATGACAAAATGCTGTGTGAGGGGGGAGGGCGGAGAGGAGGTCCCGGCAAAATGAAAGATATCGGGGGGGGGGGGGGGGGGGCGGGCCCCATGGGCCTCCCCCTGGCTACATGCCTGTTAAGCGGCCTGGCGATGGTACTGTATGTCGACGAAACGTCATGCCATGAACTGATTGCCCGCGACATCGCATCTCGCGTTCTCGCGGACGCCTTGTACAACAAGCAGTGCTCACCCCTTCGCGGATTAATCGAGACCTTTTTGGTGGGTGCCAAAAGACTGTTAGAGGTCGTTATTTCCCGCGGCCCCTACCTGAAGATAGAACACGTTCTACTGACCTGCAACAATATTGGCCGCGCATAAACGGTCACCGACGTTTGTCTGTCACAGGTCACTTCGCTCCATCACTCGCTTAACAGCGATGGCCCATCGTTGCTTCCATGCTTTGTTTCACGGGAACTGGAACATCTTATGCCCTCTATGGCTTGCGTTAGAACAACGTACCGCGGAACTGTGAACCATTTTAACCGCGAATACAGCACGGCTACCACGCCTAGAAGGGCTCTCGATGCAGCTGGACGCACCACGACCGGCACCGGACGAACCGGATTTGTGAAGTCACGTGGTGCCTCGCGTCGGATGACGAAACTTCCGGCTCAAACGCCGGTCACCTATTCCAAGCCGATATAAAAATACTTGTGTCAACAGCGTAAATCATAAACTTAGCTTGTGGTGCAATATTAGCGATGTCGTTTATGTATATATTAAAAAAGAAGCGAACCAAGTATATTTCCTTTGGGTATTCAAGATTTTATAGGTTTAAATCAGAGGCGTGACCCCCGATATGAACATATTGACGCCTGTTTTTCTAAATATGACATAATAAGTAGTGCTCTATGCCCTTTAACACCGTAAACATAAAGTTTCTGAAGAAGCAAATCGTGGTTAAAAAGTTGAATGCCTTACTAAAATCTTTAAATATACCTAACACTACATTTTTATCTTCGAAATTACGTAAAATATATTATTTTTGGTTCAACAAACATAGTTCCGTGGGACGTCTCTTTCTAAACCCGAACTGGGATTCCGTACGAATGCTATGTTTTTTTCTCTAAATGTGGTAATACGACTAAAGATAATTTTCTCTAAACCTTTCGAAAAGACTGGAAGGAGAAACACAGGCCTATAGAGGTTGTGGGAGCAAGTCTCCCACCACGGCCAGAGGCCGCTGCCAAATGCCCAAACTGGACAACGGCCGAGGCGCGCAATAGCGCACGTATAGGACAGGCACAGCAGCCTATGAAAGAAGGCACACGCCCACAGAGGGGGGAGGGCGGACCGTGGCCACGGAGGCGTCCAGTTGGAACGCTCCGGCAATGTTTTACGTTGAACTTGATACTAACAATCCATTCCTGTTACTTTAATAAATGTAGTTTCTTGTATTGGAAACCCCGGCTCCGTGTTGTTCCTCCCGGATGGGCATGCAGCAAGGCAACCCCACCACATGGCGCCCAACGTGGGGCCCGAACCCACGACCCTGAGATTAAGAGTCTCATGCTCTACCGACTGAGCTAGCCGGGCCCTTGGCAGATCTCTTGCTGTGACGTCATGGGTCCATTTCCACGTAGCCCACGCGGAAACCAGTACTTGTTCGTAGTAACAGACCATTTCGCCAAATGGGTGGAGCTGTTTCCTTTACGAAAGTTGGATTCGCAGAAAATATGGGACTGCCTACTTCAAGTTTTCGCGCGTTTTGGTTTCCCGGCAAGCCTAATTTCGGATAATGCGTCGTATTTTACGAGCAAAGTGTTCGTCGAGGCATGCGTGGTTCTGGGAATTGAACATAAACGGACTTCGCCGTATCATCCCCAGGCAAATATAACCGAAAGGGTGAATCGAAACCTGAAGATGATGCTTGTTGCTCATACGGAGCGCCACAAAGACTGGGATGCGAAGCTCCCAGAAATGGCCTTCGCCACTCGCACCACGGTTAACCGGTCAACCGGGCTCACCCCTGCCCAGCTCAATTTTGGCAGAGAGCTTGCTTTCCCTCTCACTAACACCCTCCGTTCGACAGAGCCCAGGGCACAGGACCGCAACTACACAAAGTTCGCAGACGACCTGCGAAAGCGTTTCACCATCAACCTCAAGGAAGCCCGGGAGAACCTTGACGTTGCCAGACTGCAGCAATCCGACCAGTACAACCAGGGACGCCGAGACCTGCAGTTCGAGGTGGGAGACTTGGTGCTCAGGCGCACTCACCCCCTGAGTGACGCGGCAAAAGACTTCACGGCCTCACTGGCCAACAGGTGGGATGGTCCATTTCGTGTAGGCAAAAAGCTTTCCCCGCTTACATACACCCTAATTCACCATTTCAGTGGTGAGTCCACAGGACCAACTCATGTCACAGATCTTAAACAATTCCACATCCCGGAAGATGGTTTTTCGCAGGATCAGACCGATGCCGACGACGGCCCGTTCCCGGACCCCCCCTCGCCGGCACACAGGCGGTACAACCTGCGACGTCGGTGACTGCCGAGAGAAGCTGTAAAGCGGTGGACAAGATTATTCCTTTTTTTTTCCCTTTTTTCGGGTTTCGAGCGATGTACCTCGATTGTATATCATCCCACGGGTCTGATCGCCTTTCTGAGGGGGAGAGGGGAAAATATCGCGAGGGGGAAAATATCGCCCACCCCAGATCCTTTATCATTTTTTTTATGCATCATAGAGCCAGGGGTTACACATGAGAGTAACCCATGGCAATTGCTCGTTTTGATTCCCGAAGATGGATCATGGGCGACGCCACTACAAATCCCGGGCATCTGGACACCAGGGTCCCAGGACACGTGGCGGTACCAGTCCCCGAGGCCAGCAACCAGCGAGGCCCACCCCGCGGAACTGCGGTCACTGGGCAAGAAGGCACCGAAAACTGCAGCTGCCGGCGATTCCGGAAACGGCCACCAAAGAACAAGCGCGACCTGGAGCGCGCCCTAACGCCGATACAGCGCCGCCGTCCACACCCTCGACGACGACCCCTCCCAAGGACGACCACGACAACACTGGCATCGACATGCCAGACGCTTAAGGGGGGGGGGGGGGGGGGGAAGTGTGGGAGCAAGTCTCCCACCACGGCCAGAGGCCGCTGCCGAATGCCCAAACTGGACAACGGCCGAGGCGCGCAATAGCGCACGTATAGGACAGGCACAGCAGCCTATAAAAGAAGGCACACGCCCACAGAGGGGGGAGGACGGACCGTGGCCACGGAGGCGTCCAGTTGGAACGCTCCGGCAATGTTTTACGTTGAACTTGATACTAACAATCCATTCCTGTTACTTTAATAAATGTAGTTTCTTGTATTGGAAACCCCGGCTCCGTGTTGTTCCTCCCGGATGGGCATGCAGCAAGGCAACCCCACCACAAGGTTTATGTTATTTGTGTCACCTTTTTTATGAGGTGCAATCACTTTCGCTATTTGCATTTTCGTAGGGAATGTGGCTGTCTTTAGGCTAAGATTAAAAATGTGTGCAAGGTACCGGCTCATCGTGTCCAAAGCATATAGTACTGTCCGCATTTTTATATCATCAACGTCGCAGCTATTACTAACGGTTAGGTTACTGAATACTTCTATTACCTCGCTTTCAGTTACAGGATTTAGGTAGATAGTTTCCCCAACTATTCGCTGTATACAGCACAAGCATCGGTTATATCTGAAGTTCCTAGTAAATTTACAAAAAAGTAATTAAAAGCGTTTACAAGAGAGCTACCAGTGAATGTCACGTTGCTATAAATTATAAATTCAATATTTCTTGCGTTTCATTCCGGTGCAACACTAAATTAATTTTTCGCCACGCAGGTAAGTACGATTTGATGTCACCCTGAAATAATTGTGGTAATAAAGTGCTCTGCGTTTCTTCAATTCATTTTCAAGCTGATTTTGCGCTTGAAAATTGTAAGTTTTTATGGGTGTTTTGCATTAATAAACATTTTATATAGCTTATTTTTTTATTTGTCTTTTTGTAATTAGTTCAGCTGTTATCCAGGATCTTCGAGCTGGCCTAGAGCATCATACAAATTTACAAGGAAAATGGCGTTTGTAAATAGTCCTGTAAATGTCTAGACATGTCTCGTAGGCCTCATTGGCGTTTATTTCATTGAGTAAATCAGCCCAGCTTTCATTGCACGAACTATCTTTGAAGCTATCTAGGCGGACGAGAGTGATATATTGTTTCAGACTACGTTTTTGAGTTTCTTTGTATGTGCAGGAGATTTTTAACAATGCTGAATGCTGGGCCAGTTTGTATTGGTCTTGGGTTGCCAAAGGCATGGTAGCGCTTTTTAGGCGAGGACAAAATAAAGAAAGACAAGACAAAAACGAGCGCTGAGTGCAACT
Source organism: Ixodes scapularis (assembly GCF_016920785.2). Lineage (NCBI taxonomy): Eukaryota > Metazoa > Arthropoda > Arachnida > Ixodida > Ixodidae > Ixodes > Ixodes scapularis. Next base: position 893,483 of record NW_024609861.1, on the reverse strand, counting down.
ATTTAATAAACATGGAAATGCAGCATATATGCACGCTACGGTCCTATCAATCAGCCAACCCCCGGCCTTGCCGCCGCTCGCATGAACTGCACTTCCTTGTCAAAAAGGTAAATGGATGCAACGCTGACACACCCATATATGCCACATTTCCATGTTGATTAAATAGTTGCAGTCAGCGCTCGTGTCTGTCTTGTCTTTCTTCATCTTTCCGTCGTCTAAAAAGCGCTACCATGCCTCTGGCAACCCAAGATAAGGGTTTTCGTCTATACCAATAAACGTCGCAAAATGGCCACTAATGTGGCAGGCCGTCATGCTAATGCAGTTCAAAGCTGGTTAAAAAGTCGATTAGTTTTTCGGACGCGGTGGTTACTCGCGTTGGTTGATTTATGATATTCGTGCATCCATTAACATGGAAGAGGGTGGCAATCTGCTTTTTTTTAATTTGTTTCACTTAGCATGTAAACATTAAAATCACCTTCCCAAATAACGTTATAATTCCTTTCTTCAATAAATGCAAAGAAGTCATCGAAAAACTCACACAATTTTGAGTAATTTCCATGGGGGATCGATAGAAAACAGATATGATATTATGATTTCTTAGTATTGAAAGCACTTCATAATCTGAAGTCGAACGACAGTTGCTTTTCCTCTCTAAAATCTTCACCTTTACCCAGGCTGGAGAGCAGTCTGCGTATTCATTGAGGTGTTCGGCTATTTCCGAATTCGTATGTTTGTTTTTTTACATTTCTTTTATGATCTGCTAATCTATCGTTCACACATCTTTTAGTTGGGCCGACATAACTGACACCATACCCCATCGGTACTTCGTGCACCACAACGAACTCTCATACTGTCGACGTTTCTGTGTGCGCACTTCTACATTGCTTGGCCGTTCTCAAAAACGGGGTGAACCGGTCCAATCTAAGATCCCTCTCAAACACTGTTGGCGATAAACCTCTTTGCGCACGTCATTAGGTTGTGTGAGTTGTCATGGTGGTACGGGATGACCGCTCGACGACCCCTCCGTGACTAGAGACTTTCCCCAGTCCCCGCAACTAGCTTTTGATATGTGGAGTTATGGTTCAATGCTGAAGATGTGTGTGCAAGGCCAAATAAAAAAAATGTCCTTATGAAACTAAGGGCGAAGGCTGGTAAACCGAGCCGTCCCGTAAAAAGAGTCCGTCGATCGTCTCTTTCGGTGTGAAACAAATGGCCTTCGTCTCAGATTAGTGATGGGCGCATTTTTTTAACAGGGACCGAGGCTTGTTCGTGTTCTTAGTGAGTGTAACATAAACGAAGAATACTTTGCGAGTTGTTACTGGCAAAAGAGGCTTCAAAATAGATTGTGCTACCGCGTCACCAAGAGCGCAGTGGCGAGGCCTTTGAGGCTGTGACGGCACGTTTGGGTCCTGCGGGGTCATGTTCGTTTTACCATTTACCTTTATGCAAACAAAGGTGTTGGTGCTAAAAACAATACAATTTGCATTTATATTACTAACCCATCTGTTAATCCTCGAACAAATGACACACGATTTTGTCCCTTTGATATGCTATTGCTGTCACTGTCAATGTTCCCGGGTCACGCAGCCTGCTGTTTATTATATACTATGCACTTGTGTATACCTCGTACAGTCTTTCCCCCCTACAATAATGCCCTAGCAAGGGCGCTGTAGGTAACCGAATAAATAAATAAATAAACTTTCGTAATTTTCAGAAAAAATGAGAGTTGTCGGACGTAGACTTCCTGGTCAGGACCGGATAACACCGCAGCCCCTTGCGCGCCCTCATCTAATATGCGGACTTCATAGGAAACAACGAGACCTCAGTGTAGCGCCGCGAAATCATAGCGTTCCCTTTCTCTTCACCAAAAAATAAAGAAACAAACAACAAGTCATAGCGTAAAGAAAGGCTGCGGTCTCGGCCTGTATAGCAAGGCGCGCGCTGGCAAACTATTCTGCGGGCAGGTCAGGGTCACAGTAGGTCGTGGTTTGCCGTACGTTCAATAAATCCTGATTGCATCGTTATAAACGAGCCTCAGTAAAACTTTCTTCCGCGCATTTTCGAGGTAAATAACAACAAACGAGGTATTGGTTTCCTGCTGTCATATTCACTTTTGAAGGAGCGTGGTAGCATGGGTGCTGCGCGTGTTTCTGTAAGAGTGGAGCGCAGTAGCGAGCACGTGTTATGAGAGTATGGCTCTGATCGGTTCAGTCTTTGCAAGTAGAGGTGAAAACGGCCGGAGTCACACTGCTAGTACATTATACAAGAGACAGTCTGTAAACACTGTCTGATGCACTTCCTTTAATACAGTCCTGTGGAAGTGGTCACGCTAGAACCCTCGGAAGACATGTACGAAGGATACACGCCTATGAAGCAAACATCCTTAGAATTTTCTCCAGGCGTCTTCGTCGACACTTTTGACCACACAGATACAGGAGTGTTTATTCAAAAACCCTGCCTGTACCCGCAAGGGACGTAGCCCGAAAAGCCGTCCCTTTTGACTACTTCCAGAAGAGTTACGCCGAGGTACGACTCCGAGGAGGGACCCATTCACACCTTAGATCTTCACTATGGTACGACGAGATATGACAGCACGCTGCTTTACCGGTGTGCTTCGCATATCACGTGCAAGTCTGCAGCTTCACATTACGTGTACACTTCATACTAATAAAGAATGAAAACGAAGTGTATGCATGGCCTTGTCAGTAGCGTGTCTGGCTCGAAACCAAAAGGTCTTGGATTCGAATTCCACTTTCACCTAAAATGCTTCGATTTTTTTCGTAAAGGCAAATTAATTACCTTATAACGTGAAATCAATTCAAACATGCGTCGCCTTTGAATTCGCATTATATGTCATGTTTAAATCACTTTTATCCCACGTGTGACGTCACGTTTCACGTGAGCGTTGTGGGTTGTTCGAAATTCCCACGCCAGGTCATGTGTGTGTGACGTCATGATGCTATCGACCAATCAGGATTTTCCCGTCCCGCCGACTCTAGATTTTTCGTGACACGAGCTCCTTAACGCTGTTGCGTTAAAACTCACCGATACGCGTTTCGTACTTTACCGGTACGTCCACCGAGGTTTCATCGACGCGACTGCGTTTTGCGACCAAGACTTTGGTCGCAAAACGTTATTACTGTCGTCGTAACGGCAGTAATAACGGCAGTTGGTAACATTGCCGCAACGGCAGTGCTACCAACTGTTTTTCGCTAAAATCTTAACAGTCATCTTTGAAAAACCATACATGTGACTTCGCTAGTCACAAAAGTCCCTACGTCCGATCTTCCAAAAAAAGAAAAGCCTGAATCACTAAACAATACTTAGTTCTGGAATCAGTACAGCGTTGTCTTTTAGCAGCGTGTGAAGAATTTACTCTTAATGGACCTTTTCCACATACTGACGGCACCACGCGGTGGCTGCACGAACTAAAAACTGAGGAAGTGACCTACCTGCGCTACTAATCGATAATGGGAGCTGCGCTACAAATTTCTTCGCTCTCTGAACTACGGCACGTGCCCAACGCGACTTAAAAGAGAGGAAAGAAAAACAGGACGCAAACGTCGTTTTTCTTTCCGTACAGTTTCTTTTTTTTTTTTTTTTTGTATAACACAATTATATATATGCTGCAATTACGTGTTCTACTCGCTGATCAACACACTCCTTCCGAATTTCCTCGATTTTTCGTACCGACTTCCGCCGCTTGGCATCGGGCGCTCGCGCGTGCGAAGAACGCTTCTCGGAAAAGGTCCATTCAATAATTAAAAGATTTGTCTGTCATGGAATTAAAGGGACCATGAAACGATGTTTCTACTTTCGCTAAATACAACTCAGAACCACTCCATCACCTTGATATCTGGATCAACTTGCCTTAATCTTTCTTTTCAAGCAATGGCAGTCGACAAATAAATTTGCGAAATACCTGTATCGTTCATCCCGTCAACTCGGAGCCAGAGCAAGAGCCACGTGGCCTAGCGCCAATTTTATGCCGCCAAAGTTAATCATAGCCACGCGCTGGGGTCGGCAAAGTAGAAGACGCGTGTGGAGCTGCAGGCATTGATAGAGTTCGGCTACTCTTATCACCGCACTGGTTGGACGCGAGCCACTACCAGAGTGTACGCCGGGACATTGATTCTTACGAGCCAAAGTCGCTAGTCAAGTGCTCTCGCAGTTCTCGTGTCCAATCCGTGTGCCGCGCTCGACTGTCGCCAGGCGAGTGGTTTTGAGCCCACAACTACGTCATCGAGCTTTAGGAAGGCAAAACTGAAAGAAATAGTCCGCTTTTATCTTCTCAATTTATCCGCGACAAAGAAGCTCCTGAATCAGTAGTGGTCCGTGCGAGTGTACCTTGCCCAAACTAGGGCCTGTACGCCTCTGCAAAGACATGAACACTCCAACCCATGTCGATTCATGACCCCTTTAAGAGTGCCTGAATCTTGATGTCCATGTCTTGTCTGTCATGCAGTTAAGAGTGCCTGAAAAAATCGCTTTGGAAACATACCGGAGTAATAGCAAGTGTTAAGTAACGAAGGATTTTGTTAGAAATAAGTAAGATTTGTTTTAGAAAAGTCTATCTTTCTACAGTTGCGTCGGCATCGTTTTTTTTTTAGCTTTTTTTGTGAGTGTCGGCGTTTTGGAGGGAGCATTTGCGTGGGCAGAGCGGCCGGGAGGTGGCAGCGTTTCCCCAGCGGTCGTTAAGAAACGTCTCGGGTTTCGGGAGTCTGCTCGGACAGATCCCTTCTTGCAGCTGGTTGCGGCGTTTAGCCGAATGTGCCCGTATATAGAGGGTTTTGCCGCTTAGTGTAAAATTGTCGCTTTTCGCCCGATGCAATAACTTAGCGGTTGGCGCCAGTCAGACTGGGAAATTTGCAGAGAACAACTCTACAAGGAATTTAGGTTTGGCGGTTGGAGCGCCAGGATGACAGCTCGCCGACCATTGGATAACAGTGTACCACGTGTGAGTGGTGGAATTTGAAGTGATTGGTCCGTCTCTGGAGGGAAAGGAGGCACCTACGAGTCTACAAAAGGACTGCCGAGAGGATTCTCGGGGATTTGGCTTTTGAGATGAGGCAAATTCGGCTCTTGAGACGGAAGACTAAAGTATGGGTTTGAATTTTGGGAGTTCTGTAAACTATTGTTGATTGTTGTCGTTTTGTTTTGAAATAAACAAGCACGGCCACACTAGCCATCGTAAACCAACCAACGTCGCAATGTGTCCAGCGGGATCGAACAACTTTTAGTATTTTTTATTATGAACTTCCCGGGGGACTTGCATCGGGCGAACGTCATCATCGGTCGCCACCATCCTGACCGACCGGCCTCCCCTACTCTCCCCTTGGAAAGTTGACTGACGCAGTCGACAGGATCCTGCTGACTTCCTGCGACGGGCGGTGAGCTAAAACGACGGCATCAACGGAGGTCGGCGGAGCGTACCTGGGCTCTATGCGACAAGTGTTTCGTCTGCTGGATTGCGGGCAAGGGCCGCGTCTGTTAGACTGCGGACAAGGGTCCCGTCTGCTGGACTGCGGACAAGGGTCGCTCCTGCCGGAGTGAGGACCGTGGCAATATCTACGTGAGAAGCCCGGGGGGGGGGGGGGGGGGTACAGTTATCCAAAAGAAGTCGTGGCGTCTGCTGGACTGCGGACAAGGCTCGCTCCTGCCGTAGTGAGGACCGTGGCAATATCTACGTGAGAAGCCCGTGGGGGGGGGGGGGGGGGGGGGTACAGTTATCCAAAAGAAGTCGTGGCGTCTGCTGGACTGCGGACAAGGCTCGCTCCTGCCGGAGTGAGGACCGTGGCAATATCTACGTGAGAAGCCCGTGGGGGGGGGGGGGGGGTGCAGTTATCCAAAAGAAGTCGTGGCGTCTGCTGGACTGCGGACAAGGCTCGCTCCTGCCGGAGTGAGGACCGTGGCAATATCTACGTGAGAAGCCCGGGGGGGGGGGGGTACAGTTATCCAAAAGAAGTCGTGGCGTCTGCTGGACTGCGGACAAGGCTCGCTCCTGCCGGAGTGAGGACCGTGGCAATATCTACGTGAGAACCCCGGGGGGGGGGGGGGGGTACAGTTATCCAAAAGAAGTCGTGGCGTCTGCTGGACTGCGGACAAGGCTCGCTCCTCCCGGAGTGAGGACCGTGGCAATATCTGCGTGAGAAGCCCGGGGGGGGGGGGGGGGGGTACAGTTATCCAAAAGAAGTCGTGGCGTCTGCTGGACTGCGGACAAGGCTCGCTCCTGCCGGAGGGAGGACCGTGGCAATATCTACGTGGGAAGCCCGGGGGGGGGGGGTACAGTTATCCAAAAGAAGTCGTGGCGTCTGCTGGACTGCGGACAAGGCTCGCTCCTGCCGGAGTGAGGACCGTGGCAATATCTACGTGAGAAGCCCGGGGGGGGGGGGGGGGGTACAGTTATCCAAAAGAAGTCGTGGCGTCTGCTGGACTGCGGACAAGGCTCCCTATTGGAAAAACGTACAAGAAACAAACCTGCTGCTTGTACAGTTCTGGTATGACACCAGTATAATTTCTTGTTATTATATATGCAGCTAGTTTGGTTCGGCTTTCTGCATAACTGGAGATACCGGCACCGCTATGGCTCCGGGTCTGTCTATACTGGCAGCCAGTTTGCTTGCCGATATGATTCGGTGTGCTGGTATAATTTTGCGGCCGATGACGTAGGCGACCGCCATCTTTCCAACAAAAACCGCTTATACCACACCACCACCGTTATATCCAAATCATACATGCAGAGAGACGACCGCCATCTTCCAACAAAACGTCCATCGTTTACCACCGGTATCGTTACATACACCATACATGTCGAAAAAGAACATAAGCCGCGTTTACATGAATGCGACTTAGTCGTATTGAATCCAGTTGCCGCATTCCATATGCGGTCATGTAAACGGCATAATGCGCAAAGCGCATCGCATTAAAGTCGCTAGACAGAGGTGGATCGAGATATCGAGTGCGCATTCATTCAGCCCATGTAAACGGAGATCGCATCGCATTTTGGAACGGGGAGGATTATCGGAAGGCGCTCGCTGCGGGAGCGAGTGAACAGCTGAGAACATGGAGGCGGCCAATCTCGTCGGCGGCGCGGAGAGCGGTCCCGCAATTTTTTTCCCGAGAACAAACGCAAGCTTTTATTGTGGTCATAACTAAGCGGAATATAGCGGAGCTGCTCGGTGTGGGTGGCCCCGTCCAAACCTTTGCGAAGTACGACTTGCGTGTCCGAAGGGGTCACAAAGACATCGGTGCAAGCACGAACGACACCGAGAGCCCCGAGCACTGTTGAGCACTGCATGGTAGCGCAGAACGAGCAGCTCCTACCTCGGTGCCGTTCCCGGCTGCGCAAGAGCCTCTCGGACTCGGGGTACGGTCGCGATCGGCGAGTTCTGGCGCGGCGAAACACGGAGGCTTCCTCAAAGCGTGCGCACAGATGTCGCCTCTCGTTCAGAGTGAACCGGCGGCCCGGCCTGGAGTCCTAAACGCCTTGGTTTCGATGCTCCTTCCGTCTCGCAACTTCTTCTACAGCACCGAAGACAGCGGGCACTATCTTTACGGTCACTAAATACGTCGAAAGGCCTTTTGTGCGATGCACCGGAAAACGTGGTGCGGCTGGTGCCGGAACGGAACTGCGTAACTTCGAGCTTTGAGTCAGCGTGCACGGCAACAAACCGATCGTGACACCAAGCCGCGGATACCGCATCGCCGGTCGACAGCGGCAAACGGCCCGTTGCTCGTATCGTGGGCCGTGACTCGTACTCGGCCAGCTCGGCGTCTTTTCGTGGCCCCTCGCGTCGTCGCTACCAGCCGCAAACCCGGCGTCGGAGAAAAGCGAAACCGAAACGTAAAGCTTCCGCCCAGTGGCTTCCGCTGTCGCGCCTTTTCTGACTTCCCGGCTTCCACGCTTCCGGTCGTCGCGGAGATGGCGACGTCGTGGTTTTGGCGGTTTTGGCATCGCTGGCTCGTTCTGCGTTTTGGGGGACATATGTTTTACGGTCCGTTTCTACTGCGTCTCTGGCTCTCAACTCGACGGCGCCTCTCATAGTTCAACCAGGCGTGGTCAACCTGTGTCAGGCCGGCTCGACTCGTCCGATCGCCGGACCGCAGGCGACTTCCCAGTTCGGCCGTGAGGCCTAGGATCCGAAGACGTCTGTCTCCGTGAAGCGGTAAGCGAATCTCGTCCCGTTTTCGTTCTACTTTTAAATTACGTTAGGTGCGCTACAGTGTAAGCATGCGTGCCAAGTGTTCGTAACAATTTTGAACTAGAATAATTGTGCTTCATTGCGGTTTGTCATTTACGGAAAATATAAATCGAGCAATGAACGAGGAGCCATGCTTGAAAACGATGCATGTACGATGTTAACTTCTACCTCGGCGGCTTTAAAAAAAAGTCAAGACTGGTTACGGTTGGATGCGAGGCTGGTCCCAATGCAATGGTAAGCACTTAGAGCGCCTTTCTGAACGGCATCTAAGCAATATAGCGATCAACGAGACGAGCGACGGCGAGAAGCTACGAGTGCCGGCGCCGAGCGACGAAGATTTCTCACTCTCGCTGTTTGCGCCACTCGGTTCTTGGGCTTCTCAAAACGTCGCTCATCGCCTTGGTCGCTCGCACCAATCGCTTTCATAATGTGTGTCTCGTCGCGCGGCGGACTACCGTGTTCATTCAAATATAAATCGACCTTTTTTTTTTTTTTTTTTTTTTTTCGGAAATTGCGATTAAAGACTTTTGACCTACATTCGCGACCAAATTTTGCGACCCTACCGGAGGCATGGAGCTATCGAGTCACCGAGCCGGAGTTGCCGTAGAGCCGCGCCGCTTCTTGTTTCAAAACGCTTTTGGTGCACGAAAACAACCGCGGTGGCAGGAGGTTGTTTCGCCATCGCGTTGTTTCGCCTGGTTTCGCCATCGCGCCTCTAGCCACTACCGTTCCCCTTGCTGGGCAACGGGGAAGGAAAGAAACGCGATGCGCCATGCACTTTGCCCTCCATCCTCGCAAACGCGCACAAAAAAAAAAAAAAAAAAAAAGAAGTTACTTTTGTTTGTTGTTTGAGGCGGCTCGGCTCGCGTGTTGCTCATGGCGACACGGCGGCTTTGCTTGCGTCTTTGTAGTTCGTCTTTCGTCGCTTCGCACCTTGTTTCGTTTCTTCTTGTCGCCATTTTACCACGGTGTCAGTGAAGTATTGTTGCGAATTTGCGAGGATGTCTACCAAGCTGACGAAGCTTCGGACGCGATGACATGTCCAGAAGTTCTGACGGTGATTAAGTTTTTGGCATCGCCCCGTGATTTAGCTGAGAGTGATGTAAATAAAGGTTTGTTTCTTTTGCCCAAAATTTCCCCCGTTTTTAAAAATAAAAAAGAGGTCGACATATATTTGAACTATTTATTTTTTTATTCTCGGTGGGTCCAACAAATAGGGTTCGACCTATTTTCGTTCGAGTAAATACGGTAACTTTAATTTTTATTTTGGGTTACGTCGGACGTAACTCGAATGCTTGACAGTTACGTTGGGCGTAACTTTAATTTTTATTTCGGGTTCCGTCGGACGTAACGTTAGACACTGCGTTACACTTAAGCAAAATAGGGGCTGCTGGTTCATCATATAAACCAACCATTTGTGTATGATTAAAGCGCATCACTGGCCTAAAAGAAATACTGCCATCCTATAGGAATGTAGCGCTTCATATACATTTGTTAATTTTTACTTTTATTCCCTGCCCGACCAGATACAACATCTGACCTAAAGCAGTGTTCCGGATCTCCTTCCAAGACCTCAGGCGGGTGGTCATTCAATCCAGGAGTCGGCGGCGTCTCATGGGCGTGTTGCTGGTGCTTCTTACTGGATGGTGCTACCGAGGGAAAAGTGGTCGTGCTTGGGAAAGGCAAGCATGGCCGCCGTAAGTATAGATATTGTTTTTACCTTTGCTCGAATCCACCTTTAAGTAATGCACAGTTCGGATGTGTGCATCTCTCAATGCTTCTACAGTCGGCTGTTAATATTTGGAGTGCTCCAACTCTGTCAGCGCTAGTGTCTAGATCATGCAAATGGGATGCAGCAATAAACCACATATGCTCTCGCAACAAACAGCGCTGTGCCGAAACACTGTGGAATTTACTCTAGCTTAATAATGCAGCACAAAATAGTTGACGCCAAGTATAACTGCTTTTGTGACTCCGTTTTACCAAAAGCTCTGCCGAAACAAACTTGCCGCCTTATAGGTAGTGCAAAAGAACCTCGGTGTGCCTAACCTGGAGAAGGGCATTTTTTTTCATAGGTCAATTTTTTCTTAAAGCAATACCTTCAGCCTCCTTGAAATGTTAACATCATGTGACACTCAGAAGAACAGTAAACCCCTTAATGTTGGCGACCCTTTAATTTTCGTGGCCTGTAATTTTGCGGAATTCAGTGGCTGTGATTATGTCCTCTGTGACCGATTCGAAAAGAAATAGGGGCCACCAAGATAAGGGGGTTTTACTGTACATCGGAGGAGAGAGGAAGTCACTTTTGTATGCAAGAGTAAAACCAACAACAACAATCATGGTGTCGACACTTTGTGAGCCTATCTGTGTCTATTGAATGATATCAATTTTGTTTTAGTTCGTTAAACATTGTTGCCTGTACACTGTGGGATGTCGTCTTCAACAGGAGCAGTGGTTTTCCTCTGAAGCAGGCAGCATGGACGCGTGCCGCAGCACAACATAGTTCATTTGCAGGTGGTACCGCAGTTTGAAGGATGGTTCGCACAATATGGGGGAATCGCAATTCAATGTTCTACCTCGGGCGTAGACAAGATTTGCTCATTCTAAATCATTTTGTCTACAAATCGGGAACTTGCAACGAATGTACCCGCATGGTTGGAAGGGCCAGACAAGCCTTGTGAGTGCTTCGTTTTCTAGCCTCTCAGTCCTGAACCTACTCACGTACCATATGTGTAGATGTTACGATAGGTGGGAGCACTTATTTGGAAAATGGTGAATGGCAACTGTTGTTATCTTTAAGGTGGACTGCATATTTGCAGTACTTTTCCTCACTTAAAAATATGTCTTACTAAAAATATGTAGTATAGCCGATGACAAAAAGAGAATGGCTGGGCGTCCTCCAGCACGTGCTTGTGCTTTTCACCCCGCTTTGGACAGATGTGCTCGCTCCAGGCTCATCAGGCGCTGAAACGTCATCGAAGGCAGCAGACGGGCTGGAGGTGGAACAACGGAGACTTCTCCCTGCCTTTCTGATGGTGTCAGTGAGCGTGTACTTCTATACTCTAACTTAGCTTAACCTGCACAGAGCTGAGTAGAATAGGCTTGGCAAGTGCCCTTATTGCATATGCATTTGTACAGCTGAGGCACTTTCTAAATCAAGAACATTGTGTACCTTACCTTCAAAAACACATCATTTTGGGGGTGCAAAAGGAATTCTAAGGCATATTTTTGTTTGTATTGTCCTATTACGCATCGACTCCTTCAACTTAATGCAGAGTCGACCCAGCCTCTTGAAAAATTTAATGCTTGCCAGGTAATTGTTTTGCATTTAGTTGATATATCAGTATTCAGTTACGTATCCCAAGTCATTAGTCGTTGAGGTGGAGTCTCTCTGTAAGTCAATCATGTTTAACATTCATAGAAATGCTTGTCAAATAATGGCACTGTCGAGAATATCTATTCAGCTCGGAACAATCGCTGGGCACAAGCTGATCGTGTGGTTACAGGCAGCAAACATCCCGGTTGGTACGTCCTATTTCGCAATGTAGCTGCAGACTAGGTGAGGGCCCCACTCATAAACGTCTATACTTTTAGTCTCTTTAAGCTGGACCACTTTTGACACTACAAGCCATTGCAGCTAAAACAGCATGACACATGATTATAAGCTAGACGTACCATGGCGTCCAACTAGAAGGTCACATGGCTTGCTTTGTGCACTGAATTTGCAAGGATGGCTTGAAGCTTCTGTCGTGGTTAACTTTAAGCTGAGATACTTTAAAATAATGCTCTCAGTTTTTAGTGTTGCCCGGCATGGTTAACAAGTTGGTGATATAGCGCTGCATTGAAAAGTCTGTGCATTCATGACTGTATCACCTTATGAATGCATACGAGCTATTAAACTCTTCGTTTTTCAGAGAAATGAAATGCACTTTGCTTCCAATTGCACCCGCTTCTGTAACTTCATGGTATGAAGCACCTTACGGCTGCAAGCTCTGATTGATCTTGTTCTCTGGTCTGCGCAGGCCCATATCAGGGAGTCGCTCCGAGAGCCTCACCAAAGTTTCCTGCCCGTGGTCGTTCTAAATTGTTTTTGTTGTAGGTATGCATCCTTTCTGTCTTTCCCTTAATTGTACTCAAACGTCTTCTTTTCATTGTCGCCGATTTGCCTCAAAATTGGTTAAGCACACAAATGGACGCTGTACAACTGTATTATACATATTTTGTTCAAGGTAACTTTTCTTTGCCACAGTTACAGATTTTTTTTATGAAGGTTAGTCTTTTTTGTTTTTATTTACAAATTTATGTGAGTTTCCATGGGCAACACTAAAACGTTATGCCAGGAGCAAGGAGTTCACTGCTGTAATTTGTTCTCAACTGATTGCAAGAAATTTCGTTAATGTCGTGAAACCTCCTTCCAGCGCTTGCTTTGCAGCATAAAAAAAAATTATACATAGGACATACTCTGTTTTTTAAACTGCTTGCTCAATCTGCAGGTCTGCCTGCCATAGATGTCGTGCTACTGGAGAGCAGGCAAATTCGATTGCTGGTTTTGCCATTGCTTTTTTTTTTTTTTTTAGCCGTTGTCTTAGTAGTTCTTGTAAATTTAGAGATTTTCCTAAAAAGCAAGCCGGGAAGAATATTTAGTTTAGTTAGGTAGCTGAAAGTAATGATTTAGTACCCCTTTGTCAGTAAAATAGATACTGTGTGCCGCTGCTAGTGTCAAGCCGAGATCCACGCTTTTTTGGCATTTTGCTCAGAGTAGGTACCCATTCTTATTCGTTAGCCTCTTGGTGTGCCAACTAAACTCTTTGTATACAGACACCTGCCCTCTGCTGGTACACTCTACCCTCATGTTCAGCGAGTGTATTGTAATGAACGGTGTTATGAATAGGCCCCGGACCATTTCCTAATGTCTGCATCGGGCCGTTTGTTTTCGCCGGACGCCTCCCGCGGGTTCAAGGTCATCTGACTCAGCGAGCATGGCACCATCATCGCTTCGGAGGCACGCCTGCCCAGCGAACGCACGAGACGTGCGCCGAGATATATCCAGACTTTAACGTGTACAAGTCTGGATGTGGCCTCCGAAGAGGGAAAACAGCGTCTCAGGTTCCACCGCCGAAACACCAGGGCACGATCCGGGACGATGAGATCATCCGGACGCCTTCATTCAACGCGTAGACACGAAGGGTCGAAAGGCGGCACGTCACGTCTCGGCCCCGGACGGTGTTTTGACCAGCTGCGTGAATTCCAACGAGCCGGTGTTTTGGTGAGACTCTCGGCGCCGTCTAGACCGACGGTGAAGTGTTTACGGCGGCTGAGTGTGCGTAATCATGGAATGTGGGGCGGTGTTTGAACTGGACACCTTTCTGTGATTGGCCGACTATCCACCGATGTGGGGGTCCCTACCTAGGGACCTAGGGAGAACTCAGTGTTTAAAATAAGCGAACTTTGACAAGCAAAGGTCTTCTCTTCTCTGGTCTTGAACCAACTGTACAAATGTAAATTAAACGTCTATCGAAAAGTAACCCTGCTTCCGAGGCCCATCTTCCTGATGTCCTGGTCGGTACCTGGCTCCGGTGGAGCCCGACAACAAGGACTACCCTGGGTTCGCTACAGTATGAACTGGAGTTGTATCCACAGTCGACACTCGCTGAGCACGAGGGTAGGAAAATCTTTCCATTGCAGCAGAGCCATATATGGGGAGAGTCCGGCAGTCTATGATTTCGCTACCGTAACGTCTTCCTTCCGAGTGAGCTGATCAGCCCGCGGCACAGAGCAAGAGGCGTGAGCGCATGCGCGTGAACTCTAGGCTGCTCCCAGCTGAGCGGGGAGGGCCGCCATTTTCATTCATTCGCCCGGCATGGGATCGATATTCAAATTTCGGTTCTTTCCTTTTATTTGGCAGGCTCTGGCAATAAAATGATATAGTGTTATTCCTCGGTGGCTTAAAAACCTAAAAAAAGAAGTTCCTCTATGTTTGAACACACTTTTATTTAGACAAAAAAAAAAAAATAAGCCCGTAGCAGACGACTCATAGCCTCAACAGTGCTCCGTGCCGACAGCTTTGCGTCAAAATGGCGGTCATCTCTTTGCCTCTTTGCTGCCTTCTCTATCCCTCCTTTGGCGTTCTCCTCCCTTTCCTCCTCTCCGGCGCCTTCGTTGCCACACCCGCTGGCTAAACTCTCCCACTATACGGCTTTGCATTGCAGTAGTAGTTTTATTTGTAGTCTTTACAGTTGAATGTGAATATTTCACAGAAGTCTCTCAGGTTGGGGCGAAAGGGGGTTAAATGAATGCATTTGATCATTCGCCTAAATTCGGTACCCATCATTTTAACGCCTACGTAGCCTTGTCCTGGTGGGTGACTATGACTAAAATAAGAGGATCTATGTGCTGATCACGAAAGAATATGCTAGCCATTCTAATGTAGCTCTGCCAAGTACTTGATTGTGATTTGTTTTTATTTTCAGCTACTTGGGTGCCTCGAGATCTGGAGATCCTAGTGGCCACAAGCTTGGACTCAATCTTTTTCTGTGGTCTGGCCAGGACCATGGGGGAGGTAATCCCAGCAACAAGAGCATCGCAGTATCTCCCTGCCTGTGACTTTCGATCAGCGTCACGACAGGGGAGTCCTCGTGCCACCAGGTGTTAGGTATGCCACTTGAAATAAGCATTTTTCTTACCTATTAATAGAACAGCAAAAGCACTACTAAGCCTAAAATGCAAAAAAAACATATTCAAATCTTGGGTTGGATGAAATTCCAATTACAAAAAGGAGCCTGCAGACATGATTATCATGTGAACTTAAAGCCCGCAGATGTAGGTTCGACGGTGTCACAGAAATAACTTCTCGCAGATCGCCTTGCTCGCGCTATACCCAAACAAATTCTTAAAATAATCATTGTGTTTCGTTGGTGTCATCAATCTTATGTCCCTACCACACCCACCAGTTGGGACATGTGAAATATAGAAAAACAGGAACTTGCACATTGTCAGCTCTGCAAAGATTTATATAGTAAACAGAGCATAGCACGTTCAGCTTAAGAAAAAAATTTAGTGCAGGCCTATATTCATGGTTCACATATGTGTGATTGCTCTTTATAATGAAGTGAAAACTGCTTAAGTTGTGGCCCACTACAGGCTTTCTATTAGTGTTAAAAAGTGCGGTAGAAAACATGATTGTGCTTGGAAGACGGGGACATAGGAAGGACAGACACAACAGAGCGCTAACTTTCAACTGATTTAATTCAAGAACCTCAGCGTAGAAACGGACTGTGTCACCGCACCACATCTCAACCAATCCGTGGCCCTGCCACGGACCGCAAGTACGCCAACTCCTTATCCGCCAAGTCAATTGACGCCACACTGACACAACTTGTCCCGGAACTATTTATAGTGTCAGCCTCCATAATCTCGCTAACAGTCCTATCTTTGTGCCTCTCAAGAGCAGTAGACGAAGCAAATAATGGTTTGCACCCGCAGTCATGGCAGTGACACGACAGATCATGACTGCGAGTGCAAACCATTATTTGCTCAGTCTACTGTTCTTGCTAGGCACAAAGATATGACTGTTAGAGAGATTATGGAGGCTGATGCTATAAATAGTTCCGGCATGTGTTGTGTCAGTGTGGCGTCAATTGACTTGGCGGATAAGGAGTTGGCGTACTTGCGGTCCGTGGCAGGGCCACGGATTGGTTGAGATGTGGTGCGGTGACGCATTGTGTTTCTACGCTGAGGTTCTTGAATTAAATCAGTTGAAAGTTAGCACTCTGTGGTGTCTGTCCTTCCTATGTCCCCGTCTTCAAAGCACAATCATGTTTTCTAACGTAGTCAGCACTTGTTAAAAAGTGCTATTGTGTTTTAAGCAGCTCGTACCAAATATTTTCTTGAAATACATTGGTTCATGGAAATTATTATGTAGATGTTGGCAGACAGTCATGGTGAGGCCAATCTTTAATGCCAAGTGGTCCACTTATTCAGAGTTAATTGAGTTTGCAAATATTGTAGGTCGCAAATTAAATTTTTATGGTACGCAATGGGCACAATCATCCGTAATGACTAGCTCTACCTAGGGGAACTTCATACGTTTACTACGGCAAGATGGTTTCGAAAAACAAAGTATTTAGTTTATTCAACTCCTGCACTAACCTTGTCTTTAGAAACTTTTTATATTCTTTGCGATGCTGAGATAAGATTCTGGAAATAGTTTTTCTAGAACTACTCTAGATATTTCCAGTTCATCATTTTTCTCGCAAAGCATTCGAGAGAGCCAAACCCTGTAATGTACGGAGGGAACTCACAGAATGATGCGACTCACAGTTTGGAACATTCGGCACTGTAACAGTAATTATGACATGTCACTTATGTAATGCTCATTATCGCAGATCAAACTGCTTTTTCCGTCTACACTCATTTTCAGTAGACTCATTCAGCGAACTCCCACCTGAGACTGCAGCGCTGGGCTCTGCAAAGTAATTTGAATGAATATAGATGCAACAGGTTTCTTTGAGCGTGCATCTAACACACATTCTTCATATTGAATCTGCTAACTGTATTCATGACCATGTCCATAATTGTATCCACATTCCAGCTTATTTTTATTTTGACATTTGAGTTTTCTTCAGTACTTTTCTCAACATCTGTGCTTGCTGAGCCGTACTCAAGTCCATACATCTTGTCTTTCGCTATTACATTAATATATAAAACTGTTGATGCCAAGTGAGAATTCAAGGTACCGAATCTGTCGTGCGAGCTAAATAAGAACCAATAAAAAGCTCTACAAAGGAAATTTTGTTAAAGGATGCTGTATGAGCATTAGAATAGTACATGCCATGCTAAAAAAAAAATACAAATTCTTGTTAGGTATGCGAGGATGACAGTGCTGTGCTGTTTCTGATGTGTCACAAAAAAAAAAAGAAATCAGTGCCATACAGTGTTCCTTATGGAAGTACAAACTGTTGAATTCGAAGCCCAGAAGTTTTATTCAAGAATGTTCCTCAATACAAATGTATTTAGAGATCTGAGCTACTGACTCATACATGACTATGTGGCAAACATTCATTTTCATGTGGATTATAGTTTACAAGGTCTAGCCTGCATTGATTTATTGCATTCAAGCTGAAACTGGGAGGGGTTCTCTGGGTATGAATAAAGAGATAAACATTTCTTGAAATCAAAACATTTGAGAACGGACAAAAGTAAGGATCTGAGAACGGTACCTTAGATTCTCTTCTTTTTCTTACAGTATCTCTAATGTTCACTTTATTTCACCTGATGCATTTAGTTTTTAGCGCAGCTCTTAGTACCCGTTTCCGCGTTTTGCGGCGTCGCTGTCGGCGTAACCGCCCAACTAAACTTGGCAGGAAATTGAATTAATGTTGTGGTCATGTGACGTTAATATTTCCGCTAAGTCTAGCTGAGAAACTGAATTTTTTTATGGATGACGTGACACGGTCATGCGACGTCATTTTCCCCGCTACTTTTAGCGGAAAAACTGCATTTGTGTTGAGGTCATGTGACATCAATTTCTGCGCTAAATTTAGGGGGAAACTTAACCAGCTAAATTTAGTGGGGAAATTTTCCCGCTAAATTCAGGGAAATTTCCCGCTAAATGGGAGGGAGCAGAAGAGGAGGAGGGGAGGGGGAGGAGGGGCATACCCTCCCATCCTCCTCTTCAAGATCTGTGCTCTAATTTCACGTTACAGAGAATTGTAAACGTCTCATATTTCATCTCATGTTTATTCAACTTTTATATTGCAGGTGCGCTCGCAGCACAAATCTGGGTTGTGCTGATCCTCTACGCACAAGTTAGGAACTCCCGAGTGGCAAGAGTGGGAGTTTGGTCTGACAGCTCAAGGGACACCATTGTTCAGTATTGAATTTTTAATAATCTTCTTTTGAGCAAAGTTAAGCTTTTGCTGCATGCAGTTCTTGTAAAAATAAATACCTGCAACCAAATTTACCAGGTCACGACATTTCGCCTCTGCTCTTAGTGCTCCTGGTGAGCCTCGGATAAGAGCTTACTGGTGTGCAAACATCATGCTTGTTTGAAACCACTCACTGATGTAGAGACTCGCTGACATCCAGCATTCCAATGAAATGCTGGATGTCCACAAGTCTTTCTTGAACAATGCAAGCGGGGAAGGAACCATACAATCGTATCGTATTGGGGGACATTCTACAGAGTGTTTTTTTCTATGTTTTACAAATTTTTTTTTTAAAAAGCCGTAAAAGCTACATTTACACGGTCTGTGCACGTGAGTTATATGGCCAGGGCGGCATAGTATAAAAGGCTAATTTGTAATGATCCGTCGGCTTATTACAGAGATGTGCCAGACTTCTTTCAGAAAACTAGATGGAGGTTCATTCTAGCGTAGTTTTATCCCGCGAATCTGAATATCCCGTTCCTTTTCCTCAAAGATATAACTAAACGTCAGAAAACACACAAAAACATCCTACCAACAGTGACATCTTAAGAAGACCTTTCGGCCGCCAGGCGTGTGTCGCTTAAGGGCCGCTCGTCCAATCGCAAGTTTTCTAGGTATATTCTCCGGCATTGGCACCAGTTGTGACACATTTTTCTGCCCTTTAAAAAATAGCATGTGCGTGCATAGCTTTGATAGGCGCTGAAGATGCGTGAACAAAGATTTTGAAAGCTGCTCTTGTGACGTCGCTCTCTAGGGAAGTGCTTTCACAGCGCTTTAAAAATGACTATGCAGCCTCGATTAATTAAATTAGCAAATAATTTTGATATTTGAGATTCTGGAGGTCGAATGAAGAAGATTTAAGTGTTTTCTCAAATAGAAAACTGCTTCAGCCTCTCTCTAAGTATAGTATGTTCGTGAAATTTTTAATCAGTTAAAATAGACCCATGGTTCCAATTAGAAACTTGCTAAGCATCATCAAAACACACTAAATCAATTTTCTTTGTAAAGATATAAGACAAGAGTAGCATTTTATGGCGTTCTAAAAAAAATGGTCAATTTGGACGCGTTTCCAGACTTCGGTTTCTTACCAGAGCGCATCTTTGCACCTGCGGTCCAGCTGCCCAGTGGCCACAGTGGGAAGCCGTCCCCTCGCCTCCCTCGTAGGATGAAGGGAAGCAAGGCGCACGTGTGTTGCGTGTCTAAGCCCCTGGGGAACAGGACCGTGGGCGCAGAGATGAGCTCTGATAAGAAACTGAAACCTAGAAACTCATCCAAATAAAGCTTTTTACAGAATGCATAAAACGCTACCCCTGCATTATATCCTTCTAAAAAAACTTGATTTTGTGGTTTTCAATGACTCAGCAAGTTTCTAATTGAAACCATATTTTCATTTTCACTAATTAAAAAGTTGATTAACAAATTGTATTTAATTATCTGACTGATCGTTACGACTAGGTCCCTATACTACGTACGCCTGGCCGTATAACTCGCCTGCACAAACCGCAATAATTTAGCTTTCACGACCTTTCTAAACATATATGTAAAGCTTAAAACTAAATCGCCCTGTACAACAGTGAAAAGGCGAAACCAACATGCTGGAGCCATATGGCTCCACCATGCTGGTATCGCCTTTTTGCTGGTATAGGATGTCCCATATTACGTTATGCATGTATGGTTCCGTCCACCTCCATGGTTCCGCCTTAATCCACTACGCTGGTATAGGATGTCCCATAATACGACACGCTTGTATGGTTCCGCCCACCTGTATGGTTCCGCCTTATTCCACTATACTGGAGCCGCCTTTTTCGCTTGTATAGGATGTCCCATATTACGGTTACGCTTGTATGAGCCTTTTCCGTCATCTTTCCATCATCGATATTTTCCAACAGGGCTCGCTCCTGCCGGAGTGAGGACCGTGGTAATATCTACGTGAGAAGCCCGGGGGCGGGGGTACAGTTATCCAAAAGAAGTCGTGGCGTCTGCTGGACTGCGGACAAGGCTCGCTCCTGCCGGAGTGAGGACCGTGGTAATATCTACGTGAGAAGCCCGGGGGGGGGGGGGGGGGGGGGTACAGTTATCCAAAAGAAGTCGTGGCGTCTGCTGGACTGCGGACAAGGCTCGCTCCTGCCGGAGTGAGGACCGTGGCAATATCTACGTGAGAAGCCCGGGGGGGGGGGGGGGGGGGGGGGGTACAGTTATCCAAAAGAAGTCGTGGCGTCTGCTGGACTGCGGACAAGGCTCGCTCCTGCCGGAGTGAGGACCGTGGCAATATCTACGTGAGAAGCCCGGGGGGGGGGGGGCACAGTTATCCAAAAGAAGTCGTGGCGTCTGCTGGACTGCGGACAAGGCTCGCTCCTGCCGGAGTGAGGACCGTGGCAATATCTACGTGAGAAGCCCGGGGGGGGGGGGGGGTACAGTTATCCAAAAGAAGTCGTGGCGTCTGCTGGACTGCGGACAAGGCTCGCTCCTGCCGGAGTGAGGACCGTGGCAATATCTACGTGAGAAGCCCGGGGGGGGGGGGGGGGGGTACAGTAATCCAAAAGAAGTCGTGGCGTCTGCTGGACTGCGGACAAGGCTCACTCCTGCCGGAGTGAGGACCGTGGCAATATCTACGTGAGAAGCCCGGGGGGTACAGTTACCCAAAGGAGTCGTGGTGTCTGCTGGACTGCGGACAAGGCTCACTCCTGCCGGAGTGAGGACCGTGGCAATATCTACGCGAGAAGCCCGGGGGGGGGGGGGGGGGGGGGGGGCGGGGCTACAGTTACCCAAAAGGAGTGCATGGTGGCAGCTGACAGGTGGTCCTGGGCGTCATATACGTCGGAGAACAGGACGACCTGTGGCATCACCTGCGGACCGGCGAAGCATTTCAGCGAGCGGCGACAGAATATCAGGGCGAGCCTCAAGAGGAGAGACGAGATCGTCGCTGCAGTGCTGAACTTCGTTGTGGTGCCGGAAAATTGTGCGTTTTTTTTTGTGTGTGTGTGATTTTTTTTTTTCTCTTTTCGGCGAACGAAGAAAGAACCGAGGCTTCCAGAGGACGGGCACGATCGCCAGGCCGAGTGGGGACACTGCGGCAATTGGGTGGCGGCGACTGGAGGAGCAGCTAATTGGATGTCGCCAGACAACAGTGGGTGAGTCCCTTTCCCGTTTTCTCCGAGGTTCACCATGACCAGAGAGAGCGTTGGCTCGCGGACCTGCTGCAGGGTTTGCGAGCCCTTTGGAACGCGCAGGTCTGGAGAAACAGATTCAAGTATAAATAAGGTTAAGCATTTTTTCTTCTACTGGCTTTTTGGATTTGCTTGCCTGTAGCCACAGTTAGTTTTTTTTTTCTGCTTTTGTATAAATACTGGTCATGGTGGAATCTGGAACGTGCGGGTTTGGGTCTCACCGGGCTTTGTTTTGTTTTTTTGTTTTTTTTTCTCTGTCGCCCAACAGGTCTTTTTGCGAGGGGGTATAGCTCCTTTATTGTTATTTTGTTTTTGTATGCTACGCGTCTGTCTCGGAAGGGGGGACAGATGTTGCGCGAACAGCAAGTGTACTTGCAACATTCTTGGTGGGGAGGTGTTAAGTAACAAAGGATTTTGTTAGAAATAAGTAAGATTTGTTTTAGAAAAGTCTATCTTTCTCCAGTTGCGTCGGCATCGGTATTTTTTAGCTTTCTTTGTGAGTGTCGGCGTTTTGGAGGGAGCATTTGCGTGGGCAGAGCGGCCGGGAGGTGGGAGCGTTTCGCCCACGGTCGTTAAGAAACGTCTCGGGTTTCGGGAGTCTGCTCGGAAAAATCCCTTCTTGCAGCTGGTTGTGGCTTTTATCCGAATGCGCCTGTATATAGAGGGCTTTGCCGCTTAGTGTAAAATTGTCGCTTTTCGCCCGATGCAATAACTTAGCGGTTGGCGCCAGTCAGACTGGGAAATTTGCACAGAACAACTCTACAAGGAATTTAGGTTTGGTGGTTGGAGCGCCAGGATGACAGCTCGCCG
Source organism: Ixodes scapularis (assembly GCF_016920785.2). Lineage (NCBI taxonomy): Eukaryota > Metazoa > Arthropoda > Arachnida > Ixodida > Ixodidae > Ixodes > Ixodes scapularis. The sequence continues at coordinate 871,379 of NW_024609861.1, read as the reverse complement.
ACCATTGGATAACAGTGTACCACGTGTGAGTGGTGGAATTTGAAGTGATTGTTCCGTCTCTGGAGGGAAAGGAGGCCCCTACGAGTCTAGAAAAGGTCTGCCGAGAGGATTCTCGGGGATTCGGCTTTTGAGATCAGGCAAATTCGGCTATTGAGACGGGGAACTAAAGTATGGGTTTTAATTTTGGGAGTTCTGTAAATTATTGTTGACTTGACGTTTTGTTTTGAAATAAACGTGGCCACCGTAAACCAACCAACGTCGCAATGTGTCCAGCGGGATCGAACAACTTTTAGTATTTCTTTATTATCAACTTCCCGGGGGACTTGCATCGGGCGAACGTAATCATCGGTCGCCACCATCCTGACCGACCGGCCCCCCCTTCTCTCCCCTTGGAAAGTTGACTGCACGCATTAATAAATAAACAACAAAAGCCACGAATGGACTGACCACGTGTTATGATATCGCAGTTTTTGTAGTCTGTCGTAGTTTCATACCGACAACACTCCGATATAAAATGCGTAGCGTGAATGGTGGTGTTGAACGCTTTAAATATGTTCTGAAAGTTCCTCCTTTTTATTATGTTCTAAAACACTTCTTGCTACGGAAAGGGGATATTGCAATTGCTTTCATATGATCGATGCGTATTATTTTTTATGTTATAGAAATAGTATAGAAATTATTCCAAGTATAGAAATTATTTCTATACTTGGCGTTCAACTCCTTCGCCGTGGTCTCAATAGGCAGTTTTACCATAACTTTACTTCAAGTTGCCGCACGGAGCGGTATTGCTACCACGATCTCTTGCTGTGACTTCAATGCATTCTGATCAACGCACGCAGGAGACATACCACGCATACACGAGCCTACGATAACGCTATGCTAAAACTTCCTAATGATTTTCTGGTATTCATAAATATATGTTTTCAAAATATTACGGGCGTCAAGTTCTCATATCTCATAGTATTTCAAGCAAGGTTGGTTCGCAACTGAACTATAAAGCATAATATAGTTCACACGGAAATAATAAAAAGACAGAAAACATACGAGGGACAGACACACACAGTTCTTTCAGAAAGAACTGTGTGTGTCTGTCCCTCGTGTATTTTTTGTGTTTTTATTCTTTCAGTGTGAACTGTACTCTATCTAACGCGCTCTGCTATGTGTACCTAAAGCATAATACTCTGAAGCAGGAACCGTAGCAATGCTTGGAATTTAACATCAGCGTCGATTCGGCGCCAATTTTTTTTTTATTAAGCAGTTGATGATGAGCACATACTACCAATGTTGAGTCTTATAAAATGCACAAATATTGGCCTTTCAAATATTGTATAAAAATTAAAAAAAAAATCTTTCAGAAATTTTGAATTTTCCTACGTTTTCCAGTGAAAACGGCAGGGAGCCTTTACGTCCCTACTGGACGAAGATATTTCCAAGAGTACCCACGTACGTTTAGGGTCGTGGTCTTCCAGTAGCTAACACTGACGACGGCACTGTACATCACACGGAAAGCAAACCAAAATAATTTTCGAGAGTTCGCATGGAGGTGCTGGCACGGACAATTCGTATGCAGAGTCTCTGACGTTTCAGCGGAATTAACTCATGCACAGTGGCACTAAGACGAACCCGACTCAATGATGAAATCCTCTGAACAAGAGCACCTTTGTGTCGAAGCCGATAATTGTTTTAACAGCAAAGGTGCACGATTGAGGAAAACCCGAAGCCGACGAAACGCGTACATTCACGGAAACGCACCGCCCGCCAACTGCCAAGAGGAATCGGTTAAATCGCGTGCCCAAGGCTCCATCTATCGAACGGCGCAGAAACCGTGCCCAAGTGGGGTTCATGTCTTCGACCGGAGACACGAGAGGGCACCACGAGCACAGTGTTACACGTTGGTGCACGCAAAGCAAGCAACTGTGTGCTTCCCTTTTACGATCTTTGTGATTGATAAACGAGAACTATAATACCTCATGAAAGAACGCAAACTTGATTTGAAAAGCCGCTAAAAGTCCTGTCACCCGCAAAAACTAAATTTCCAGCTAATGAGCGCTGAAAAGCACTGAATTGATTGGTGTAGAAAGGCACAGGCTGTGTCATCCTGACGTCAAGTTAGCTACTGCTAATCCTGTAACGCCTGGCATGTTAAGCCATGTCTTTTCGCGTTTTAATAACTTGTTTCTTTACACAATAAACGTTGTTCATCACCCGACTGCTACTCCGCTTAAATATTGGCAGTGGAGGTACAGTTTGAGGATAGCAAGGCTTTGTTGATAGCTATTGAATCGAGACACATGCTTAATTTTATCGAGAAGCGTTGAATGGGCCACAATGACGTATATCGCTCAAGGTCCACGGTAAGTGAGAGTAATAGGGTTACTGTATTTGCTTATGCACCGCAAAAATGTATTTAGTCAGAGTTAGGCTCATGGCGCCATTGAGTTACTACAGTAGTAGATATTGGAATACGCTAGGAAATGTCTTGTTCCTCAATGTGTGAAAGCCTCTTCGCAGTCTGCCAGATATAATGGGCCAATGTTAGTGTGCAATAAAAACTCAGAATAAAGGGTGCTACGCGAGTTTCGCTGTGTTATAGGAAATTGCAAGCGACGTCAGGCAAGACAAATGCCGTTATTGCAAAACAGAACTTTCTGCGAAGCAAGTCAGTTCTGTCAATGAAAAGCTGGACTGCCACCAATTGATGCCGAAAAGACAGGAGCTCTGAAAGTGTATGTCGGGAGGTATTGCAAAAACACCTTAAACCCGTATGAAGCCATTAAAGGACCAATGCAACAATATTTGTACTTTGCGCAAATACCGCTTAAAACGGATCCCTAACGTTAATGACCTATGAAACACGCGTTCGTTTTTAACCCCACGCAATAGAAGTTCCAGAAAAAAATTTAAGAAAAACGAGCAGCGTTCACCCCCTCAACTCGCAGCCAGAACAAGCGGCCACGTGATCTGGAGCCGATTATATGCCGCCAGTGTTGATCATAGCCACGCGCTGGGGTTGGCAAAGCGCAGGACACGCGCTGAGTTCCAGGCATTGTTATGGCTCGGCTGTTGTCGTCGTTGCAGCGATTGGACACGGGTCAAAACCCGAATGCTTCTCGAGCTAGCAATTGTCACGAGCCCAAGTCGAGTGCCCACGCAATGCTCGGGTCCAATCTATGAACCGCATTCAAATATCGTCACTTGGGTGTACTGGGACCCCCGAGTTACGTCATCAAATTTTGCAAAGGAGAGATTGAATGAAAAGGATCGCTTTTGTCCTTGAAATTACACCGCAACAAAGGAGTTTCTTGGCCAGTGGCGTTGCGTGTGAGTATCCTTGAGTCCCAGGTGTGCCAGTAAGCTCGTGTATAGAGAGATACATTCCAATTGAATATCGTTGCACAGCTCCTTTAATCTTATTTGGTGCATGGAAGGAGTCTGAATCAAAAAGAAAGCTTCATTCTAGGGGTTCTTTTAATTATCACTGTTCCTAGACTACTCGAAATACACATAAAAAATAATATTGTCCTCCCTGTCTCATTTTCCGTTTTTTTTGTTGTTTCTAGAGGCGCCCATTTCCCGGCTTGAGTGGCGTCGGCGTAACCGCGCGTTTCATTATGGGACGCTTCCCATGATGGCGCCAGATGTGACGTCACAAGGGAAGAGGTGGAGGAGGAAATTTTTCCGCTGAATTTAGCGGAAAAATTGGCCTGCTAAATTTAGCGGGAAATGTAGTGGACAGGGGAGGAGGGGAACACCCTCCCCTCTGTACCCTCACCATCTCCGCCTCAAGAGCTGCACTTTAATTCGGCATTACAAAGAGTTCTAAACGTCTTTCATTTTATTCATTAATCCATACTGCGGTGTATAGAACAAGAGTGCTCTTCATTTTTTTAGTGTGCGCTCAGCAATTTTTTCGCCTGACCCATGAGTTCGCAGATGGACGATATGCAGTCCACGACATGTATTAAATATTGTAAACTGAGGCAAAATATAGCAGACATGACGCTCGCTCACCTTGCTCGCGAATGCCATGCGAAAAAAAAAAAAAAGTTGAAACGACTGCATACTGCTTTTGTTGCGTTTCTTATTCATCTCGGTCGTTTTTTACCGCCTATCAACATACGCTGACAAACGCTTCTCTTGGACCGTCGCTAGCGCCTGATGGAACACTAGAACGCCGCTTTCGTGGTCGACTCTTGCGAGCGTTGTACGCTTTCTTAGACACATGTGGAATAGTAGACGGACGAAAGAGAAAACGAACGCCGCGGGTAGCCGTCATGTCCGGGTCCCACGGGCATGGCAGACGATGATAGGCGGTGGTGCAGTACGGAAAACAAGTCGTCTGCTTCTTTCGCAGGAGTTGCGGTGACGCCAGAAAGATGCCGAGCTCCGATTGACCTTGATTGAAGGACAGTGGCTAAGACCTCAAGTTCACGCTGCTAAAGGTCTACTCACTATTCTTCATTCTGAACCAATCAGAGCTTGGTGTTCTGACGTCACCACAGCCCCCTGCACAAAAAGCAGACGAACTTGCGCTCCGCACAGTAGACGATGCCGGAGGCTGCCGCGCGTCTGCTAGCAAAAGTAGCAGGCGTTGTTAGACATCAGACTAGACGCGCCGGATGTCGCGAAGGGGATACGCCAGACTTGTTAGCGTGTTCGGCCGAGCAGCCAAGTCAATCCCGTAGTAATCTGTGGGGCATTTTGGGGGGGTCACGGATGTTGATGTGTGGACGGGACTTAGAGCGGGCCGTGACCTCCACCCTAATTGTTTCTAATGGCGTAAGTGTATTGTACGAGAATTTATTTCTTTTCACGAATAACGACGTTTTCAAATAGGCCCTTTAAAAAATATTTTTTTATCATTGCAGTGTCTCTTTAATCACCAAACTTCAATGGAAATGTAATGGTTCAGGAGCGATCGTTAAAATTTGTCTGGAAGACAATGAACACTTGTGTCTGAGAGGGAACAAGGGCGTGCTGTTTGATAATATCCCTGAAAACTACACTAGAAAAATTGACACCACGTCACCCGATTTCGCGTGACGCCTGGTAATGACATGTTATTACGCGCCACCTCGAATTGACATCGTAACATTACTTCACGGGAAATATCGAGTCCGATGGCGAAACACACAGGCACTCTATGGGGTGCGTGGCCCGCGATTGTTATTTATATTGCTTGATGTACTAATACCGTAATGCAAGGATATCAAGTGAACGCTTCTTCCCTGTGCGATAGCACGCTTAACCGCCAAATTCAGAAACCTCACTCGAACTACACTCAAACTTAAGGGCCCCTCCACTTCCTCGAGGAAGGCGCGAGGGCCGGCGCTGGCCAATCGCGAGGACGGATCCGCCGTCGCGATTGGCCAGCGCCGGCCCTCGCGCCTTCTTCGAGGAAGGGAAGGGGCCCTTCAGTTTGAGTGTAGTTTGAGTGAGGTTTCTGAATTCGGCGGTAAGACTCTCAAACCAACTACGTTTATTAAGCCGTCAATTACCATAAAGTAGACACATACCTTCTACCAAAACAATTCGATTGATTACTAAGGCTGAAATAAATAGCAGTGTCTTTTTTCGCTGGCAAGTTACTCTAGAACATTTTAAAAGGTACCATAAACGCGCGTGCTCGCATCCAACTCATGTATCCCATTTGATAACGTGTATTACTTCTGTCACGAAATTTATTATTCATCGTTTTCCGAGGGTGAGCAGAAAGGAGGCATATTTCGTCTTATTAATTAAGCCAAGGTAAACCTTAAAAGAGTTTGAAATCTGGAAACGGAATAGACCTCCGCCATATCTAGTTTAGGTAAAAAAATTCTGCGTCTAAATGTGTAATCCGTTTCTGCGTTTATCTGGGAAAATTAGTTCGTTGTCGGCTCTTATATAAACAGACGCCGCAACGTGAGGTACCTAGATCCGAGCGGGGATTTTGGAAATTGCTACAAAACCGGTGTTCTTAGGGCCACAGGAAGAAAATGCAAAGCCTTTCGGACTTACCCGGTACGATTAGGCTCACACTGATGCGCATGGGCTGCGAAGCCGCCACTTCAGTTTTTGAACGATGAGGTATCATTATATTTTTTTTTTTAATTTCACCACATTGGTCCCGAGGATTAGCTGCCACGTCACAGAATTAGATATTTTAACATTAAAAACTGAGTTTTAACAAAACGATGATGATACCAACCATCACGACTGAAGCATTGTGAGTTTTGAGATCAGTTCGTAAGCCCCTTCAAAGAACTCACCGCTTTACCTGAGGACTTATTACAGCTCTACATATTAGTCACACCGGTTTTATTAATTTACCTCCATACCGCCTGCTAAGATATTTTGCATGCAACCATTCGCATGTTTACCATAAAAAAAAAAAAAAATAAGAGGATCAGGAATTGCCCTCAAACTTTTTTTTCACGAACAGTGAGAAAAGCACACGAGCATCTCATTAATACCTAGATTTATGAAAGGCACCCAGAGCTTTAATCAGAGAAGCGCAAGTAATCATACATCTCCATATAGTTACACTGCCCAATTCACCGGTTCTGGTGGTTCGCCAGTGGGTTCAGTTCACTCCATTGATGCCTGAAGGACGTACGATCTTCCGTCGGACGCATTGACCGTTACGGCACTCGCCCTCATATATGGAGTACTGAAACAATCGAAAACGCGCAAGAACTTCGTAAAGATTTTTTAAAAATATATTTCTTGTCTTGCTCGCATCGTGGAACGAGCCGCCATGCCAATAAAAACGACAACTGCAACTCAGATCGCCCGATTCCCCTAATGATGGTAAGGAAAACGGCTGATGGTATGTCAGAAAAATAGTTAAGTGTTGAAAGGGCGACTGCTCCCATCTATTCCTAAAAACAACAAGCGCAACATGTTTGTACTAAAAAAAAAAAGAAAACGACAAACGACAAACGATCTACTTTAGAAAGACTAAGCATATATTGCTTTCAATAAGTAGGGTTCCCTATTATGGGTACAGAAAAAAAAATCCGAAAAATTAACGCCTGAGATGGTTTAATAAAATTGAGAAAAACTGAAATACCCCTAATTGGATTCATCCTTGAATGACAAACACATCCCTGCTTCGGGGAAGAAAACATTTATCTGCCCTGATTTATTTTGCGTCACTATCACACAGAGGGAACTGTCGGAGAGGTAGTTCTTTCTTCAGAACCGCTCCCGTTATCTTGTTTGTTTGTCTTATTGGTACTGAGACGTCTTTCAAGTATTCGGGTCAAGTGCACGTTCTCTAGAGTTTAGAAAATCACATTCCCCTGTACTTTTTTTTTTTGTTTCGGCGTAAACCTTAATGAATTCAGTTTTCTTTTTTTTTTTTTCTGTCCGGGACCGAAAGCTCACAACGAAAAACAGCGAATTTGTCAAAAATATCGCGTAGAAGCACTTTAGGAATTGAAGAAAAATGAACCTCGGAAATACGAAACTCTACATATATGCCGGATGGAGCAATATATTCGGACAAAGGTCAGTAGGATGCGTTGCAGTCAAAAATATTTGATCGGACTAGGCATTTAAAAGACCGCCTTCTCACACTCAAAAAACAAAATTGTAACATCCGAGAGGTATTCAGAAAGCTTTCGACATAGATCTGCAAGGTTAGGAGCGGATACATTACCTAGGAAGTTACCACAAAACCAGACAGGGACGGTTGACAAACGTGGTCTGTTTAAAGCTCTTACCATACAAGGCTCGCCGTCCTCTTCATTCTCGAAGTAGAAATTCGGGCCAGCGCACTTGTACCTGCAAGAATACTTAAACTGAAAATAAAATTTAACGTACCTAGATTAATTCGACCTCAATAAAATTATACACAGTTTTCTCGTAAAGGACACGAAAAACAAAAATGGCTTTAGGGTTTTGTTATTTCGGTGATTAGTTAGGTGTAGAAAGGCCACTAGAAAAAAAGTGAAATCGCTTTATCACTGCGTGTGAAGCGTTTAGTGCAGACAATACCGATGGCATAAAACATCAGCAATGTCTCTAAGAAGTCCATTATTTCAAATCAGTGACACTTGTTCTGTGTTTGGTTGTTTTAATCAGGTTGAAGAGGTAAATCCTATTCTAATAAAAGAAAAACACCCACATAAGAGATATTTAAAATATGTAAGTTATTATAGTTATTCTGTATTATTCCAATTCTATTGTATTCCTTTCAAGGAACCTTGGTATTTGGAACTAAAAACATCTTAAAAAGTAATCGAACGCTCTCGAGGAACGTTCCCAGGGACGAAGAAGAGCGTTGAACATAGTATATGGACCTTAAGGGAACCATAACGAATAGTACAAGAAATCTCAAAATTTTCATTTTCTAGACGTTCAGCTGTTACGTACAACTTTTAAACATAAGTGAAATAGAAAAGTATAATATCACTCACAACGTTTTCAATAAATCTTTCGCATTTTTTTCTATTGGAAGGATTGTTACTGTTATATCCACCCGGTAGAGTTTCATTTTCTTCATCAACGTCGTCAAGTCCTAATAAAAAGAATGTATACTTCAATCAATCAATGTGACAATTCGTAAAAAAAAAAAGCCTCTTGTAAGTAAAAAGAGGAAGAACACTCGCATTTCCGAGCGTTATTACTATATGAAAAGAAATTCTGTCAGTATTTAAATACTTCAATATCCTGGTCACTAAATGATATGTATATTTTGCGAGGTGTGAAATGAACACATGTACATAATTAAGCATTGTTGTTCCTCCTTTCACTCCAGCTTTCTAACGGCCCTGATAAAAACTTTGGTTTATATTCAATTCTAACTCAATTTAATTTACGACCAAGATTTGGGTACCCCAAAGACAAAAGAACTTTAACAAACGCTGACGACTCTTGTGGAGGCGATGAAATGCTGTCACATTAAATAAAGCATTTAAGAGTGTTAACAACATACGCTGTGCAGTAGCGGTCTTCGCTTGACCATTTTCGACACTTTTTAGTAAAACAAGCCCATGATTCTTGTTCAGTTGAATGGTGGTAGAAGGTAACGCCAGCGCAGTCGCCAAAAAAACAATTCCTAAAATTGCAACCAAAAGGGAGAGAGATGTCATTTCTGAGAGGGAAATCGTAGCAGATTGGCGGACTAGTGGTAAACATCGCCTGCCTTATACCCCCTCGCCTCTTCAGTACTTTCTAAATAAAAACACAGCTCCAATCTTGTTTGGCTATCCCACTGCATTCATAGAAGTTAAATCAATCACTCAGTCGTCTTTAGCAACCGGTCCTCCCGAAATTATATCTCATGTGAATACCTTTCAAATATGTTCAATGACGGCAGTAAAGAGATGCTTTGGTGAATAAATTCGAAGGGATTGTTTCACGATTGCTCTCCAGGCGAGAAGCGCGATTTTCCAAATTACTTGTCTCATTTAAAAGACAATACCTTCACGTTTACTAAACGTTCTCGCGCACTGAACAATGCCCTTTTGCGTCGGTTGCCTCCCGTTTGGTCCCAGATGCACCTGCCAGAGAATGATTAATAGTGTATCTAACAAGCTCGCTACAAAAACAATTAAAAAACATAACGAAAACCGCTTTACTGCTTGATAATTTTGCTACGTTTTTGCACCTAACACTACGAGCCTCTATCGCCTGATTCCACAAGAACCAATCCTACCAGAGCAATAACACAATAAATGTTCGTGGACTCTTTCTTTAGATATTATATTTTTCTCGAAACAATCCTGGACACATATGACCAGGCGAAAAATAACATCCTTATTTTATCTTGTTTTATAAAATTTTATTACGGCTAATTTCATGATCGAGACCATGCAATTCATTCTATATGCTCGTTGCGTGTTCCCTTCTCCCGTGGCTTCTTGAGTGGAGTCTTTCAGAGCTTACAAACGCAGGGCGTGCCTCGTTTTAGGCCTCTCACAATCGCTTCGAAATCACTCCAGTAAAATATTTTATATGTGTGAGAATTTCGTTTCGTCCAATGAACGCATATAATCAAATAAGATCATATAAGAGCATATATAGGAACCAACGGACTTAGAACGATGAAACATAGTATGAAAAGTTATAAGAAACTTCTTATCAGTTTCTTAAACTTCTCATATTCTGTCGGTGGTTCTTATATGTTCGTACATAATCTTATTTGGTCATATGCCATTAGTGGACGAAGGTATTTCTTCTATATATAAGATCTTTCACTAAGGAAATGAGAGGCGGAGCGAAAGTGCGCTCTAGACTCAACGCCCACTCCGTTTATTGCACACCTGGTACCAAAAATATTCCATTACTGGAACAGGAAGCGATAGTAACGCCTTTTTGGTTGGCAAGTTGTTTTTTTAAAAGGTACCCTATACGCCCGTGTCTGTCATGCCACTCGTATGACCCATTTGATGGCGTGTATAATTTCTCTCTCAAAGTTTATTTTGATTTTTTTTTTAGGGTGAGCAGAAAGGAAGCATATTCTGTTGTATTAATTAGGCCAAGGTAAATCTAGGAGGGGTTCGGAATATGCGAATTTAATAGTTCTACGCGTCATCTAGTCTAGATAAATATCTCTGCACCTCAAGGTGTAATATGTTTCTTCGTCTATATACAAAAAAAAAAATAGTTCGCTGTCGGTTCTTATATGAACAGACGCTGTAACACAAAGTACCTAGATTCGTTCGTAAATTTTTAAAAATTGCTCCCCAAACGGTGTTGTTATGGCCATGTGACGAGAATGCGAAACCTTTTGGACTTACTCAGACGATTAGGCACACACTGATGCGCATGGGCTGCGAAGCCGTTACTTCCGTTTGCAGGCGATGGCGAAGCCCTTTTTCTTTGACCAAACTGTCCTAAGGATTAACTTACCATCTAGCCGAAAACGTATATTTCAATACAAAATACTGAGTTTCAACAGAAGGTTGATGATACCAACCATCACGATTGAAACACTGCGAGTTTTAGAGGTCTGTCGAGAAGCTATTTCAGAGAACTCATCATTTTAATTTTAACTGGATCATTTGCTACATCTCTACATTTTCACCCCACCAGTTTTGTAAACTTACTTCCATGCCGCGTACGAACATATTTCAAACATTAATGTTTATAGTATAAAAAAATAACAGGAATCGTGAAATATCCAGAAACTTTTTTCCGCGAACACTGAGACAAGTACACGGATATTATATTTATATCTAGATTTAATAAGATACCCGGAAATTTAATTAGAGCAGTCTAAGTGGTTATACGTCTCCACATAATTACAATGTCCCATTTCCCGGTTATGATTGTTCATCAGTTGGTTTAGTTAACTCCTTTGATGTCTGAATTGGACGCCATATACTGAGGTGACACAATGACCGCCCTGTCACTTTACCTGAGATAAGAATTGCCGAAAAAATATCAAGAGTTCTAAAACATCGTAAACATATTTTTCCTATATATATTTCTTGTCTCGCTCGTATTGTGGAACGAGCCCGCGGGTCACCAAAAACGAGGACTTCCCCTTCCATCGCCCGATTCCTCTGATGATATTAGGAGAAACACCACATTAAATTCAGAAATAAAACAAAAATGACGTCTTACTTTTTATTTATTGTGGTTCAACAACTAATGGGACACACTCCTGCTAAGTGTAATTGCAATATTTGAAATATTTACGAAGAAATAAAACCTTTTGATAAGCCGACGATGCAAAATCATGTTTTGGAAATGTAAAACTTCTATGTTTTCAATTTTCTAACAGCTGTAGCTCTGCACCGTTACGCCATAGAATGATAATCATACCTTCGTTTGAAGGAGCATTTCTCCGCAGGTTTAGTAGATTAAATATATTTGTTTGAGAGTAAACACTATTCGGGCAAAAGCACTGTAGACGTTCAGCTTTCCCATGTAAGAGGGTATACGCACATGGCCAAGAATCGAAAAGTTCGCCCTGCTTGAACAAAAAATTATCTCACATTCTTTTAAAGAAGGTTACGTGGGCTTCTCTGCTTCATATTTAGACGATGCTTGCCTTACCCATAATTTCTGACGCGGGTTCGTGTGTTGCAAGCATATATAAATTCCTCACTCGTGTCATAATCAACGTCCACATGTCAACAACAAAATTAACTTCAGGAAGGCGTTTTAAGCTCAGACTCACTCAGCAACCCCATTCAGGAGATCGGGTGTAAGCAGAAGAGACCACCTGTGCTTTGGGTGCCTTTTAGGTTCCACCACCACCAGTAAAATCAAATGTTGTGGTGTGGACTCTTCAAATAGGTTTTTTCTAAGTGTCACTTTTAGAGCGCAGCTCTTAGGCGCCTGTTTCCGGCTTGAGCGGCGTCGGCGTCGCCGTCACTGTCGGCGTAACCACGTGGTGCATTATGGGACGCGTGACGTCTCTGACGACGTCCTCAGTGGCGTCATCGGCATCGGCATCGTCACTGATTACGTCATCAGTGACGTCACTGATGACGTCATTGGCATCCGCGTCGTCATCGTCATTGATGACGTTACTAGTGATGATGATCAGTGACGTCACTGACGACGCCATCGTCATCGTCACGTGACCTCATTGGGGTCACGTGAACCCCGTGAGGTCAGTTGACCCTGGTGACGTCACGTGACCCCGGTGACGTAACGTGATCGCCGTGAGGTCACGTGACCCTCGTGAGCGACGGCGACGCCGCTCGGAGGGAGGTGTAGCAGACAGGATGAGGAGGTGAGGAGGAGGGAGGAAGGATATACCTTCCCCTCACTACCCTTCCCCTCCTCCTCCTCAAGAGCTGCGCTCTAATTCGGCGTTACAGGGAGTTGTAAACGGCTTTCATTTTTTTTTTGCAGCAATTTTCTTTTTAGGAAACCTATCATTTCAATTAATTGCGGAATTTATTCGTCGCTGAGGACGTTTCTGAACTGAAATGTACTGAGGAATGCGGCTATATATTTATTTTTCTATTTAGATTATGTTCTTATTGCCGAAACAAGGAATTTCGAAGAGGAGAAACTGCCCCACTATGTAGAATGATTTTCGAATTGTCATTTTGAATAAAAAAAAGTGCACATGTCAGGGTACAAAATGGAGAGCCGCACCCCCCACTCGTTCTAGTTACGGCTGAAGCTTAGAAATGTTAATTATTTTGCAGCGAAGTTATATGACACACTTTCTTGCCGAGTGACGCGACTTACATCAATAACTTTAAGCCTCCCCCTGTAGCTTATCGGACAGTTGTCCTACGGAGATGAGCGTCATACAGTGCATTTAAGCAACGAGATGAATAGACCCTTCAAATTTCATCAATATTGAGCGACTTGTCCAAAAGTTGAAGGTTGATCGCTGTGTTACCCCTTCAGGAAATCTGCCGGTGGACTGTCAGGATAATATTTATGGTTGGGGGGAGCAACGTTTTCTGAACAAAATAAAAATACGACAAACGAGATACACCAGCTTCTTTAGAAATACATTTTTTGCTTAATCAAATTAAACGTGAAATATTTGGTCGGTGAAATAGGTTTGGACTACGATTCGCCCGAAAGGCCACATTTGCCTGTGAAGTCATATTTCACTCTCCATCCTCCTCTCCCCCAATCCCAGATGCACCCTTCCATCACTCTGCAGCCCGCTTGTGGTGTGATGAATTAGCAATGTTACCGCGGCGTTAGTGCTCAGGCAGCCTGGAGTCAGCGGTGAAGGAAAAATATGAAGACTAGTATTTTGGCTCTTTTTGCGCATGGCTCACACAATTTCGTGGCATATTCTTCCGTGTTTTTACACAAAGTGAATAGTGGCCCGCTTGTACAAAATCTGATATCGAAAGTGAGAAAAAAAATATTTTCGTTTGTTTTCCCGCGCCCGCCTAGGACTAATATTTGGCGAAACAAGAAAGAGCATTCTGGGCCAAAATGCCAGACTCACCTATAAGATACCACAGGCACCCATAAAAAGCCAAAAACATTCGTAAAATGCAACAGGCGCCTATGGCCTTTTCTGCCACAGGTACCCATACACAAAATTTGTTTTTTTGCTGAACTGTCTTTTTCGTTCATAGATTAATAAAGAAATTTTAGCACGAAATATTTTCGTTATTAAAGTAATTTCAAAGGTGCTAGCCGCAATAATTTTTAGTCCGAAAAATAATAAGCAATAATGAACATCAGCTCACAGAGATTTATTTTTTTACCTTCTTTTTCTAAAAAGCATTGTGTGTTAAGTTCCACTGAGTCGAGTTTCCTGTCAACCGCAGTCGAGTGTGACCAGAAGAACTATATCACCCTCCCCCCCCCCCCCCAAAAAAAAAAAAAAAGTACATTAGTTTTATGGTAATAATACCCGAACTCAGGAACACAGAAGGGGACGAACACAACGCAACAAGTTGTGTTGTGTTCGTCCCCTTCTGTGTTCCGGAGCCTCGGCGTTGATTACCACAAGTCACCACCAGCTAGCTTGATTTTTAAGTATTGTTACATTATTTTCGATTTATGTTTTGCGCATGATTGTCCGTAAAGTCTTGTTTTTATATACTTGCTGCCACTCTTGAAAACAGGATGTAGAGAACGCGTCATGCGACAAGTATATTTTTTGAAGGATAGCTCCACGTAATTATTGTTTCTAGTTATTTTGCTGCTCTAGCACATTTTGCTTTCATTAAGTAAGGTTCGCTATTTTCGTTAAACACCAAAAAGACTAAAACAAAATGATTCCAGATACGGTTTAATTAAAATCGAAGAAAACTGAACTACCCCGAATTAGATTTATCCTTGAATAACAAGAAATCCGCTCCTCGGGGAAGAAAAATATATTCATTTGTAGGTTTGTTTTGCTCTACTCTGGAACAGAGCAAACCGTCGGTTAGGCTGCTCCTTCTTCTGAGCCGCTGCTTCCCTTATCTTGTTTCTTTGTCTTACTGGTACCAAGACTCTTCCAACTACGCCGGTCAAGCGCACGTTCACTAGAGTTTAAGAAATCAGATCCCCGTGTCCTATTTGCTTCAACGTAAAAGTAGAGTTCCGCAATTATCTACATTTTTTTTTTGTCCGGTACCAAATATTGACACCGAAAAACAGCAAATCTGCCAAAAAAATTGATCGGGTAAAAGCACCCTACAATTGCAAAAAAACAACCTCAGAAAAAATAAGCGTTATTTATAAGCAGACTCGAGTGGTATTTGAGGATAAAGGTTTGTTGGATACACTGCGGCCATAAATATTTTTCAAACACTGTAGAAAAAAAAGTGTAGTTTTTGCACTTTTATACAAAAACAATTTTTAGGTTTTTGAGAGGTAGCCCAAAAACAATTGACGTATATGTGCATGGCTTTAAGCAGAGACATTACCAAGCAAGTTACCATAAAACCAGTCAGACACGGTTGAACAACGTGGCCCCTACGGATTTTAGCGTTAGAGAGCGTTTGAATACGTTTGACTGCGTTGCGTCGAGGAATGAGAGCGAGTTACCGGCAGATATGTGATTTGTATGAAGCGTGGAATACAATTCAAGAAATAGCTTGGCACGCGACATAAGCAGGTATGTCCTGGTGTACCGCAGCCGCAACACAGTAAACGCACTGAAACGTTCTCAAATTGGCCTAAAGGTCGTAGGGGCCTTTAGGCCCATCGTGCATGGCCGATCGATGCGATAATTTTAGCAACGCACGTCGCCAATAGGGGCCTGGATGACGCTGAGCCGCGCTCCCAGCTCAATCCCCTGGATGTCTTTGCGTTTACTTATAAAAGACACCTTTATCAAGTTCTCCGTGCGGGGCGTGAGTGAAGTCACTAAAAGCTGGATGCTTTTTTTAGCAAGCAGATTGTCTGCTGGTTTTTTTAGTGCATTTCGTGAATGTTTTAACATTCAATCGTGGCATTAAGGTATTTGAACGTGGGGAATGCGCACATGATCAACTATAATCTCGAATATCTCATGCATCAAATGGCATTCAAGATACCTTCCTGGCCTGCATGAGCTGTTATTGCTCAACAAGCAAGATTCTTTTTTAGATCAGAGAAGCAAATCAAGCGTCTTGAACACTGTTTTTACCAACGCTCGTAAGAGTTGGAAAGCCTGTCACGCGCTCACTTCCGGGACAAGCCACGTAATTGAGGTTGTTTCACAACTGTTTGCTCAACGCGCCATCAAGTGCCCTTAGTTGAGATCAGTGGTTTCCGACTGGCTTTGAAGCTGGAACCACGTTCGAACTATTCAAACGTATTTTGTGAACACCTTATTTGCTGATGATGTTATGCGTTTGTAGTGAACTCGGGTTTTCGGCGTTGCGGGTGCATCGTTTCCGTGCAGATGGATTCGCTTCACAACTAACGCCTTCACATCGTGTGGTGGCTTTGTCGGCGTTCATCGCTTGTTCGTCGCGTGGAGTTTGGTTGGTTGCCGACGAATACGCGGCGGAATGTTGAACTAAACTTTTGCAGAGCAAATTTTGCTGTTACACGTCGCTTCACGGAGTTCAGTATTTAGATGGGTACCTGCAATATGTAGCCTTAAGTTAAGAACGATTCACGGTCGTAGGAAGTAAAGGGCGCCATTTGAAACACTGGTACGTACGGCGCGTGCCTTAGCACCTCACTGGGCGAATTGACTAACACCGGCGAGTTGACCTTTAAAGATCGCATGCGGTGCAGTACGATCTTCACGGTCCCGCATTTTGTAAGCAAAAAGCTTCTGGATGGTTCGATCCTTAGCATTGGTGCGAATGGCGAGTGCTTTACACGCTTCCCGAAGCAACAAACAACAGTATTCTGGCTTTTAAGTATAGGACGCTGGCTTGCCTTTTTTGCAGACATAGGTGCGGTGTGGAAGCCTATTTCAGTTTCTGCACACGTAGCCGCGCTGAGAGAGTAAATGAAATCATGGTACACCACATTTAGAGCCTCTGCCCATCACTTACCAGCCTTAATTTACTTTTCCTTCTTAGAGCTTTTCAAAAACGCTAACAATGGTCTTGTTTCCGAGTTGTTGTTTTTTTTTGTTTCTGATTCTTGTTTTTTTTTTCACATATTTATTGTTCGTGTCCAACCTGAGCGAGCATGCTGAGGTGCCGGGAATTTCGGAAGGGAAGAGCGCACGTGAACAACTTTGAGCGGGGCCCAAGCTGCTGGACTGCACGGGCGCCGGTAGCTTTGGTTTTACTGGCGCCGAGATGTCTTGGTGGTGCTCCGTATTCTGTTCAGACGTGACGTCAAGGCAAGAGCCTGCCTCGTTTAACGTCACGAGTTGTTACCCCGGCTATTTATCATCAGGCGCGACCACCAATTCAATAGTGAGCTTAAAAAAGAAAATGGAAGCTAGGAGCCATCACAATTTGAAACTAATACTGTCGATGTTGAGTTTCTGACAGCGCTCTGATATTTGTGGTGAGCTAATCGTGGAAAGCCAGGAAAGCCGAACACAAGGAAGCCTTTTGGGGGGATCGGTGACCGCGTGGGACAGCGCACACCAGCTCGGAGCACGTGGAGCGAAAGCTCGCGCTGCAGAACCCAGGATCCTGGGGTCAATCCCACCTCTGCCCATTTTGATCTGGATAAGAAGAGTACCGGTGTGGCGGTCGTGTATCACTACTGCGTGGTTCACGTTAAAGGCCCCAGGCTAGCGGTTGTACTGCACTGGTTAGATTGCTCATCTACAGCGAGTGACTCGTCGCAACTTTGAGATGGCTGACAAATTACACGCTCTATAAATATCCATATAACCCCAATTATTATTAAGGAAGCCTTTGTTGTCGCACGTATTACGGGAACTTGTGCCAAGCAAATGCGACGCGGCATGATCGACACCGGGCACGCCCGAAATCGGTTTTGCCAGAAAACTGCAAAATTTTCTTTTTTTATAGCTATGATCATTATAATATCTATGATCTCTACGAAATCTATGCGGCATGTACGGCACACATACCGTCTATACTATGCGACGATGCATGTATGACCAGGGGTTCTTCCAGGAATTGAAATTAGGGGGGGGGGTCTAAAGTTTAAGGGGGCACTGAGAATAGAGGAGTCTGTGCGAATTAAGGGGGTGCCTTCAGAAGAACAAGTGGGTGTGTAGGTAAATCACCCTGTATGAAGTAATGATGCTGTGACAACACCCGATGCCTTGGCGCCACGAATCTTTCTTTCACTTTCAAAACCGATGCAGCGAGCAACCTAAGCGAGCTATTCGAATAGAGTGACCCAGCCTCGAGCAACTAAAAAGCTACGCTTCAGAGTAACGACCTTTCAGCCATCTTGGCCCTTAAAGGGGTACTCCACCGATTTTTTTAGCTACCTTAACTAACTATATTTTCTGACTCCCCGGCCTTTACTCTCTCCGGTATGCTATTTAGAATCGCGAAATTCATAATAGGTATTGTGAAATCGGCAAATGAAAATGATCCAAAAAACAAAACATTCAAATATTCGCGCACTTTTCAGTGCCGTGACGTCAGTGGCAGGCAAACTTGCCAGTCGAGCAAGCAGCCAAAAAATAGAATATGCCAATCATTTGCTCCGTGCTGGAGCGCAGGTACTGCAGCGAGCTTCCCAAGCATTCATTTGACACCATGAAACTGCTTCGAATCAGTTTAAAACAAAATCTACAGCCCAAACAGTGAACCCCTGCCTTCCACTGACGTCACTTTTTCATTGTTGCCAGTAGAGACTTCGAGCTTGAAAAACACGGTGAGGACCAAAACTGTAAATTCAATAACTTTGCAAAAAAACAATATTTGGGATACTACTTTCACGATATTTGTTGGTTAGTTTCAACGAGGTAGAGGGCCTTAGAGTGATAAACTAGTATACCGTTCATCAGGCAAAAGTGACCCCCAATTGGCCGCCGCCATGTTGTACAATTTTGACCACTAGACACGTGACCAGGCCAAATCTATGACGTAACCAGACCAAATCTCTGGCGTCAACGATAAGATGGCAGCGCCCAGTGCGTGTCGGAAGCGTAGTGGGCGTTGATCGGAGTGTGTGGATTTCGTGAGCGGAATTCGGTTTTTGAGGGTTTTGTGTGCTCTCCCGCGTAGGAATAACGTGAAGTACGAGGGAATGAGGCTTTTCTTTTTTATTTAATTCAGAGTAAGCCAGATTCGGTCCCGTGCTTCTCGTACGGGCTCGGATCACTACCTCGGACATCGCTCGGTCGTTCGAGTTTAATTAAAATATCCGCAATCGTTAACCACGGGAGCTCCTCCATAATCGCTGAGTCGAAGGATACGTCGAACCCATCCGGAACGCGGAGTCTGAAGGTATGTAGGACGTAACCAGAACGCGGAGTTCTAACGGTACGGCGGACGTGCCCGGGCAATTTTCTTAGCTCGACCGTCAAGATTCGCATTTGAAGCAGCGAGTGAAGTGTTCAAATCTCCGAACTGCTCGGTGCTGAGCTAACTACGGATCACTTCACTATGTGATCCGTAGTGACGTGAAAAAGACCGACGGCGGTCACTCCGGGGGGACGGCGGCTCCCGGCCGCCTGCCGGGTGCCTTCTGTGAAGGGGCGACAGTCGTGTAAGCAGTACTGTACCAGCTTCTCTTATAGTTATGTTGTTCTCAAGCAGCGTCCCGATCACTAAACCCCGCAAACGCGTGCCGAAATTTCAAAAGGTGTCTGCCAACCTGGAAAGCCTTGAACTCCCAGGGAATTTCGGATCATCTGGGAAAGTCAGGGGATCATTCAAAAAGTGGGCTAAATAAGGGAAGACGACTAGTGAAAGCGGCATGGCGGTTGCTCGTCGGCACGGCCATGCTGAATGACATTGCCGAAATGTCATCCTTCGACTCAAAAACTCAAGGAATTTGATCAAAATAGTCAGGGAAAAACTTGAAAAAGTCGGGGAATTTGAAATCAGTAGTTTGTTAGACACAATGTTTGATTTTCTTGGCACTCCACGCGTTTTTACACGCGACAGGCACACGCCCGTGTATCACACAGCAGCCAGGCCAAGCGGCTGCCAGCCACTTGTGCAAGGTCGATAAGACGCAAGCGTGGAACGCTTTCGGACTGCTGTAAATACACCAGCGGGAGCGTCCGGCCGCAGTCCGACTGCCCACGCTAGGACACCCGACACAGACTCCGCGTCCTGGGTACGTCTGACGTATCTTTAGATTTTGCATCCTAGGTACATCAGACCTATCTTTAGACACAGCGCCTGATAATAGTAGTGAATAGGGTCACGTTCAGTGCGCAAGTCACTTTATTACACTCGGAGAGCGGAATTCCATTCCCGTTGCGCAGGTAGTTCCCGAGCTAGGCATGCACTTGAAGACTATGTTTCACTCTTTCATAAAGCAAGCCTTGCGGGACCCCTCCGCCCTTGTGCACCCATTCGCAGGTCGTGTCGCCTTTCCTCACGTAACTCCCGCAGGTTCAGTGAGTTGCCGAGCCACTGCAGCCCTGGCGTCGCTCGGTACATACAAGAGGCGGCTCACGTCGGTCGTCCAGCAGCGTACTGGAGGGACGCAAAGCTAGCAGCCTCCTTGGTGCACGCAAGACGAGGCTGAGCAGAGCTCCAAGCTCTTCTGACGCACATGTGCACTCCAAGGAGACCGGTGTCGCACCCCGATTCCTAGAGATGTGGTCGCACTGGCAGTCTTGTCGGTCCCTGGGGGCCGTCGAGGAGTGCTAGAAAGCAAAATTCCATCCTTCTTGCGCAGGTAGTTCCCCAGCTAGTCACTTCCTTGACGACGTCGCACCCTCTCTGGAAGCAAGCTTCGGGATGCTCTTGTGCACCCATTTGCAGGTCGTGTCGCCTTTGCTCACGTAACTCCCGCAGGTCCAGCGAGTTGCCGAGCCGCTGTAGCCCCGGCGTCGCTGGTCGTGCATCCTGGTCCTGGTCGTGCATCAACCACCGCTGCCCATTTCCGCTGAGTGCTTGGGTGTGGTAGCTTGACGTGCTTTCGCAGAAAGCTGTATGCCTTTGCCGAGTAAAAATGGAGCGTGAGGGCAAACTTGCGCACATCCTCTGTACATGCGTTTTTGTTGCGCCTGACTCTTTTTAAGACGAGGTTGCGCATTGTGTTGGTGAATGCATTGTCAAGTATGTCAACTGCTGGCTTAGGAAGTCGTTTCCTCAGTTCACGGAGCAGCGTGTTCAGCTTCCTAATCCTGGCCGTCTTCCGATTGATCTTCTTCTTTGCCTGTTTCAACAGTTTCCTCGCCTTCTGCAGCTTTTGCCTACTCGTGGCCAGGACCCTGTGCAGTCGTGGTGACACAGCTCCGTACGAGTGGTCACCGAAGGAAGTGTTGCGTCGCTTGAACACAGCTTCAGGGGGAGTCTCTGACGTCGTAGCCTGAGAGGGGGAAGTAACAAGCTCCAGTTTTCAGGTACTTCGGGCGACTAGTTGCACAACTTGCAAAGGTGTGTCTCTTGTCGAATCCCTAGAAAAGTGGCATCTTTGGGATCAAGTTGATAGGTTCGAGTAAAACATTCAGGTTCTTTGCAACACTTTCAACCACCACCATTATAATAATTCCATGGCATGCTGTATGCTTTTTACAATTATTCAATCATAAGTGGGTTACGTGTTTTCAGTATATACTGATATACATAAAAATATAACCTCCAAACGATTTTTCTTGAAATCTGCAAAAACCGAAAGAACCCGAATTGAGCTTGCTTTGAAGAGAAATTGCACTTTCCACGGCAGGGAACCTTGATAAACGTCTGTACTTTTGTTAAACCACAACACCAACCGCACTGAACTGTCTGCGAGGCTGCTCTTTTTCTTTGGAAATTGTTTTTATGTGCTCCATGTAGCAATGAGTAGTGCATATCATGTGTCTCCTAGAAACGTCACAGATATGCATTTGCTTTTACCACATAAGTACCGTGACACTCCGAGTTTTAGTCGATATCAAAAAAAGACACTGATAAGCTCAAAATTCAAGAGAACAAATAAGCACCAAAAAATCACCCCCATTTTTAAAAAAATAACACTACGAGAGCACCTCAGCTTTCTTTCATGATGTGAGAATGCGTGAGCATTACCTTTGGCCGAGTTATATTGACGTCAATGAGCAAGGTTGACCCAATGAATAGCACACTAGTTTTGCGATCATGAGAGCCTAGGTTCGAAACCGGGCAGGGGATAATTTATTTCTAGGTTTATTTTTTGTTCGATCACGTGATTAATAATTAAGTCACATGACGAAAATGATAACGTGAGCACAGCTGTTTGTTTTTCTGTTATTTTCTTTTTCCTTAGATTGCGTCGCATTGGTCACGGCATTTGGACACAACTTTTGGTTACAGCTTTTGGCTGCACCCTTTGATCACGGCTCTTCTTTTGCTCACTGAGCCAGGTAATACTCACAAATTAAAAAACACCCAAAACATGGAACCCTATTCATAAGCCAGAACTCCCAGCACCCCCTTTTTGTGGGTCAGTGCCAGTTCTGGCCAACGCATAAAAGGTGTGGTCACATATCACACTGCACAGTATAACCTGCCAAGAATGCATGCCCTGGCACACAGTCTTGTGGAATACAGGCAGTCTTGAATGTCACCGCTCGTTGTTCTGCTGACAGGTCTCACCCTCCAGAGAGGCAGCCTGGATCGACGACTGATCAGCCAACCCCAGGAGAGGCCCAAGCTGCTGCTGGTTCTGGAAGCAATGTAAAGCTGGTTACTTCCCCCTCTCAGGCTACGACGTCGGAGACTCCCCCTGAAGCTGTGTTCAAGCGACGCAACACTTCCTTCGGTGACCACTCGTACGCAGCTGTGTCACCACGACTGCACAGGGTCCTGGCCACGAGTAGGCAAAAGCTGCAGAAGGCGAGGAAACTGTTGAAACAGGCAAAGAAGAAGATCAATCGGAAGACGGCCAGAATTAGGAAGCTGAACACGCTGCTCCGTGAACTGAGGAAACGACTTCCTAAGCCAGCAGTTGACATACTTGACAATGCATTCACCAACACAATGCGCAACCTCGTCTTAAAAAGAGTCAGGCGCAACAAAAACGCATGTACAGAGGATGTGCGCAAGTTTGCCCTCACGCTCCATTTTTACTCGGCAAAGGCATACAGCTTTCTGCGAAAGCACGTCAAGCTACCACACCCAAGCACTCAGCAGAAATGGGCAGCGGTGGTTGATGCACGACCAGGACCAGGATGCACGACCAGCGACGCCGGTGCTACAGCGGCTCGGCAACTCGCTGGACCTGCGGGAGTTACGTGAGCAAAGGCGACACGACCTGCAAATGGGTGCACAAGAGCATCCCGAAGCTTGCTTCCAGAGAGGGTGCGACGTCGTCAAGGAAGTGACCAGCTGGGGAACTACCTGCGCAAGAAGGATGGAATTTTGCTTTCTGGCACTCCTCGACGGCCCCCAGGGACCGACAAGACTGCCAGTGCGACCACATCTCTAGGAATCGGGGTGCGACACGGTCTCCTTGGAGTGCACATGTGCGTCAGAAGAGCTTGGAGCTCTGCTCAGCCTCGTCTTGCCTGCACCAAGGAGGCTGCTAGCTTTGCGTCCCTCCAGTACGCTGCTGGACGACCGACGTGAGCCGCCTCTTGTATGTACCGAGCGACGCCAGGGCTGCAGTGGCTCGGCAACTCACTGAACCTGCGGGAGTTACGTGAGGAAAGGCGACACGACCTGCGAATGGGTGCACAAGGGCGGAGGGGTCCCGCAAGGCTTGCTTTATGAAAGAGTGAAACATAGTCTTCAAGTGCATGCCTAGCTCGGGAACTACCTGCGCAACGGGAATGGAATTCCGCTCTCCGAGTGTAATAAAGTGACTTGTGCACTGAACGTGACCCTATTCACTACTATTATCAGGCGCTGTGTCTAAAGATAGGTCTGACGTACCTAGGATGCAAAATCTAAAGATACGTCAGACGTACCCAGGACGCGGAGTCTGTGTCGGGTGTCCTAGCGTGGGCAGTCGGACTGCGGCCGGACGCTCCTGCTGGTGTATTTACAGCAGTCCGAAAGCGTTCCACGCTTGCGTCTTATCGACCTTGCATAAGTGGCTGGCAGCCGCTTGGCCTGGCTGCCGTGTGATACACGGGCGTGTGCCTGTCGTGTGTAAAAACGCGTGGAGTGCCAAGAAAATCAAACATTGTGTCTAACAAACTACTGATTTCAAATTCCCCGACTTTTTCAAGTTTTTCCCTGACTATTTTGATCAAATTCCTTGAGTTTTTGAGTCGAAGGATGACATTTCGGCAATGTCATTCAGCATGGCCGTGCCGACAAACAACCGCCATGCCGCTTTCACTAGTCGTCTTCCCTTATTTAGCCTACTTTTTGAATGATTCCCTGACTTTCCCAGATGATCCGAAATTCCCTGGGAGTTCAAGGCTTTCCAGGTTGGCAGACACCTTTTGAAATTTCGGCACGCGTTTGCGGGGTTTAGTGATCGGGAAGCTGCTCGAAAACAACATAACTATAAGAGAAGCTGGTACAGTACTGCTTACACGACTGTCGCCCCTTCACAGAAGGCACCCGGCAGGCGGCCGGGAGCCGCCGTCCGCTCGGAGTGACCGCCGTCGGTCTTTTTCACGTCACTACGGATCACATAGTGAAGTGGTCCGTAGTTAGCTCAGCACCGAGCAGTTCGGAGATTTCAACACTTCACTCGCTGCTTCAAATGCGAATCTTGACGGTCGAGCTAAGAAAATTGCCCGGGCACGTCCGCCGTATACCGTTAGAACTCCGCGTTCTGGTTACGTCCTACATACCTTTAGACTCCGCGTTCCGGATGGGTTCGACGTATCCTTCGACTCAGCGATTATGGAGGAGCTCCCGTGGTTAACGATTGCGGATATTTTAATTAAACTCGAACGACCGAGCGATGTCCGAGGTAGTGATCCGAGCCCGTACGAGAAGCACGGGACCGAATCTGGCTTACTCTGAATTAAATAAAAAAGAAAAGCCTCATTCCCTCGTACTTCACGTTATTTTTACGCGGGAGAGCACACAAAACCCTCAAAAACCGAATTCCGCTCACGAAATCCACACACTCCGATCAACGCCCACAACGCTTCCGACACGCACTGGGCGCTGCCATCTTATCGTTGACGCCAGAGATTTGGTCTGGTTACGTCATAGATTTGGCCTGGTCACGTGTCTAGTGGTCAAAATTGTGCAACATGGCGGCGGTCAATTGGGGGTCACTTTCAGCTGCCAGTTTATCACTCTAATGCCCTATACCTCGTTGGTTAGTTTAGCAAAATTTCAAGCAAATCGGAGACAATGAAAAAACCAGTGGAGTATCCCTTTAAGATATTGGTGGCCAGTTGTCTGAAACTTTATTTGAAATCGCAGGACACGATGTCCCGTCCCCCAGAAATGTTAAAACAGTTCGCGACAGAGCAAAGCGATTTTGCGAGTGCTTCCTAACACCGCATCTAAAGTTGAGTAAGTCGCATTTCTGAATTTTGGCGATCGAAAATTGCGTCTGCTCTCCACTAAGCACCAAGATGGCGGCGTCCACTAGCAGATCGGGGAACGGAGTGCGGTTACTCTAAGCGTAACTTATTTAGTGGCTCTTACCCAGCCAATCCAGTACGCTTTTTATTAAAGTTCTGAAAAAGTAAAGAGCGCGCGAGTACAGCTTTGAGAAGCTCTTAATATGCGCTCGCAAGCAGACCCATAGCCGCTGTGGGTATGCGCGCGTAAGATATTCAAGCGCGCAGACCCACTGTGAGATATTTTTTGCGGTTTAACCGATGGTCGTTAGGATCTCCCTGGCACAGATATTGCCTGTAAAATATTCGTGCTGTCCAGACGATGCGACGTGGCATGTATGACGCAGTGATGCCGTGACAACACACAATGCCTCGACACCACGAGCCCTCTTTCACTTTCAAGACCGATGCAGTGAGCAACGGCACCGAGCTATCCGAGCAGAGTGACCCAGTCAATTCAGATATTTATTATGTCAGTTAAAAAAAATGAAAGCCGCTTACAACTCCCTGTAACGCCGAATTAGAGCGCAGCTCTTGAGGAGGATAAGGGAAGGGCACTGGGGGGGGGGGGGTTAAACTAACCAGGGGGGGGGTCACGTGACCTTGGGGGTCACGTGACCCCCAATGCCGATGATGTCATCACTGACGTCACTGATGACGTCATCAGTGACGATGACGATGCGGGTACCGATGACGTCATTAGTGACGTCACTGATGACTTCACCAGTGATGATGACGATGACGATGCGAGTCGGTGACGTCATCAGTGACGTCGCTGATGACGTCATCAGTGATGATGACGATGACGATGCGGATGCCGGTGACGACATCAGTGACGTCACTGATGACGTCATCAGTGATGATGACGATGACGATGCGGATGTCGGTAACGTCATCAGTGATGATGACGATGACGATGTGGATGCCGGTGACGTCATCAGTGATGATGACGATGACGATGTGGATGCCGGTGACGTCATCAGTGATGATGACGATGACGATGTGGATGCCGGTGACGTCATAAGTGATGATGACGATGACGATGTGGATGCCGGTGACGTCATCAGTGATGATGACGATGACGATGTGGATGCCGGTGACGTCATCAGTGATGATGACGATGACGATGTGGATGACGGTGACGTCATCAGTGATGATGACGATGACGATGTGGATGCCGGTGACGTCATCAGTGATGATGACGATGACGATGTGGATGCCGGTCACGTCATCAGTGATGATGACGATGACGATGCGGATGCCGGTGACGTCATCAGTGATGATGACGATGACGATGTGGATGCCGGTGACGTCATCAGTGATGATGACGATGACGATGTGGATGCCGGTGACGTCATCAGTGATGATGACGATGACGATGTGGATGCCGGTGACGTCATCAGTGACGATGACGTCATCGGGGGGTCACGTGACCTCAGGAGGGTCACGTGACCTCAGGAGAGTCACGTGACTTCGGGGGGTCACGTGACCCCGGTGGGGGGCTCGCGCGGTGCATTATGGGACATTTCCCATGATGCACCGCGCGGTTACGCCTACGGCGACGGCGACGCCGCTCAAGCCCGAAACGGGCCCCTAAGAGCTGCGCTCTAAAATGAAAGCCGTTTACAACTACCTGTAACACCGGATTAGAGCGCAGCTCTTGAGGAGGAGGATGGAAGGGTACTGAGGGATAGGTGAACCTCTGAGGTCACATGACCCAAGGGGGTGACGTGACATTAGGGGGGTCACGTGACCTCAAGGGGTAACCCTCATGACCCTCGTGAGGGTAACTTTCATAACCCTCGTAAGGGTAGCTCTCATAACCCTCGTGACCCTCGTGACACTCGTGAGGGTCACGAGGGTTACGAAAGTTGCCAGGTTTACTCTCACGAGGGTTACGAGGGTAACCCTCGTGATCCTCGTGAAGGTAACCCTCGTGAGTAACCCTCGTAACTCTCGTAAGCCTCACGAGGGTTACAAGGGTTACGCGCGGTTACGCCGACGCCGACAGCGACGCCGACGCTGCTCAAGCCAAAACGGGCGCCTAAGAGCTGCGCTCTAAAAGAAAAAATGGAAGCCGTTTACAACTCCCTGTAACGCCGAATTAGAGCGCAGCTCTTAAGGAGGAGGGAAGGGTACTGAGGGTCACGTGTTCTCGGGGCGGAGGGGTCACGTGACCTTGGGGGGAGTAATGTGACCTTGGAGGTCACGTGACAGGGGGGACACGTGACTTCGGAGGGTCATGTGACCTGGGGAGGTGTCATGTGACCTCGGAGGGGGTCACGTGACCTTTGGGAGGCGTCACGTTACCTGGGAAGGGGTCACGTGACCTGGGGGCTCACGTGACCTTGGGGGGGGGTCACGTGACCTAGAAGGGTCACGTGACTCCCCCTCCCCAAGGTCGACGAAGGTACCCGAGGGCCTCCCGAAGGGACCTGAGGTCCTCCCAAGGTCCTCCCGAAAGACCCCGAGGTTCTCCCGAGGTCTTCCCGAAAGAACCCGAGCTCTTCCCGAAGGAACCCGAGGTCCTCCGAGGTCCTCCCGGAGAAACTAGAGGCCTTCCCGTAGGAACCCGAGGTCCTCCGAGGTCCCTCCGAAGGAAACCGAGGTTCTTCCGAGGTCCTTCCGAAGGAAACCGAGGTTCTTCCGAGGTCCTCCCGAAGGAACCCCAGGTCCTTCGGGAGGACCTCGGGTTCCTTCGGGAAAATTTACCCATAATGCACCGCGCGGTTACGCCGACGGCGACGGCGACGGCGACGGCGATGCCGACGCCGCTCAAGCCGGAAACGGGCGCCTAATGGTACGTTTACACTTGCGGATCCGCCAGCGAATCCGCCCAGCTTTTGCCGCTGGGGCGAAACGCTGGGTGGAAAACGCGGCGGCGAGCCGTTTAGGCCCGGGATCTATTTCTGCCGCCGAACGAGGCGTTTCGCTGACCGGATATGACATTCTTGCGCGGCGCGACGCTGCCTACGTCACGAGTACGCGTTCTTCCGGGAGCAGCAACGCCCGAGAGAGAGAGAGCCGAGGCGGGAACTCTCGCGCCTTCTCGTCATTATTGACGAGGCGTTACGGGAACCGCTGCCGCAGCCGGCGCTGCCGCCACTGCTCGAAGGAAACAAATGTAAACGCAACCCGCTCATCGCCGCCGCCGCCGGGAGCGGATCCGCTCCCGCGGCAGCGGATTTCTTCTCAGGTGTAAACGTACCATAAGAGCTGCGCTCCAAAAAGTGAAAGCCGTTTAGGCCTGCTTCAGACGGGGCAACTTTTCCAGCAATTTCGAGATTGCTGGCGGGTTGTTCACTAGCTTTCCCTAGATCGACGTGAATTGCTGAGATTGGATCTGGCTCGAACAAGCGAGTAACTTGGAGCAATTCGAAGACAGTTGAAGCGGCTGCAGCCAATCAGAGACGCGATATTTTCACGTGACACCCCTGTGGTGGTGATGATGACAGCTAAAGACTTAGTTATGGTTTGGAATGGATTGTTTTCGGAAATAAACAGTTTCAGAAAATTGAGTTAGTATTCTCAACGCCGTTCAAAGATATTAGAACGCGTTTTTAGCGCGTAACTGGGTGTCTAAGTAGTGAAAGAAGAATTATATTTAATGATGAAGATGGCAAGTCGGAGCAATTCGGTTGCTGCGTGTGAACACGGGTGGCCGGTGTTACTGGTGTTGCGACGTCAAGTTGCTGGGTGAAATTGCTCCGTCTGAAACGGGCCTTACAACTCCCTGTAACGCCGAATTAGAGCGCAGCTCTTGAGGAGGAGGAGGGAAGGGTACTCAGGGTGTCATGTGGTCTCGGGGGGTGGGGGGTCACGTGACCTCGGGGGGAGGGAGGGAGGAGTTACGTAACCTCGGGGAGGCGGTTCACGTGACTTCGGCGGGGAGGGTCACGCGACCTCGGGGGGGGGGGGGGGGGGGTTGTGTCACGTGAGCCCCTCTCTCTCCGAAGATACCGAAGGCCCTCCCGAGGTCCTCCCGAAGGGACCCGAGGTACTCCTGAGGTCTTCCCGAAGGTACCCGAGGTCCTTCCGAGGTCCTTCTGAGGTCCTCCCGAGGTCCTCCCGAGGTCCTCCCGAAGGAACCTGAGATCCTCCCGAGGTCTTCCTGAAGGAAGTCGAGGTCCTCCCGAGGTCCTCCCGAGGTCCTCCCGAAGGTACTCGAGGTCCTCCCGAGGTCCTCGAAATCCTCCCGAGGTCCTCCCGAAGGAACCCGAGGTCCTTCCGAGGTCCACCCGAAGAAACCCGAGGTCCTTCTGAAGGAACCCGAGGCCCTCCCGAGGTTCTCGGAGGGGGGGGGGGGGGGGGGGGGGACTCACAGTTACGCCGACGCCGACGCCGCTCAAGCCGGAAACGGGCGCCTAAGAGCTGTACTCTAAAAAGGGAGGAACGCACCTGTACAGATTTCAGCGTCACTCAAGCTGGGAGAGTGCACGGACGCCAATAGCTTTGGCTAACCTCTTTTGAGAAAGTTTTTGTAGATCGTTCTGAAGACTCCGACAACCATACCCGATACTCTGGCGCCGCCTTTTCGCATGCATCCAATAATTATCGGGTCTCGTTATCGGAGGTACGGAAAATGTCGGAATGATCAACCAAACGTTTTAGTTGTATGGTACTATGAGTTGGCTTCATTCCATAACCACCATTGTGGTGTTTAGCAAACGGTGTGCGGCACGTTCCGCTTGCTTGGCACTGCGTGCGCCGACAGACGTTCTTGCCGGAGAACTGTGAGATTGCATTGCCTTCTTGAGAATGGTTCTGACACGATCCATGTATGACGTAGCGACGCCATAGCAACGTGCGATGCCTCGGTAGCGCTGCCGCGCTCCTTCCTTTCACTTTCAAGAAAATATATAGGACAGCCAGCAATACAGCGAGCTATTCAAAAACAACTATGTCATCCAGTCCACCAGTCCTCAATCTAGGGCTCCGAGAATCGCAAAGCAAAACCGGACAGTCACCGCACCTCTCCCCCCCTGGGGGCAAAAGCACGCAAGAGACATCGGAACACCGAACTCTGTCTGGAGTGGGTAGACGTAAGGCCTAGAAGCCTTAGCCTCTACTCACCCTTCGAACGCGTTCAAACGCGTACACAAAACGCTGGAGGCCGGTGTTCGGCAATCGAACGCTTTAGAATTGTTAGTAGAGCCGGAGCAGCGAGTTTTACGTCTATCCGCTAATCATTCCAGAGTGAGGTGTTATGATGTCACAGCCTGTTTTCGTGCCTTCCTCACTCTCAGTTTCTCGGCACGAGTGCGTAGATTAAAAAATAGAAAGGGTGTTGTCTTACACCCTTCGTCCCATATAATACATCCCAAAATATCATGTTGGTCGACATTGTAGCAGACTGAAAAAAAGAAAAAAACTGTCACTCAAGCTTTCAAATAAACAAGGAACGAAATTCTCTCGCAGCGCTGTGTGAGAGTTTTGTTTTGTGTGTGTGTGAAAGCTTGAAGGACAGTTTGTCCAGTGCGCTTCAACGTCAAGCAATATCAACAATCAACTGGCACAATCTGAAGTTCTAACACCAAAATGTCGGCTTGACTTGTATTCCATAATATATACAATATATTCGATATACGAAATATTCGACGTACGATATAGTCGACCTACCATGACGTCGAACTGACGACCAAAACCTTTACGACGGGCTTGATAACGGAGCGATATAACTGATTAAACAGCTACGGTATGTATCAAAGACTACAGAAGAAAAGCGTTTTTCAGTGGGGCCGAAAAACCCCGATTAATATATTTGTAGACAGTAGCGCGTACGTTACAATTCTAATAATTTGTACCATTTGGCTATCAAGTCGTTCGTGGAAGTTGGTTCCACCGGTTCGAGATCAGTCACTGCACGTTGATCTAAAGTTTTGGGGTGTATCATATGAGACAAAGGGTATAAGACTACCTTTTTATCTGAAAGTGGAGGATTGTAGATTTTGAGTGGGAGCGGTCAAAGCGATCTCAATTCGGTGTCATAACCAAGACTTCCGAACATTTCCACTTCATGAACATGTAAATGGAAAGCAACGACCGAAGTGACAACTGAAATAGAGTATTTCCCTTTCTCAAACATGTTTCCTTCCAGCTCGTAAAGAAAAGTTTTTATTTGCACCGACCGTCGACCTTACAGACGCAGCTGGATTGGGTTTTTGATGAATTGGCTTGCCTTTCTCCCTCTTCCTTGCCGTGCCTTCCTCTGCTCATAAGGAAATAGAGACATTTTTACCTTTATGGAGAGAGAAAAGTAAAAAATACCTAGATGACGCTTAAAATGCGAGGCTTGCCTAAAGCGTAAATTGTTTATATTCTGATTAGCGCGTGTTCTTTAGGCATGAAATAATGATAAAGAAAGCAGGACTATGTATTTTTTTATGATCATCATGCTGTTAAAGACCTAACAGCTCAAATACCAGGGTTTTGATAGAATTAGAAACATGGCGTCGGCCATGCAGTCCTTCTTGTGGTTCCGAGGGGCACTTAAAACGCAATAAGGTTTAGGAACTTAAAGGTTCTGAACGAGCGATTTAAAATGAAAATAGCTGTCGGCCGTAGAAAGTCTTGCCTGCTAAACTAAAAGTGCTTTAAGTTAAGCTCTAGTGTTCGCAGGAAAATAAGTGCCCACGACAACCTGCGCGAAAGCGCGAAAATGTTCGACCATAATGCGATCAACCCAAAAAGCTAGAAACCCGACGACTCTCTGTTTCTTGTGCTTTTTACTCCCTGGAAAAGTCAAACCATGAGACATCTACAGGGCGGTTGATTGAATTTGCAGCTAAAGTAAAAATGTGGATCATGATTCGTAATACCTTGCTAGTTCCAGCGAACATCGAAATGCATATATGAAAGCTTCCATTGATTGACTCACGCTTCTGTGTGAAGAGGGTTTCCGTGTCCTGGTACCTCTAACACTCCCCATCTCTCCCATATTCCCCCAATAATCTGGCGACAGGAAGCGAAAGCATTTTCTACGTTCACCTTTCCGTCCCAGATGGACGAGTGTGGGGGCCAACGCCCGCAGAGGAGCGCCCATTACGAGCTGTCCGACGTCAATGCCCCTCGAATAGGGTCTGGCGTTTTTTTTTATGCACAGAGGAAGAACCTGGGTATCCTAATCTGTTGAGAGGACAGAAATGTATAAGTCGTGTTTTTCGTTCGCTCGTGTTTTGTGTAAACAAAAATACCATGCAGTTTTATTCTAAATGATAAGAAGAAGCAGACGTTGGTGTCATGGAGAGTCTGAGTACCACGCCGGTACAGAATAACCAACTTTGCTATTTGGGACCGTTGAAAACTACTATCAGCAGAAATATTTTAGCAATTGTTTAAAATATGGCTAGAGAAGTCAACACCGACGAGAGTTTTCACATATTCTTGGGGAATACTATTATGGAACTTTAAGGCTGGTTTACTCTGTTGCAGCCGAATACTACCGATTCCAACCAAACGGGGTTTTAAGCCGCTTACGAGCGTTATCCCTGCGGCGCGGCGCTGTGGTTAGCCCTCTCAAGAGGTTTAAAAACTGGTTTTCCTTGACTCGGTCATAGCTGAAAATACAGCGTCAGCTGTTGCACGCAATTTTTGTTTCTATGCCTCATACTCTCTGAGTGCAGAATTGCTTATTAACACTTGAATTGCAACAATGGGAACCAACCTTCAACATTTTTGTTTTTACATTTACGGGAACATTTTTAATTTAGCGGATTCTGAACTTCTCTCTTGCAACAGCGATAGGAGATCACTATCTTCTAATATTGAAAAAAAAAAAAAAAAAAAAACTGAATTCGCAGAGGTTTTGAGTGTGACATTTTGTCATGGATATCTGAAATTTTCGATACACTGGTGCGAGGAATATATGCAAATAAAACTCCTTTGTATGTCACCGATAACAGATACTGGAGCGAAGCCTTCAAACTTCTCAATCCCTAAAATGCGCCACCCTCCAGGCACTCGTTGTAAAGGCTCGTTCACACTCTTGCGACCTCTTAAACCTAGGTTCCTTAAAACTCCTTAAACCAGAGAACACACTGGCGCCATCTACTGGGAAGCAGTGTAAACTCGGCGGTCCGGCATATTTTTTTATTTCTCGCGCATTATCCTTTCTTTCTTGGCTCGAAACACTTCTGTCAATGTTATAAACGACCCTTTCTATGGGTATTACGCAGATTTGACCTCGGAAATCCCGCAAAACCCTCGCTCTTGTGAAATGCAGTTCCAGGGTCACCGCATAGATGGCGCCACAATGCCAGTGTGTTTCCTCATTCTAAAAACATTTAAGAAGTTTTAAGAGATCTCGTCTCTCTCAGTCGTGCTCGGTCGCAAGAGTGTGAACGGGCCTTAAGGCGACCTACTATAAGTTGTTTTTTTCCGCGAAATAGAAAAACCCTTCTCGCCACCTTTCACACTTCCTCCCTTTCCGACTACTATCTCGACGGCAGGGGACCGCCTTAGTTTTCTGCATTCTGGTGGTAGATAAGTCTTATAAAGTCGAGATTCCGGTTGGCCTTTGCGGTTATGTGATTTATATCAGCTTCCCAGGAGATGTCTGAGGTGAAATGAGCCCAAGATATTTGTGTGTGTACACGTTCAACGGGCGTGTCAAAGAGACACAGAGAGAGAGAGAGAGAGACAGTTGTTACACGCGACTGTATTTCGCTTATTCTTAATATTTAGAAATTTTGTTTTGGAAATATTTATCTTAATGTGTCACTTTTTACACCAACTTTTTATATTAATCAAGTTATTGTGAAGTTGATTACAACCATCGAAACGGGATATTTCATATACTATACACTCTCATCAGCATACGAACGAAAGGTTGAATGAACATTAGTCGGCAAGTCATTGACGGGCGCGATACAATGTTGGAGCGATCCAGCACGGTTTCTCGCGGCACTCACGATTTCACTTTCTGGTGACGTGTGAGCATTCCAGATTAGAGTCAATATTTTGTGTGCGGTTCAAGAGAACATGTAAAATCCATTCTATGCCAGAAGGTTATATTGGGAAAGTGCGCAATTAAGAAGGAGTTGGCGATGCGGTACTTCATCAAATGCGTTTTGAAAGTCAATACGAATTGCACAGGTTTCCACACTACCGTGAAGATTAAAATGTAAATCGGTGATAAAGAAAAACAAATTGAGTTTCCTGGAAAGAAGCTTTTGAAAATCATGGTGGTTAAGAAAAAGGCGTCGTCTACAGACGCTATTCGTAGTTTTTGAAAATATCACGGTTCCATTACTTGCTAGGTACACTTGTGAGGATAACTGGCTTATAGTTTGTGAGTTCATTCTTTAGACACCTTTTAAAAACCGGCATGACTTTTGCTAACTTCCAGCTCCCAGGTATTTGCCCAGTATCTAGGGGTTGTTGCAGACTGGAACGCAAAAATATAAAACATTCATATTTACGAGGATTAAGCAGCTTTGTATAAATTCTTTCTGGGTCAGGTAGTGGTTTGTTGGAAGATTTTAAATTAGCTTTTGACTTGTATTAGAACATAGAGTGATTGGATATATTTGGGCGAAAATATTGTATACAAGTGGATGAATAGGCTAGAGAGGGTGTCCTCAGAAAACATCTAGCTAAAGAATGACTGAATTACTGGCACACTCTAACAGCATCCAACTCAACTCCCAGAGATATGTGAAATGAAAGGGCTCCGTGGTTTCCTTCAAGTTAACCGCGTTCAAAAATTATCGCCAATTATTTTTAATAAGTCTGCGGAGGTCTTCTTTAAAAAAACTTATTCTTGACACTTTTTTAAAAATTTCTGTTCCACCCATTAACTAGATTTTAACATACTCGTCTGATGAGGTAGGAGATAACGACGATTTAGCATCTCTGAAGAGCCTTAGCTTTGCATGGAGTAGTTTCTTTAAATAGTTGGAAAATTCTAGTTTTTTATGAGAAGAGAGAATATTTATTCTCGTTGTGAACTGACCGAAACACTCTTATAACTCATCTCTCACTAGGTTTCAATATTAGACATTGCCCTAGACTCAAAACCACTCACATACATGCTTGAAAACGTTAAAGACTTTCTCATATTAGGTTTGAAATAATTGTACATAAGCCTACATTAGGTTCGGAATAATTGCATTTAAATTTGACCGACGGGCTGTGTGTTGCGTGAGTATTGCAAGTTCGCCGTTTATAGATTGTCATCATATGGTGAATTCCGCTCGCAGATCTCGAGCGCTCCAAAAGCGCTCCATTTGGAGCGCGCATATTCCGCTCGCAGATCTGGCTCAAGTTGGTCATCTTCCGCTCGTAGATCTCTGGCAGCGCCCGCTCCACGGAGCGCCCCAAACTCCGCCGAACTTGCGCTGCGGGATTTCACGGATCTCTCCGGAAGCTGACAGAGCGGCCAACGTGACTTCCGTCTAAATCGGAGGTGCGCATGCGCGGCGAGGTTGGAGAGATCGGCGGGCCGGTCGGGTCGTGGAGTTGGATCTGTTCGGGTGCGTCGGTTGTTTACTCTGGATTGTGACGGCTCGAACGCTTCTACCTCGCGTAGATCAGGAATAAAAAGCCGGGAATGTGGAGCGTGGCAAATCATAAGCGCTGACGTCTGTGATCGTGAGAGGTAGAACGAGAAAAAGAACGACAGAAAAGCCGGAGGCAGACGCAAGGTTAGGCCTATTCATTCTGCAGCCAGTGATTGTTTACCTTTTTACACTGCATTCCGTCGGCGTTTTCCCGTGAAATAAAGCAAGAAGTGGTTAGGCAACGACCGCGCAAGTGATGGTTTGTTACCTCCGTGTTTATTAAAGTCGTACTAGAAATCTGAACCCCACGCTGGCAATCGCTGTCCGTGCCCCGCCGCTTCGAGGCGGCCGAAAGGTATGTGACGGTGCCGAACGCGGACACCTTCGTTATTTGTGACAAGGGCGCCGCGGTACGTATAATTTCGCCCGGCCTGTGTCGCGTGTTACTTCTGCAGCTAAGCAGTGACAGTCGTCACTGGTCGTTGGAAAGATCAGCCGGCTGAGGCGATGGTGGGCTGGACAAGTTCGAGCAGCAGCCATTTTGTACGGTGGAGGGAGAGGGGGTGGGGAGGGGTGTGGGGGAGGTCGCTCCAAAAATGCAAGTTTATCTTCCCCTCGTCGATTCGGAGCGGGTCCCACGGAGCGGAATTTTGCCTCCCTCGCGGATTTTGGAAAGCGCTCCAGATCTACGAGTGGAATTCACCAATATATTTTCATCCTCGGAGCTATTCAACTGACCTTTTATTGTTCAAATAAATGCCTAGATTGTGTTACAGATCCTTGTCCTAGCAGCCGTACCTTATAGTGCTTGGATTTTAATTATCCAGGTATTGTTTAGTATGAATGTACAACCGGCACTAATTATCGTAACGTCACGGAATGTCCAAGATTTATTAATGGGAAAGAATCATCTGGGTTCGCCCAGATTGTGTCCGAGCATTCTTGTATAGATGCATGTCGTACACTTTCACCTGTCAGTGATCACAAAATTAATTCAATGTAAATATTCAGTAGGTGCCTAAATGTTTTTTTTCTCTCAAATTATTTGTTCTACGCTGTGCTCTCATTGATTACGATAAAAATCGCCGTTATCATTTCATAACAGTAATAATGACCGAAACTATTTGATAATTTTGTTTACTAATTTTATATAATCATAACACGGACAGTTCTTTTTGTTTGCTAGTTCATTGAAGTAGGTCGCATAACACTGGTAATGACTGTATATGCCTCAGCAATAACGAATCCACGTTATTCGGAAAAAATTGCTCCCAAGAACCCAAGAAATTAATTTCGAGAAAAAACTACATATACCCAGCATATTATAAATCCTTCTGGATTACAGCAGTCGAATGGCAAATCTTATATGTTGCTATATTTTAAAATTGTGCTCATGTGAGGTGCCTCCGAAATATTGGGAAGGGATCCTATTCAATTTATACAATCATAACATGTTGTTTATATCCAAAAATTAACTGTAGACTTCGATTAACTTGGATAATACCCGTAGTGTAAATATATAAAATCGTTTATTTAACTTAGAAACCTCGAAGACTTCATCGTCTTGAAATTTTGTCACGAGAATAACAGTATAGGAAGAATGGAGCACTAGCGTGGCAAATTCTTCAAAGCGTAACGTTTGAAAGTTATGGTCATGTTTGCAAATTACATACATAGACTTCTTTTGAGAGCGCAGCCGTAACCCAATAAGAGATGGCGCAAGCATACAATGCGGCCAATTTCTCGGGATGTACGCCAAGCGGAGGTCGGTGAACCTCCTTTGGAATGTCTTCTGGTCGTCAATTTCGAAGCAGCAGTGCCAGTTCGCGGGAGTACGACTCTCTTGTGGAGTTACTTAGTACGCAATGTGACTTGGAGAAAAACGCTAACGTGTCTACTAGTGTTTATATGTTACCTCTACAGTGCTTCGGTGATGTGCGTTCCACACAATCTATATCGCCATTTTCTGCAGACGTTAGGTAGGAACTTGATCAGAGGACATGAGGGCCTCGAGAATGCGCTGTGAAAAACGCCCTTAGATATGTCCCTCAGTGAATACCTTATGTACACTGTACGTAGCTTGCAAGTGTCACATTTGCTGGGTACCGACGGTTCCTTCTAGTTAATGGTGA
Source organism: Ixodes scapularis (assembly GCF_016920785.2). Lineage (NCBI taxonomy): Eukaryota > Metazoa > Arthropoda > Arachnida > Ixodida > Ixodidae > Ixodes > Ixodes scapularis. The sequence goes on along the minus strand of NW_024609861.1, from coordinate 833,379 downwards.
ACCGAACACCCAAGGCACATAAAATACCGGCATCGTCGCGAATATCGTTACGGGCAAGCTATGTATAGGCCATAGGGCGCACAATCCACAAATATTACAAGTAGGCGAAAGCTTCGCACGTTGATGCCACTTAGCGGCAACGCTTGCCACTACAGTACCTTTGGCCGTACTGGTGCCATTGACGTCACGATACGCATTGCACTTGTCGCTGGCGGATATTGAAGCGAGAGTTAGAGAGCTCGCGGCCTTCTCATTTTGGATAATATATTAAAGGTGCAGGCGAGCTGGTGAATGTTAACCATGTTGAATAACCCTGAGACTAGGGCAGAAATGAACATATAAGTTGAAGGAACAGAAACGTCGTCCTGTCGTTTTCTGTTCCTTCGACCTGTATGTTCATATCTGCCCCCAGTCTCAGGTTTATTCAACACTGTCAACTTCATTTTGCTTCCGTTGGGGCAATAAAACGATATCGGGTTTGAATGTTCATGACTTTGCAGAGGGGTACTGCTCCTGGTCTTTTGTATGATGTATAAGCAGGTTTACCCTGGCTCCAAAGGGATCATAAAATTATTTTTCTACTTTCGCTAACTACTACTTTGAATCAGTACCTAACTTCAATAACTGAATAAACGTGCCTTAGTTTGCTTTTCTAGGCAATGAGAGTCGCTAAAAACTTCACGAAATATGAGCATCGTTCATTCCTTCAACTTGAAGCGAGAGCAAGCGGCCACGTGGGCTGGTGCCTATAATATACCGCCTACGTTAATCATAGCCACGCGCTGGGGTTTGCAAATTAGAAAACGCGTGCATTCTTAGAGTTTGACTATTCTCATCACCGCTTTGATTGGACACGAGCCGCTACCCAAGTCTCCGCCGACGCATCGATTGTTACGAGTGAAAGCAGTGCTCAAGCAGTTCTCGTGCCCACTCCATGAGCCGCGGTCGACTATCGTGAGGCGGGTGGTTTCTATCCTACAAGGGGACGCGGGCCGAGTGGGCTACCGCACGCCATCTCGGGGATCTTGGAGAAAAAGCTCGCGCTGCAGGATCCAGAAATCCTAGGTTCAAAGCCCACCCCTGCCCGTTTCGATCTGGATGAACATCGTACCGGCGTGGGGTCGTGTATCACTAGACCGTGGTGCACTCTAAAGACCACAGGCTAGCGGTTGTACCGTACTGGAAAAATGGATCATCTAGCGCTGAGAGACAAGTCGCCCGTTGAGGCAGACTAGCTTCAGGTTCTACAAATATACACGCGGACTTCTTTCCCCACAACTCTGTCATCAAGCTTTGCAATGGAAAAACTGAAAGGAATAGTTCCCTTCTATTCTTGCAATTTCACCGCGACAAGGAAACTTCTGAATTAGAGCGCTCTATAGACCGTTTCATTAGGGTCATAGCAGAGAGGGTAAAAGAGAAAAAAAAAATGCACTCCTCCTCTCACCCCATACGCCGTCCGCTCCGCCGAGTGGGCTGTAGCTAGCGTCCGGCTGGCGTGCAAACTCTGTTTAAAATCGCGTCATTTTGGAACTTTCAAGCGCAGATGCGCAGATTTTGGTATGCCAGTTGTCGTGTTATACTATGCTAGATAAAAAGACTCACAGCGTCCAATTGCGCTGTTACCTGCGTCCAAAAAAAAAAAAAAATGAGGAAACCTGTGTCAGATTGGCCGGTCTCTTTGGCGAAAAGTCAATCCGGTGGCTGTACCTTTTTTTACTATACAAAGTTCGTACTGGTGTAGGCCTTTAGCGACCATGAGTGGAAGTCTGAAATAATAAATAAAACGTGCTCTCTGGCCGAAATACACGCAGTAGTTGAGGGTAGTACTGCCGGCTGACTCAACTGCTATTTAAGTAACGTAAAAAAATATGCTAGTTGATCATTTAGTAAAATAGAACAACAGAGAGCTATAGGCTGATGTTGGAGTAGCCACAACTATTCTAAGAACGCGAACCACTTCACAACGGCAGCCACGAGCGAGAGTTCGATGTACGGTAGAGCCCGCCGATACAGCCCAAAGATGGAGAACGGCAACCTCCCGGTTTGTCGTCTGCTAGCGGAGTCGGGCGCGTGCCCTCTCTCTCGTTTTACCCCGCGGAACCCGCTGAACTTCCCGGATGTGTGGAGAGGGCGCTGCGGTCGAACAAAATGGTGCCGCCCAGAGAGCGCTAAATGGAATGGTCTATACAAGGATACTTGGGCCAGACTAGGACCAGAATGCCTCTGCAAACTCATTTACATCCCAACCCGATATCGTTTCATAACCCCTTTTAATGGCACTTTTTCAATGCGTTCTCCAACTTTGCAATTCGGTCCTCGGTCCTTAATCGAGTCAATAAAGAGTTCGCTCTTAAGACTTAAAGGAGCGATGCAACAATTTTTGTACTTTGCGCAAATACCGCTTAAAACAGATCCCTAATGTTAATGACCTATGAAACACGCGTTCGTTTTTCACCCCACGCAATAGAAGTCCCAGAAAAAAATTAAAGAAAAACGAGCAGCGTTCACCCCCTCAACTAGCAGCCAGAACAAGCGGCCCACGTGATCTGGAGCCGATTATATGCCGCCAGTGTTGATCCTAGCCGCCGCTGGGGTTGGCAAAGCGGAGGACACGCGCTGAGTTCCAGACATTGTTATGGCACGGCTGTTGTCGTCGTTGCAGCGATTGGATACGGGTCACTACTCGAATGCTTCTCGAGCTAGCAATTATCACGAGCCCAAGTCGAGTGCCCACCCAATGCTCGGGTCCAATCTATGAACCGCATTCAAATATCGTCACTTGGGTGTACTGCGATCCCCACGTTACGTCATAAAATTTTGCAAACGAGAGATTGAATGAAAATGATCGCTTTTGTCCTCGAAATTACACCGCAACAAAGGAGTTTCTTGGCCAGTGGCGTTGCGTGTGAGTATCCTTGAGTCCCAGGTGTGCCAGTAAGCTCGTGACAAGTGAAAAACATTCCAATTGAATATCGTTGCACCGGTCCTTTAATAAATTAAATTACGATGCGGTGGCCGAGTGGTCTAGCGCACACCAGCTTGGAGCACGTGGAGTGAAAGCTCGCGCTGCAGAACCCAGGGATCCTGGGTTCGAGCCCCACCCCTGCCCGTTTCGATCTGGATGAGCATCGTACCGGCGTGCGGTCGTGTATCACTACTGCGTGATGCACGTTAAAGACCCCAGGCTAGCGGCTGTACCGCACTGGCTAAATTTCTCATCTACAGCTGGGAGACTCGTCGCCCCTCTGAGGCAGACCAAGTTCTAGGCTGTATAAACACACACACAACCCATTTTTTTTTTTTAAATTACGATAGGTCCTTAATTAAAACCGTGCACTTTTGTAAGTCCCTCACTAACAACATAATGTTTCATTCAATCTGCATAGAGCAGTGTTTTTTAATGAGTGGAGCAGATTATCTAAGACTCCCTGCATTTAGTTATTTATTGATCCTTTGGGAGCGAGAATGGTACAAGGCCGCTGTGAGGGGTAAGGGGGATAAGGGGGGGGGGGACTCCCTGTATAATATAAAATGTGGAAGCTCAAGTGCATATAATTCATTGTATAACATGTTCACACTTTTACGAGTCAGCTACTGTTGTGAAAGGCTCCTACAGATTACAATGTGTCGTTGTTCACACAGGCCTAGTATGCTTCACTGGTCGTCGGTCTACGCTTTGAACACCTCGCCAAAGTTCGAACCAAGATAGAAACATCGGTAGTCTGAGACACGATTTCCATTACCAAACGCCGCTTTTCAATGTTTCGTAAAGCTCTTTTCACCGGCTGACAAGTCCAACTCGCGTGCGACTGCCTGAGAAGACGACGCCGACTGTTGTATAACCAAAAACTTACACAAGGCCATTTAGACCCAGCTCTTAAAACGAGTTGAACGTGCCCCACGAGTTAATATCTTCATGGACGTGTGTACGTATTTTAGAATTGATATGTTTCCCCTTTATGCCACTTCTGAAAGATGTATTCTTTGACGATCGGTTATAGCCTTGGAGTTTCTACGGGTTTCTCTCTCAAGATACTTCGTTCACCCGTATCCTGACAGTGGGGTGGGGAGCGACACCCTTGCCGGACCAATCACCCGCCTTCATTTTTTTGCCTGCTAACAATCTCTGGGAGTGAGAGGAGGAGAAAACGTGACCACGCGAGGAAAAATATGCACCTGACTGGCCCAACAAAGCAGTAGTTTCCATCTTACTGTCAGCTTAGAGACAAACGAATGATAAATATGAAGCAGTGTCTGACATACACGTAAGACTGGATATTGATGGCCACATGTCCGGGACAGAAGGCGTCGATCACCGTCCGGTTACGACAGGAGGATTAGACTGGTAACATTCAAACGATCAATAGGGTTAGAGTGAGCGCGATGGAAGACGGGACGGAGAACGGAAAACGAGAAAGAAAGGAAGACGGATAAAAGGAAGAAAGCGGAGAGGGAGACGAATGAAATTGAAAACGAGATAAAAATGAAACTAAATCGAACTGTCTGAAAAGGTATACGGTAGGCTTAAAGAGAAGGGTGCGTAGATATACCGACGTGGTGTGAAGGAGAAGGAAAAGTGAGTTAACCGTTGAGGAATGCAGCTGGGGTTCCTGAACGGCTTGAGATAGAAGGTGGTCCACGGCAGGCTCTTGGAAAGAATGACAGAAAGAGGGGGAGGGGGATATAAGAAGTCAAAGAAAGAGGATAAACATCTACGGGGAATGGGGTCGACGATATAAATTTTAGAGCAGCTTCTGCTATCAGACTGTTAGTGAAGAGAAAAAGGCGATTGAGGAAAAGAGGATGGAACTTCAGACCTGCCAAGGGAGTCATAAAGCAGAAGTTAGCTGCTATATGCTACCCAAACAATGCTACGGTTTATTCGAAAGGGCGGCCAATTCACTAAGAACGTCAGCCTCTCCGATGTCTTTAACCTGCCAGTCCATCACTCCTCTGACTCGTCTAAAATAGGTTTTGAGTGCAATAGACCTCTTGCGAAATTCACAGCGTCATCTGACGGGCGCCAAAGAAATGCACCAGTTGGTTCCGGCGCTCCGAAAACGTAGTTCCGAAGATTCCTTTGATCGTACAATCACTCGCGCAGAGAAAGCGTGTTCGAAAACCAGGTGCCCGAGCCCGTGCCTTTGCCGACATTGCAAGCCGAATTTCGAGCTGAAGTGTACTTCCGCCTTGTTGGTCGCGGCGAGAAACCAGCGACCGGCGGGGCAACAAGCATATAAACGGGCAAGAAGAGCGTAAAGCAGTACTAAGCGTTAGCTCGCAGGTGTGGGTGAGGATTAATGGCGGTGAGCAGTATCACTGTCGTTACCGACAGTGCTACGAAATTGACATATAGCAGAGGAATCTCAACGCAAAAAAAGCCGGCAGCGCGAAAAGTGTTCCCAAACATCACAACAATTTCAAATAGTGTCTACTACCGACCAAACATATTCCAAGTTGGCGGCCCAATACATTTTTTCCAGTGCCGTTTCTTTATAGGTATGTCATTAGCTGATGCGTTGGAGACTCTCAGTTAACTATTTTTTAACGTTTGTTGACAAGAGGTGCTTGAAGGGTAACTCCATTGAAAATCCGAAGCAAAGTAAATGACTGACATTGATATAAAAAGACTAAATGCGAGGACTGCCAAAATGTAACCCTTATAAGGAACCGCTGTCGGTTCTAAGATCGTCATTAAAACTGCTGTCACAAGCTTTACAGCAGGCATTCAGGGGGATAGCTGTTTCTCAAAGCAACCTTGGGCCCCAATGCCATTTTCTTTCTCAAGGAAGTTTTTTTGTACTGCTACTTCTTTCGCCGTGTTTTTCTGCTGCTTTTTCATCCATCATAGCGGACGATTTCTTTTTGTTCTTATGTTAAGGCGGCCGTAGTGTGTAAGTGCTGTTCGGCAATCACGCACGCAGGTTGTGAGAAAATTTGAGTAGATCGTGTTTTAGGCCAGGCTATTTCTAGCGAGAGCTCGCGCTGCTACTTCGGTACATGCACTAAAGCGCGCGCCCGCAGAGGTAATGAGGATTTAAAATGGATCTGCTACAAATCTTTAATAGGGAGTTTTAGTAGATAGTTTTTCAAGGCCTGCTACCTCTGCGGGCGCGCTTTAGAGCAGGCACCGAAGTGGCAGCGCGAGCTCTCACTACAAATAGCGTGGCCTAAAAACACGATCTACTAAAACTCTCCCATATAGTGTTAGTAGATTGTACGCTGCAGAAAGCGGGCCCAGCAAGCGCGCTCAATCTATGCTTCAAAGTACCGGCACGAGCTCCCGCTTACAAAGCGTAGCTCTAGAATACGGTGTACCAAAAGTTCCCAATGACACTCTGCTCGCTCAAGCGCGTTGTGGTGACGAAAGTGGCATTCGCTGGCGGCCATAGTATATGGCTTGGTTTACATTAATGCGATCATAGCGCATCGAATCAAACAGAGAACAACCACACGCACCTTGTCTTCCTTCTTCTTTCTCTTTTACCAATCTACTACACTCTTAAATATGCTAGCAGTATTTACTGGGTAAAAGCAAATAACTTCTTGTCACATATGTTACTAGGTACGTAGTAACCGTTGGTAGTAACGGTCAAGCTAGTAAAGGTTACCAGGTCAAGAAGATAGCACCTGTTACTAGACTCAAAGAAGAACCATTGGTAGAATGCGTGTGCTTTACTACCTCCAAATAGTAATTCGCACAATCTCCCGACAGAAGACCGAAAACATAACACGCGATTTCCGCTGAAAAAGAAAAGGCAGTGTGGTCATACCACGTATTGCCAGCTGGAAGGCGCAACAAAAATTAAAACTGGCAATAAGCAATCCAGGCGGCGCTAGTCACCGTCGAATCAAAAGTTAAAAAAAAGAACGATGATATATATTTTATTTCAACGTTTCCTTATTTTCAATTAGATTCATATCTTTCACACAAACATTTACAGCCCACAATAGATAAAATACATTCAGCACAAATCACATACAAATACGACGAACACACGTGACACGCTCCACTCTAATCGCTAACTCCTTTCACTGCTCATGAGTATTTTATTCTGACCATTTGAGTGCGCAATCTTGTCCTCGTGGTAAGGTAGTAAGTTGGGCTAATTGGTACGCATCAAACATAATGATCCTTTGGGCGTGACTGAATTCTATGCCCACGTGCTGGTGTCTCTGTCATCTTGCTTCATCTTCCTTTTCTTGAGGCAGTACATTTCAGTTAAGTACCCGCTTCTCTTCCGTTCTGTTCTGACCTCGTCTGTTCTGTCTATGTTGGTCCTCGTGTATGATCGCGTCAGTAAATAATGCTCTTTTCGCACCAATATCCTAAAGGGCTCTTTTTGCACATATATCCTTCACCAAGAAAGATTTCAAACGATTCAAGGCTTCTATATCGTAGTAGAAAGCGAAGGTAAACGCGGAAATTATTACCGAAGTTGATAAAACAACCTCCCCCACCGGTTCTCACAACCCATGTATTCGCTTCTCCACACAGCAGCCGCGGACCAGCTTTCCCGTCACTTACGCTAATCGAGAATTAAAACGAACGCGGTCGTTCGCCGTCAGCGAGAGATTGCTTTCTTGTCGTCACCCGCGGCAAACGAAGGCTGTACTTGACGGTGGGTACGACGGCAGCTGCACTCCTTTTGCGTGTTGCGTGACAGAAATGCATGCAAAATTAAGACGCCGTGCAGCTCGCATCTTAATTTGTGTGTAGTCTACTGATGAATGCTTGTGTTTCTAGGGAAGATATAAGCAAATTTAAGAACACTCGTAGAATGCCAAAACATTTTTTTCATTATTCCTAAATCTAGATACTATATTTATGCCGAACATCAACAGTCGTGACAGTGCACTGTTACGAGGGAAGACAGCTCAGTCAGAATAATTTAACCACCGAGGACACACAGACAGTGAAGAAGACATTCCCAGTGTCAAGAAGGAGCGAGGCAGCGAAGCTTCTGCGATGGCGAAACCCTTGCCACTGAACCGGCCGAGTGATCGCCGTCGAGCGGCAGACCCGGTGACGATTGGACGAGAGTCACCGGCTTAAGCCTAGTTCACATGCAGCGGTTTTAGCCCTAGAGCGGCGCGATTTCTGCCGTCGCGGCGCTCTGGCCAGCACCAGCAATTCTGCGGCACGAGCGCCGCGATGGCAGAAATCGCGCCGCTTTAGGGCCAAAATCGCTGCATGTGAAACACGCTTTAGTAGTCCTATCCTTGGAGCAGTCCACGTCCACGTACACACTCGCCTAGTCGAGCTCACGAGCGTTAACTATGCACGCCAACACAGGAACAGGACAAAAGCACACGACAGACGGCAAAAACGGCAGGTTCCTACCGCAGAAATGAGAATCTCGCAAACTTCTCGTCTTACCCGAACCTACTTGTCGTAAAATGTTGCCAAGCGTTTCTTGCGAGGGAGAAATATATATTTTAAAGAATACTAGAATAAAAACAATAAAGCAAAAAAAGAATGAAGTGTTCTTGACCTTGGAAAAGTTATTAGCGCGTGCTAGGTGGCAATTAACAGAGTTGTAAACAAAACGAAAATATAAACACTCTCAAAAGAATGCGAAGGAAAAGCAAAAGTCAAAAGCCGCAAGGATATTGCATCAAGAATGGCTGCTCCTGGCTGCGCTCACGGCAGCGCTGACTTGCATGACGTGCTGGGACGGAGGCTGCGATGGCTTTAAAGTCGTCTCCAACCCCTAAAAACATGCCCCCCTCCTACAATACTTGACGTTACTGTTGTGTGTGGATACCTTACCTGCGTTTAAAAACAGTAAGTAACAGTCCGAAAAAGGTAATAACTCCTGCATTTACAAACTGTTTACCACCTATTGCGCGCTTGAGCTTGTGAATAGTTAGGGAAAGGTAGTAACTCCCAGAAACAGGTTATAGGTGCTGCAGTTGTAAAATTTTTACTAGCTCCTTTCTTTTAAAAGTATACCAATCAAAATAGTCAGATCATGATTCGATGTGCTACGGGCCCATCCACGTAAACGCAGCTCATACTCCACTCACCCTTAGGTAGAGAGCGCAGCCAAAGCTACAAGCGCGAGCTAGCCCGCGTCGCTGGCTTTGAGGCGTGAATTTCTAGCGCGAGCGTTCGTTCTGAGGAAGAACGCTTCAAAGCAGCGACATCCTGCTCTCGTGCTTGTGGCATTGACTGCAGTCTCAGCCTTAGGATAAACAGAGTATCGTAAGTTTCTCCTCAGCGCGAGCTAAGCAGAAACCATCCACAACGTTTCTGCAGCGTGCATAGCAGATTACAAAGATTGTAGTTCTCCGAAGAGAAGTGAGGTTTCGTTCTGAGCCTGCGTTCATCGTGGTAAATTCCCTTTTCAAACAGCTACTTTATAAGTCTACATTAATATTTGCTACAGATGTTTGATGCCTGTAAAGTAAAGCAATAAAAGAGCCGTGGCATCTTACCTGACTGATTGGAACTGCTCTTGTGACTAGGCCAGTTGTACGTTCTGCGGTGCCGTAGTACGAAGCTTGCATCACACGATGGCCATGCAGCTGATCGCAAGGGTTGCCACCATGCTGGAATAAAAAAAAAGGTCAAATTAGTCGTTAGTTCCTTCTACAGCAGGAGTAATAAAGAAATTTAACCAGTGCAGTACGACTGCTAACCTGGGGTCTTTAACGTGCTGTCGCAGCAGTGATACTCGACCGCACGCCGGTACGATGCTTATCCAGATCAAAACAGGCAGGGGTGGGGATTGAACCCAAGATCCCTGGGCTCTGCAGCGCACGCTTCGCTCCACGTGCTCCGAGCTGGTGTGCGCTAGCCCACTCGGTCACCGATTCCGTCATCATGCTCGATTCGATAGTTCCGGTTTCGCCGTAGACCCTTGAGACAAATCTCTGATATAGGATATGTGCAAAAATACACAAGCTAAAAAAAAAAAAAAACGAAAAAAAAACGGACATCTCAAATTTAGTGAAACCTCTTTCATTAAAAACTCTCATGACCCTAAAATATAGAAAATGTACCTGGGTTTCCATTTAACATATAATGACAATCAATATAGCGGCACTACCAGCGCCCCCAGCAAAATATTCTCGAAGCTTAAGAGCATGTTGGGGCCAAGAGAGGTATCCTCCTGCGTTCTTTGCGGCGTCTTTCACTTTGAAGCCGTCCGCTAGCGCTGATTGTGGCATCCACCACCTGTAGTAGAACGAGTGTCCCATGAAAATGACTCGAAGCAACGCATACTTCGCTGCGAGGAAGCTCGCGACTGATTTATGTTGTGTTGTGCTTTGGCTTCGCGACGTCGGAGAACGAAAGGTATCGCGTGCACTTGCGCCGCGGTAGCTCTTTGCGCGTGACAACGCATTTCGCAGCCATCTTGATTTCAGAACACGCACGTGAATCAAATAATAAGAAAGGTATCCTCACATAACAATTTACGTAACCTATTTTTGCCAACGCACATTGGAGTGGACGTCTCGAACGCCGGCACAGCTGCACTTCATAATAAAACTGATACGAATAATAATCAAGTACGAGACGATGTACCTTTAAGATATCGAATTCATACGGCATGTGCATTCGATCGTTATGCAGAAGAATTCCGGCGGGATGAAAAGACTGCTACCACGCATCGAAAGACACGGAGTCAAATATCATAACCATGGTGCGCGGCGAGCTTTCGAGGCGGATGTATGTAATACAGCACGTCAAACTGCCCAATAGGGACAACACGTTTGATTACTTAAAACTATGCAATATTTTGACCGTGATGGTTATATCTCCTGCTTATGAACGGCACTTTCATTGCGCCGTGGGCACGCAATCGTCTTGTTTCATATCTCGCGTCACGCGGCATCCTCTTCTTCCAGAGTATGTCGCGTCTAAGGGATCATTCAGGAACGACGGCAAAGCATTGAGGTGAAGCCCGCAATGCGGTACCGCTAGCTCGCCCTCCTTGCAAAAAACCACGGAGGGCGACGGCGGGGCCGAGATTACTGCTTCGGCCCCATCTTTTCTTTTCATGGCAAAGCGCGGTCATTCTGGCACCGGGAAAGACGTATTGATCGAACTCTGGGGCAATATGTCCGGGCACGCGGGAAGCCCCGCCATAGACGCCGCGCCGAAACCTCATCTCCGATAAAGACCACTTATGCCCAGCTTGGAGATATTCCCTCGCTGCTCCTTAGTGGGCAAAGCATCTCTTGGACCCCCCTAAGCCTGTTCCTTTTTTTTACATCTAGACAGAAGTACCGGGTGCTTGGCAAAACAGGAGAGATGTGTTTTTTCTGACCGTAGATATAAATTACACTCCTCTGAACGCACAGCGTCTACTCACATGTAGTGCTAGCCTACTGGACCAGAGGCGTTTCACTACTTACAGTATTCCCATACAAAAGTTGGAAGCGATGTTGAAAGTGTTTCAAGAAAGAAATGTTGTCATCAAAGCCCGTCTTTGAATGGAGATGAATAGAGTTGGCTGCCAGAAACGGGACCTATCCTGTTACTGGGAAGTTTCATAGATCACTTCAAGGTTTGATTCAGATAACGGTAAATATATAAGCGGTTCGCCATGTCCCCACCGCTAGGGGGGATCGGTGGTCGAGTGGGCTGAAGCGCACACCCAGCTCGACGTGCGTGGAGCGACGGCTCGCGCTGCAGAACCCAGGGATCCTGGGTTCGAGCCCCACCCCTGCCCGTTTCCATCTGGATGAGCATCGTACCGGCGTGCGGCAGTGTATCACTACTGCGTGATGCACGTTAAAGACTCCAGGCTGGCGGTTGTACTGCACTGGCTAAATTGCTCATCTACAGCGTCTGACTCGTCGCAACTTTAATGGCAGACCAACTGCACGCTGTATAAATAACCCCACAACCCAATTTTTTTTCCCCTACCGCTAGCGCTGTATTTGGGTTCAGACTGAGCGTTTGGGGATGTGTATTTTCTCTTTCTAAAAAGAAGCACACTTGCCTTCTTGCAAACACCCGAAACCCAGTAATTCTGCGTTCAATCCCCACTCTTGACCGTTTCAATTTGGATGAGCATCGTACCGGCCTGGCGTCGTGTATCTCTACTGCGTGGCGCAGGTTTAAGACCCCAGGCTAGCGGTTGTACTGCACTCGCAAAATTTCTCATCTACAACTGGGAGACGAGTTGCCCGTTGAGGCAGACTGAGTTCTAAGCTGTATAGACATACACACACCTCAAATTGTTTTTTACATACACCTGCTATGAGCAGGGCACGTGAGCGGCGGAATGTAAAAAGTGAGATATTTTCTACTGCGATATACGTTTATTTCCATTGTTACAACAGTCCAACTCCCAACTTGGATGATCATCTCGACTCTCCCAGAGTTTTAAGTCAATGCTTATTTTCGTTTCCCATGTACACTTTTGACGTTTCCAACCCCTGCCCTGTCATCCAGGAACAAACCAACCAGTTCAACTCACAGGTCGTGCATGGGCTCCCAGCAAAAAAGTCGCCGACAAGGATCACTCACGACCGGTGTAAATCGCAGCAGCGGTCGAACCCTTCGAAGTTGACAGAAACTATCCCGTTGGAGGCGTCAGGCCAGCGCCAGCGACGTTTCGTCGTAGTACCCACTGCACTGTGCTAACAACTACAACTTAGACAGGAAGGCACCAACGCCGCGAACGTTGGCTGTACCCCGCACAGATTACTCGAGGCTTGCTCCTTCCTGCACCCCGCATTTTTCTTTTCGTCTGAAGCGTCCCCTATGAGCAGACGCCAACCCGACCCTACGACGCCAGCTTCCCGCGGCCCAAGGCGCTGGTATACAAAACGAAACAAATCCCACACAACAACGAGACGTGTCCTCCCAACTTAACATACAATTTCTAATATTAACTGCCATCTGACAACTCAAAAGGCAGTTTCATTTTCGACTAACTGTTGGCAATAATGAAACTCGACGACTTGCTCTTTCGAGCCTCAAACATCTTGGAAGCAGTGCTACTACAGGATCAAGCCACTCGGATATTGGCGGCGGCAGGGATGAAACTCCGAAATTGATCAGTCAACGCGACGGAGGTGCAGCATTTGTTCGGCGAGGGATCAACTCCATCCGCCCTTTCCGAGCCGAGAAAAGTTCTGGGGCTACTGTGGCGACATGATACCAACACGATGGTTATTCCAGTGGAAAGGGTGCTCACCTGCGTTACGCTCTGCGGGAAGACGAAGCTCTATGTACTCGGAGCGGCGGATAGAGTGTTCGACCCGCTGGAACTCCTGACACTCTTCGTGATAAGAGTGAATTTCCTGTTTCAGCGGATCTTGGATTATGGACTTGGGTGGGACAAAGACTTGACCGATGAGCTACTGGTGGAATGGCGAAGATATATAGTACACCGAACTTCGGCAGATTCAGGCGGTGCTGATTCGTCGCTGCGTCATGAACGAGCCAATAGGGATCGTCTGGTCCCTGCAACTACACATGTTCTGTGACGCGAGTCCGATGGCATACGGGACCTGTGCTTATGTGAGTGTTGCAGGTTAAGATGGGAGGTTCGAAGTTAATTTGGTGTTCTCGAAATAACGAGGGGCACCTCTAAAGTGGCTATTACTCCCACGTCAATTGTGGTGGAGAGGTCCAACCAGGCTGTCCAAAGCCAAAAAGGCACGGCCAGATTTCACCATTACCGAGGAAATTCTCGTGTCCCTGATTGAAAAGGAAGAATAGAGAGAACCTCACGCGTTGCAGGCGACAACTGAGATAAGTGCACTGCTGCTAGAAGTAGAGTTTTACGGCACGCTGTAACGTGTCCTCAGGATTATGGCATTAATACTGCGGTTTACTGGGAGGAGCACAAACTTGGTGGATCGCACGAACCCTACAAGAGGCGCATCCGCAAGGACTGGCAGCTCTAATTGAAGATAATAGACTGGAAAACCGATCCGGCCTCGTCTCGCTCACCCCTTTTATCGGCTCCGACCGGCTGCTGCGCGTGGGGGGACGACTTCAATACTGAACGAGGCAGTTGAAGTCAAGCACCCACCCCTGCTCCCACCCGAACACCCTTTCTCGGGGCTGCTGGTGAGAAACGGACACGAGTGAACATTGCATGGCGGACTCCAGGATACTTTAAACCAAGTTCACAAGCGCTACTGCGCACCGCAAGCACGACAACTTACAAAAAACAAAATAAATCGATGCAACGGTTGTTGACTTGCTCGACCGAAGCCGTCCACTGCTCCGACTGCACCGTTGCCTCAGGATCGCGTCATCAAGCGGACCCATTTGAAGTGGTTGGAGTCGATTTCGCTGGTCTGCTGACGGTGAAGACTGCGACACTGGACGTTGCACTTTTCGCCTGTGCAGTAATTCGAGCCGTGCACCTAGAGCTCGTGTTTAGCCTATCGACCGGCTGGGACGTTCATGTGCTTTCGTGCTTGGTGCGCATGCTTAACGGAGCAACCATGAGACGTCCCGTCAAGCTGTTGTTCCCTCTGGAGCTTGCCAACTGAAAAGTGCCAAGCTTTGCTTGTTCTGTGGGGCGGGAGTGTGTTACACAACAAGCGAACTATAGACAGAAGGCAAATGAACTAAAAAAACAACATAAACATGTCCCCGTGGTGAATGATATTGATTGGGGCGAAGCTCTGTCTGCGTAGACGCTGAGCCGCAGCATGCCGAGCCTTTCATTCGTTTTCATCTTTGTTCGAAAGAGAATCTGTGGTATGGAACGTGGTTATATACGCATTTGAGCATTTGACCGCAGTGCCCTCTAGTGTATAAACGTTGAGCTAATGCATGCAACGTTTAACGCCATTATATACGCATTTGACCGCAGCGCCCTCACCTGTATAGACGTTGAGCGGCTACATGCAACGTCTCATCCATGGCATCCCCAGCTCTTGAGTTACTACCACATCTGTGAGTCCCGTACTCGTCCCCCAGTAATGGCCCAGTGGTTAAGGCGATAGACTAGAAATCCGTTGGGGTCTCCCCGCACAGGTTTGAATCCTGTCGGCTGCGCAAACATTTTTTTTTCTTTCTTTTTTTTTTTCGCCCTACACGAGCAGGGGCTCACGTGCTTGTGAGGAGGTGAACACCGGAGCACACGAGCACGATCACGAGCACGATCACGAGCATCACCAAGATCGATGTGAGCACGGACGACGGACGGACAAGGCTAGACTCTAAGGAGCTTCGCCCCTAAAACAACGCTCAATTACACATTACCCGTGACTCCCGGGATTGCGACCTTCGCGAGTGAAACCTGTTCAGCTTTTCGCTGAGAGCGCGTGACTGTGCTCGAAAAGAAAGAGGACGAGAAAAAGAGATCTCGGTGACGTGAAAAGCAAGAAAGATAAAGAAGCCAAAGCTCGTGATCGTGAACGGAAGGAGCGGAACGCGAAACACACTAGACAGAGACGTGCGAGACAGATAGAACGAGACGAACGCCATCAAATGACTGAGAATCTTCAACTGTAAATATTTATACGTTCATTCTATCAGTGTAAATACAGTTTTTGTTTCGTGCATGTGTGGTTATGAGTTAAATCACGGGAAACTACTGCAAATCAGGAAATAGAGAGGAAATTTACAGATAAGTCAAAGAAAGGAGAATTTCTAAGAAACCTGTTCTATCTAGGTTCTTGCAAATTACTTTGGAAAACCAATCGCTGCAGTCTAGAGAGGGAGCTCGCTGAATAAGTCCGCTGAAAATGAATGTACACCTAAAGAAATAGTTTGCTCTCCAATGATGAGCCTTACATAAGCACGTGGAATGCCATGATTAACTCTTAGAGCGCCAACTGTTTCTCACAGATCTAAACAAACTGTCAGCAGCGTCATTCTGTAAGCTCTTTCCGTACATTGCAGGGTTTGGCTCTCACAAACGCTTTGCGAGAAAGTAGATGAAGTGGATTTATCTTGTCTATATCCAGGCAAGCTACTTCCAGAAGAGTGTCTCAGTATAGTAAAGAATATGAGATGTTAGCTAGAGGCGAGTTTAGAGAAGGAGTTCAATAAAAAAAAAGCTCTTAATATAGCGAAACCATTTTGTCGTAGCAACAGAATAAAGTTATTATTTCGAAGAGCTCGTCCTTACGCGTGATCGTGCCAATTGTATAGCGTAAAAATTAAATTGCCAATCTACAATGTTTACTTCCTGAACCAACCTGAGTGGAACACTTGATATTGAAGATCGCTCTCATCATGACTGCATGTCTGCAAACTTCCAAGCAACCATTCCGAGGAGCCTATCTATTTCGAGAAATTACTTGGTGTGAGCTGATCAAAAAAATATTTTAGGACCTTTAACACTAAAAGAAAGCGTGTGGTGAACCACATCTTGGGCAGTTTCCACAACATTCTGAAGAATAATTACACATATGTAAACCTTGAAACTCGGCCTGCAATAAATTGTATTCTAATTCGTATGTGCTATGTCAGGGGTGGCCAAGCTGCGGCTCGCGAGCCGCATCCGGCTCTTCGTGTGTTAAAGTGCGGCTCGCAGCTCCCTCGCCCCCCCCCCCCCCCCCCCTCCCCCGCCTCGCTCGCGGCCGCACGAGCACTTCCCCAAAAAGAGAAACGGAACGCGTTTTAAATCGAAAGACTGATTGCGGTTTGGTAATCTTGTGCTATTGATACCTTACGTACAGTTGGACGGCTTTTGACTCAAATAGTTCGAAAGTAGTTCGAGTTTCGTTTATTGTTCGAAACGTAAGTCCCCCCCCCCCCCCCCCCCCCCCCCCCCCCCCCCCCGCTGCGGCTCTTGGAAGTTTCGTGGCTTTGTTTGCGGCTCTCAGGCCGGGTCAGCCTGGCCACCCTTGCGCTATGTACTGTTCACTATATAATTCTTTGACCGTGCTGACTGACAATATGCAAGTTCATGTTTTTTTTTTATATTTAACATTTACCCCCTGCTATGCGTAATAGGTACACAAGATGTACGGCACCAACGTAAGACAACGATTATTTTAAGAATTTCTTTGGAAATACATCGAACGGAGCCATGTGTAGAAAGTTATTTCTGTGACTCCATCGAAACCTAGATTCGAATATGCCTTTTGCATTTTAGGCTTCATAGTTCTTTTACAGTTTCACTTAAGGTATAAGTACAAATAATGCTTACTTCCGAGTGGCATACCTAACAACTGCCTGCACGAGGATTCCCCTATCGTGCTACTTTTTAAAGATCACAGACAGGGACATACTGCGATGCTCTTGTCGCTGGGATTACGTCCCCAATGGCCCCCGCCAGATCACTGAAAAAGGTGATGCCATAACGACGCCGAGCTATGATTGGCTTTCAGTGAAATGATGTAGTGACTAGACCTCAATGCTAGATGCCTTGACCGTATAGCCACTCTTTTTTTCCAATCAGTCAATAAGAGAAAGACATTCTGAAATCATCGCAACCCCTGTTCCAGAAGCACACGAACTTGCGCTGCGCATTTTTATCACTCCCTCTTAATCATAATCATAACATTTTGGCTTAGGAGAGGCGCGGAACCGCAGACCGACAGCAGCTGTACCATGGAGGCCTGCGGTGCCGCATCTGGAAAGGGTAATTATGGGTTTTACAAAAGCTTAGGCTGACATGATATTCTGATCGTCGCGAAAACCGCTGCCCGAATCCCGAGGCTCGGTGACTTTTTAGGCGAGGCAGCCAGGAAGCCGAGCTGACCATTCGCGGGCTTTTCATTAAACGTTCTCAATGTTAAGGAATTGCGATTGCCGAATTCGGTGATGGCAGCGGGCTGCATGAGGTGGCTCAGTCAACGTAGACGGTTACCACCATCGAGGAATTCTCACTTCCTTTCGTTTCTTCATTTTTTACTGTATTTCTTAGTTTCATTATTTTTTCTCCAGATTTGGCTCTTTGAAGCAAAATGCGTGAAGCCTGACAGGGCCTTAGCCCCCTCTTGGCGTACTACGAATTACATAGAAACAAAGTACAGACAAGCAAAAACTCTTAATAGGGGTTATCAAATTCTATACGGGAAAGCACAAAAAAATGTCATACCTGTGTACAAGAAATTATTCTACAATGTTCTTCTGCGATACAAAAAAGTACAAACGAATATACATAAATGTACAACGCAAATATTAAATATGATTTAGAAAACAAAAACTCACAAAACAAAAATAAGACCTAAATAATGAAGAAATACCTCTACGATAAAAAAATACAAACATGGCATTCTTATGTACAATAAAATATTCCACAATATTACTATGCGATCCAGAAAAACAGGTTTAAAGTACGAACAAGTATGTACATAAATGTACAACGAAAGTAACAAATTGAAATTGTAAAATAAAAACGGACAAAAATTTAAGATCTACACCAGTGGTTCTCAAATAATGTCCGCGGACACTTAACGGTCCGCGAATGCATTCTAAGGGTCCGCGAAGTCCTGCCTTATCAGCGAAGCCCGGCAATAAACGTTGTCATTTTTCAGATCAAGAAGAAATGTTTCCGTTTTCAGGCGAGTTATCTCGTGTGTATGTCAACAACAGAGGTCTACTTCACACTAGCCCTTAGTTATATTCATTTATTAAATCATTATTATATATACATAATATTTTCTTCTCCCCTCACCACGAACGGTGTCCTCCATCATCTCCGCCGATCCACAAGGGGTCCACGAAACATCGATGGTTGGGAACTAGTGAACTACACAATCAAAATCAGATCTACAATTAAAAAAATATTAGGCAATAATTATCTCTAACACAGTAAAGAACCTAAAAAATATATTAAGAGAAACTAAGACGGCTGGCAACAAGATACGCTGCAATATTTCGTTTAAACTGCGGTATAGAAATCTGATAATTAATTTCGAGCTCCTCACGATTTAGGAGTTTTGCTATTTCAAAAAGAAAAAGTTAAATTTTGCCGCCTATAGTTTGTTTTTATAATAGGTACTCTGCGTCTCGGTCGCCGCATGATATAAATTAATGACTGTTGATCTTCTCGTATCCGGTAGGATTCATTCTTATGGAGTAATTGCGGCAGTTTGAAATGACTTATCTGTCATGGATGAAGAAAGAATAAACAATTAAAACAGGGACAACACAACTACATCTTTCAAAACGGTTCCCTAAACACGTATATTGATGTTACAGCTAGCGTCTGCCGATAAAGACGCCGGGTGACGAATCATTAAGTCAGCAGTCAGTAAGTCCTATGAAAGATGTAGTTGTGTTGTCCCTGTTTTAATTGTTTATTCTTTCTTCATCCATGACTTAAACCAACACGCTCTTCTACTAAGCAGACTTATCTGTCCAGAGGTCGAGTCCTGGCATCGTTACAGCTTCCGTTCATCATCGTCATCCTCGTCCTGCTGACTTAATGATTCGTCACCCGGCGTCTTTATCGGCAGACGCTAGCTGTAACATCAATATACGTGTTCAGGGAACCGTTTTTGCACGTCCGATATGGTGTGATGGGCCCTTCGCTTTGAGCTGCGCATGTGCGAGGCTTCTGCGGTATCATACGCGCAGTTGGTATTGGAGGGCTCATCGTACCATATCGCATGTGCAAAAACGGTCCCCTAAAACTCTCTATCGACTGCGGAATATTAATAAGATTGTCAAGACTCACCTCGTCCTGCGTTGCTTAAGACCTCTGCGACTTCATAGAAAGCTTTAGTAATGCGTAAACGATCAAACGCAATCGCTGTGCGTTCGCGTTAGCGTTGCGTGCTCCACGCTGCGCATGCGCGTCGTGGCTACGCGCCAGTCTAAAGGCTTTGTTACACTCCGACGTCGGACGTAGCAAAGACGGCGTAGCGCAGTGGACACCGATGCTGATTGGTCGCAGATATTGAGGCGGTTCACCAATCACAGCCCCGCGTTATGTGCTACGCGTTCGCTGCACTCAACGTCGGAGCTTAACGGAGCCTTCAGACGCAGTTTGGGTTCCGCGCGCGCAGTGTGGAACACGCAACACTCGAGCAAGCGTACAGTGCTCGCGTTTGCTCGTATGCGCGACACTAAAACTCGGATTCGAAAGAACCGAGTAGTCTCGATACCGCAGGCGGGGAACGCGAAATACACACAGTAGCCCTCTTTATCTCAGTGGCGGGTGGCGAAATATGTCGCGCACCCAGAAGGTTCTTTTGGGAATTAGTTCATCCTAAAACATACACACTGATTGGGCATGTATCAGCATGTGGCTCATTTCAACTTCGTTTTCCCACAATTCCGCCATTCTGCTGCTTCTGCAGCGCAGTGGCCCCAGCTCTGACTGCGCGAAAATTCCCAAAATGTTTCATAGGCTGTTCCACATGCTGTGCCGGGATGTAGCGCAGATGCGTCGCTGTTTAATATACAACTCGGCACAAGACCGGCGGCGCATCGGCGTCTTTTTCGGCGCCGTACTGGCGCTGCGTTGTATGGGTGAACGGACCTAAAAAGGGAAGCTGATGAATTCATTGAATCCAAACAAGCAGTAAAAGTTACAATGTAGACACTTTAAAAATTATCCGTTTTAACTTTTATTTTAGTATTTTTAGGTGGAGCGTCGTAATAGCCAATTCAAATGTTGACGTAGACCCGCTCTTTGTGGCGTTCCGAGACTAGGGAAGTCCGAGAGAAGAGTGAAAAACTAGCAAAACAGACGTCATGGGCGGGAACAGACAACCCTTGCTCGCCACTAATCTGGCTCGGGAATCTCTACGGTGACGTCACAACGCTTTGGACATATAACAGGTGACAGAGAGGATCGCAGCGTGTCCGGCGGCAATCTCTGCAAGTATTTTTTCGAAAATGAATGCGGTTTACGTTTACTTCTCTCCACGATAAGTGAGGTAACTGAATTTCCAAGACAAAGAGCTATAGAAGTCCACTCCTAAGTCACATTTCTTGCAACGTGCTTCAGCTTTCCACAATTCAGGGCTCGATGTCCTAACATCCCCTTTGCACCTTTATTTTTGCTCTCTCTCTTTTAATTCCTACACGTATAGCGCTTCCTTCGCTTGCAATTCTCGCTGTTTTGACAAGGAGGATTAGCAACGATAATTAGCGACCCGAATCCTTTGCTAAGTTACTTCATCTAACGAGAACATTTATCTTTTAACTTAGCAGTTTGTGACAAAGATAAAAAAGATTCAAGCATTGCTTTGATGTCTTAGGCCTTTTGAACATATGGCCCTAGCAGTGAAGGTATTAAAGCAAACGTATGCTACTCGGGAGCTCGCGCAATATCATGACAAATGCATACATATCCGATCCCAAGGGCGGCTTCCTACCTTCCCACTCGAGTTAGCTCGTGTCAGAGATGCAGGATAAAATAGATTGTATGGCTGAATTAATCCGTATACCCTTCCATTTGGGTATTGGCCGGCAATATGTTCCATGGATAAACGAAAGGCGAGGTTTGGTAAACGAACGAAAATCGAAGAAAGACTGGCCTGCCTAAGGCACTTATCCCGTCGGCACCTTTTTTTCTCATGATCGGTGGCTCTGCTAAGTAGGGAATAATAAAGGTCAATACAGCCAGGCGGTGAGAGCACACTGTCCCAGCGAGATCCAGAAGCATAGCTTACGGCATGCCGCGCGAACACAACAGGAAGCCTTCCACTATTTGTGCGAGGTCTGCCATCCAACATCGGGCTTGCGGGTAAATAAGACAGAGCAGGTCAAGCGGAGGATCCGCCTGGATATCCGGTGATAAAATATCCGCTCTTCGTGTAATATAAAAACCGCGTTGTGTGGCATTACCTTCAAGAGGGAGGACACTCTTCGTCCTGGCATGATCTCAGGGACTGGAGAACCTCATACGCATGATTTTTTTTTTTGTAGGGAATCAAGGAAGTATGCTTAATTAACGGACAAAAGGAACGACACTTGCATGATTAGAGAGCGGTCTGCTCCGATAAATATTTAACACAATCTTGCGCACTGAAAACTCATGCCAAGGAGTGAGAGCTGAGTGAATAACTCATTTAAAAATAAACTTATCATGTTTTACGTTTACCTAACGGTGAAAAATCACTCTTTTCTCTTGGAACATCTAACCTTATTTTACTTCAATTCGTGACCCCTCGTTTTTTAATTCAATTCAATTAAATATATTCACGGCGATTGCTTTAATGTTCGGTAGCTCACCTAAGCTGCCCAAGCGCAGTCATTAGCGGGTGGCACGAAAAACTACTCGCAAT
This sequence comes from Ixodes scapularis, assembly GCF_016920785.2. Taxonomy (NCBI): domain Eukaryota; kingdom Metazoa; phylum Arthropoda; class Arachnida; order Ixodida; family Ixodidae; genus Ixodes; species Ixodes scapularis. Next base: position 811,251 of record NW_024609861.1, on the reverse strand, counting down.
ACCTATTTAATTCATTTATTTTTTTATTTATTTAAAAAATGCCCTCAGGGAACTATTGGGCATTACACATGGGAGTTGTTGGTTATCGCAAGGCGAAACTAGGTGCTACTGGTAATGGTGACGATGTCATCGGGAAGGCCATTCCAGGCCACGAAAGACTCGGGTAGAAGTGAATGCTAAGAGCTGTTGATTTGGTCTTGGTTCGGGCGATTTTGCATGAGTTGTCCAGTCTTGAAGAAACATAGGTGGGTCTGCTGAGGGGAGTATCTCTTAGAATTGGGAAAGGAATATACTTTGTAGAGGAGAGAAAGCCTAAGAGGTTTACAACGTAAACATATGTCGGAGAGGGTTAACTCTGAATTCGTTGCAGTGACACTAGACACACGGAACAAATCGTAAACAATGAGGTGAGCTGCACAATCTTTGACGGCTTCAGTTGGGTTACAGAAAAAAGATTAGAGTGGATGCCAGGTCGGTGAGGCCTGTTCTATATGAGGTCTAACAAGAGTGATGTAAAGAAGCCTTTTGAGGTTGCAAGGGGCTCATTTAAAATTACTACGAATATGACTGAGAGCGGTTAGCTGGGAATATTACATTTTGAACATGAACATTGAAATATGACTTATTAGGTAAATAAACGAGTTTCATTTTTACTCGTTAGATGTGTTAAGCGTTAATGTTCTTACCAGTGTTAGGAGCAGTGAGTGAAACATAGGTGATTGCATATGTAAATATTCAAAGGTACCTGCCAGGTACTGCACCAGTGAGTTATTTTTGTCAATGTCATTGTGGAATAAGAAGTTATCATTGGGAGACGATTATTCAGTAAACAACACAGTCATCCGCGACAAGACGAACTCCATATGAAATGACACGAGGGAGGTTATTTTACAGCGGAGCTTTAAGGGCTGGGTTCCCCAAGATCGTGTCCGGTACCAAACACCATGTCGACACAAATCTACACAAACCTCTGGACAGCTACCGCCATCTGCAAGTGACGGCGGCAAGCCCACAACCAGTCTGGTTGCCGCCGTCACTCGTAGAAGTCGGCAACCTTTCCAGCTATCCTAGAAGAATGGATAGTTGGGCGTGTTGGTAAGAATTCATCGTAGGAAATAGCGCGAAAAACAGACAAGGACGAAGAAGAAACAGACGTGACGAGCGCAGCGCTCGTCCCGTATGTTTCTTCGTGCTTGTCTGTTGTGCGCGCTGTTTCCTAGGCTCTTATAAGTTTCGGTTTGGACTCAGGATGCGTCGACCGCGTGCCCTTTCGGGCAAAGAAGACTGGGTGTGGAAGGAGCGGCGACGTACGCAGCAGCGCGAATGGGTCCGCAACCGACGCGAAGCCGCTGACGCCTCGACTTCCACTGCGTCCACCGTTTCACACTCTCTTGCGAAAGAAGAGCACACCGCTCGCCTGGAAAGCCGCCGCCGAGAACAGAACCAGCGATGTAAACTGCGCCGGCGGGCCAACGCCACGGACGATGATTGTGCCACGCAGGCCAAGAGCAAGCGCGAGGCTCGGCGACGACAGCACTCCACGCCGGCTGAACAGTCACCGGGTGCGGAGGCGAGGTTCCGGAAGGAGTTCGTGGAGAACCGGTTTGGCGCCACGTGCGCCGCGTGCGACCGACTCTGGTTCGCCGGATACGTATCCACGATCGGCGGCGTGTCGGACGAGAAGAAGCGGGAATCGGGCGCGTGCGCGTTACGGCAGTGTATCGAGTCGGCGGACGTCTACAAAGAACCGGCGTGCAAAACGTGACAAGATTCCCTGCTCAAGGGCGTGGTGCCTCGGTTCGGGACCGTGAACGGCTACAAGTACCCACCTGTACCGTAGCACCTACTGAGGTTGAACGTGGTGGAGGAACGACTACTGGCGCCTCGACTCCCGTTCATGTGCCTTCGGCAGTTTACGTGGTATAACAAAGACAACCGGGGACAGTACGGTTGTCACATAACCAATTACCCAGTCACACCTTAATCCTCACATTCATAAATAGTTCATTTCCACCATAGCACAGCTTCGCCGGTCTTCCGTTTTCGCGAGATTGGAAAAGCTGAACGTTGTTTGCGATGTTTGTTGACAACCGCCTGGTACCGCACCATATCGACGTCCTGGAATCTGGTAACATTGAGCAAGCGACAATTTCAGAATGCAAGTGAGTGCAGCAACTGCTTTCAACTGGGGAATTGGAAACCGACGCCCGCTGCAGCTCCTCTGTCACTTACAGACCTTGCTCGGCGAGCAGGCGGCAACATTGGACGTTGCACCCCTAAAATAGCGCTTTCCGCAACTCTTCGTTCGATGGTGCAGATGCTGCACACCACCAGAACGTATTTCACCTTGGGAACTCTGGCGCTACACGCCAACAATATCATGGAAGTCGCACCGCCCCAGACTTCTGTGCGTTTCTTAAACCTATGGGCGTCTTGGCGTGAGCAGGCTTCAGCTACTATACTTAGGTCCATTTGAGAAATATAACACCATTCTTTTAAAATCCTGCATTAGATATGTGCCACATATGAAGTAGTGATCACCTTTTGCGACGGTTTAAAGTGGATAGCCACCGTCACCGCGAGTTTCGTGACCGGTCATTCATGGAAATCTAGTAATGGCCACTCCCCCCATTCTGTTCAATCCCCAGCTCTTTCGTCACCTTTGAGACGACTTTTGTCTTCGAGGAACCAGTCTCCAGACCTCTAACCTTGCTTGTACTATCACGAATTCGGCAAAAGCGGCAACGAATGCTCCTCCGAAATACACCGATAGTCGGCTATTTTTTGTCAAGGACAAACTCTCACATTGAGTTTGTCGTCGACATAGCAGCCGAAGTCAGCAGTCCCTCTGCACGTTTCGTTAACAATAATTCCACCCCTATCTGCTACGTGCAGTGAACGGCGCCAGAATCATAGTTTGCAGGCGAAGATCCTTCGTTGTAGAACTTTGTGTCAGGTGTACGTTCCGTTGTGTGTTTCTTGTTGCGTTAGTTAGTCGCCCTATTCCTTATGCAGACGTTCTGCCCCACTTCGAACTTTTAGGTGACATGGGTCACAGAAAAACACACCTATTCTACCACCGTACTCTCCATGACCGGTAAGCACTCAAGCATCACGTTCCTCGCTTTTACAACAGAATGCTGCTTGCCCAAGCCTTTTGTATACAGAAGTGCTCCGCAGGTGGGCCGGTGGAGTAGTCCGCTTTCCGCTGTTTTTGGTGATAGCATTTTGCCGCGTCTAGCCAACGCGGCCTCCGCGCTCCGCTAAATCGCTAGCACCATTACAGTTGCTCCTTTTGTTGTAGTCCCATGTGAACTCACAAAGTTAAATTACGACAAGAATAAAAACAATTAGGGACAAAGACAAACAGCACCCTTCTTTTGACTAACAACGACCATTTACTGATGTCTCCTTTAATATACACTGTCTCTCTCCCAACTTTTTAAACTAAAGGAGAAGATACATAAAAACAAAACCTGGAATACGACGAAAATCCTTCAAATCAACAAGAAGATAAAGAGGAAGTAAATAGGCAAGAAAAACCATTGACAAGTGCAGAGAGATAAGCCATTTGACTAATTTAGCTCTGACTTCAGGTAGATCATCTAAACCCTGGACAACCATAGAGTTAAGTGGAGTTGTTAGGTAATGACGCCACTTTTTTTTTTCATGTTCTTCCTTGGTATCAAGTTCCCGGAGGTATGGGATACAAGCAGCGGTCTTTACTCGAAGAAAACCACCAAAGCGCCGATATGGAAAACAATTACCGGAGAAATGGTAGCGCGGTTCCCGCAATTGGCGCTGTAAAGTGTGGGTGAGCGACGCCCTTGTTTCAATCGTTATATGCGCTCTGTGGCTCCAGACATTAAAAACACTATCAGAACCTCACTGGACGCCCCGTGAGCGTTGTATGCGTTTGTATTCAAGGACGAACGCGGGCCAGTGGTTCGAGGAAGACGCAATGGAGCACAAGAAGGAGCCTTCTATACTTGGTGGTGTCGCTTTAAATAAGCTCTTCGTAAAACTGATTCTGTGTACCAAGTTCATTGATCTGCATCCAACCATTCACCCATCACCTTATTTTATAAACTGGAATGTCGTCATCGTCCGTTTCTAGCAGCGCTGTCGCCCTAGTGGCATACTGCCGCTTCATGTGCGCATCAATTTTCCTACTCTCGACTACAGCACAAGCGCTCTCTTCAGAGTGCTCCGAGCGTGGTTGTCGAGACTGCGACTCCTAAATTTGGCTAGTAACATTTGGAAATTGTAGTAGACAGTTTTTCTCCTCCGCTACGGTATCCGTGAAGAAAACATCGCCACTGCGCATGGGCGCGCCGCCAGCCTTGTCTGCATAGTTCAAGGTCTTGTGGTGGACTACGGAACGCTATCCGGATGCTTAGCGGGTTGCGGAAACTGTCTACTACCAATTCCCACCCCTCACATCTCACCACCCGTTCATACGTATGACTGCTAGAGCTGCTGACGAAGATTAGCAAACTGTTAACATCACGACATCATGCCGCGGAATTTTCCTTCATGTAAATACCCCCCATAGCTGGGGCATAAGTAGGACATCGGACTGCGGAAGGAAGAGGCCTGGGTTTAATTGCTGGTGGAGTTTGAGCATATTTTGGTTCTGCTAAAAGTGCTTGTGTACATTTTGTGGCTTAAGTTGTCATAGTAACCAGACTCGCTCTGCTGACATGCCCTATCATGGGGTGTACGCGGACGAACGGGCAGAGGGACGAATGTGTGGAGTAAGGGGTTAACGTTAATGAACCATTTTTACTTCATCGGTGCCCACATTTCTTACATTTACAGAGTAATACTGAAGCCTACACACAACTGTTTAAGAGCTGTCGGGGTAGACAATGACATAACAGTCGAATTGCAATGACGACTCTTTCTTGAAGAGGCACTAAGCTTACGTGGGAACCTGATATTTCTTAACGTTTCCTTCATCTGCTATCGCATGGAGATAAATAATACTAAAGCGCGTTTTATTTGTTATCACTGGTAAAAGGGGGAAAGTCCTTTTCTGGGGAATATCTAACGACACATAAAAAAATTGTGCGGCTCCTTTTAGCCTGCCAGAACGTAGAGCGCAGGTGTTGGAAATGGAAACCTAATACACTGCTTGAGGCCCGCACTTTAGCGAGCATGCAGTGCGGTCTGACAAAGACAACGCCGGCAGGCAGAAACGTCACTCGCCGCATTTTGTTGCCACGGTAACTCCCGAATAACGACCGGGGCGCCTTGTTTACGGGTGAGGTTGAGAAGGGCGAGCGTTGTGTTAGAGGAGAGAAGAGAGACGTGGAATAAAGGTGAAAGGAGAAGCGGGCTAGTGGACGGTCCGACCAGACAGCACTAATTTTATGGCAGCGCTTGTATCGAGCCCCCCGGACCCGTAAACTTCGGGAAGAACAGTATCACGAACTGGAAAGCCGGTGTCCCGCGAGAAGAGAACTTTACTGCTTCCCGGAAACATAAAGAAAGAAGTGAGGACACATTGACAGGAGAGAAAAGTAACCGATGTGTTGAGACTTGGCAGCGACTTTAATCTTGGAAGCTCAATTATGCATGACATTTTTGTTTGGATGACCGGCTCTATAATTTTCTTAGAAAACATTATTTATTTTAAATAGTGAAGTACATAGTGTGTATTAATTGATATTACCCTCACCATGCAGTATGGAGTGCACTCGCTTGTGGTAAATGTACTAGGAGACGTAATGTGTGCAACTTGGTCCATGCCCGCAGAAAGTAGTCAAGCTGGCGCAAAAGAAGGCTATGGAACTACAAAACCAAAATGATATAGATACCATTTCTGGTGGACAACAAATATATAATCGTTAAACTTCGAGCTAGTGTTTGTGCACTTTGCTTTGCTTAGTTTTCCATATTGACAAAATCTATCGTGCTCAGATGCTCTCTCATAAACCACGGAAAGAAGGCCGGATATTCAAGGGTTCCAAGTGTTCGAATAGGCCAGACGTTCCTCAAGAAGAGGTCCTCTTAAAATGCAATAAAATGGCGCCACTCCTATTTTTGAATGCAAAGAAAACCTCCCTGTTACATGTGATTGCCTATAAATATAACAATCCTTATCCAGAGTATTACTTGAAACTTATCTAAATATACAATTGCCCCACAACCAAAACAAATAAAAATACAACTGAAAACACAAAAAAGGGGAGGGGGCAATGACACAGAGGTGATGTTTGACATAAAGATCTTACAGGGAAATTTGCCCACTATACAGGGTGGTTCAAGCCACCAGGCTCGATCCAAAATGGACCGTAAAAATCGCCGCCTGCACGTAGCCATCTAAACTTTTCGTCAGAGGTTTATTTCACGGGTCGGTTTTTTCTTGTAAATTTACAAAGCGTAGCTCTGTCTTGCTAAAAAAAGAGGCCAAGAAACTTGCCAGGGTCTACGGCGGGCAGTGACGTAGACGACAGAGGTTCAGTAGCGGGGTGTGTTTGGCGTTCGTATTGATAGATGGCGCTACCTCCAAATCGCGACGGCTCGCGACCACCGTGGTTTATTAAAATGAAAATAATCTTTTTGAAATGAACATTCGGTTAAGAAATTAATGCGAACAATAAAAGCAAAACTTAAAGTAGAAAAACGCGTCTGCATAACGGCGGCGCTTTAGTTGCCAACGGATTTCGTCTCGTGTCGTCTGCTATCTTTCGCTGGTCGGCTGCACCTTCAGACTCTAATACTCTCGTCCCGACGCCATCTATCAATACGAACGGCAAACACAGCCCGCTACTGGACTTGGTCGTCTGGAACAGCACCCGCCGTTGACCCTGACAAGTTTCTAGGCCCTATCTTTTTACTGAAAGAGAACTACGTTCTGTAATTTTACAAGAAAAAAAACACCTGTGAAATACATTTTTGACGAAAACTTTAGATGGCTACGTGCAGGCGTCGATTTTTACGATCCATTTTAGATCGAGCTTGGTAACTTGAACCACCCTATATTTAACGCAAAAAGTTTCCGCTAAATGGGAGTCGAGCAGGAGAGGAGGAGGGGAGGGTACACGTGAGGAGGAAGGGCATACATTCCTCTTTATACCTTTCCCTCCTCCTTCTCAAGAGCTGCGCTCTAATTCGATTTACCAACGGATTGTAAGACGGCTTTCATTTTTTTTTAAAGGGGTAGGAAACAAAATTTTAGCGGTCACTTTAAGCTTTAATGTGCTGCACGTTGCAGCATAACCTCAAAAATACCAGTCTTCCATTGAAAGGCACAAAAAAACAATTTTAAATCTAATTACACGATCTTTCAATGGGCACCTGGAGGATGAATGTGGAGCCTATTTGGGATGTAATCTAGCAACTTTGGGGAACTTGCTACGTAGTCATGACGTAGCAAGTTCCAACGGAGCAGCGCCGTTCTTTGGAATTCAATATTTTCCTTCTTAGCGTTTCTCCTCCACTCACAAATCGCCCGTCGTACCAAACAGTCAAAGAAGACGGAAAAGAGGGACTCCCCTGTTGCTCGGACCCTCGTTTGTGTATCCGGACACAGCCATTCTTCCCCTAGACGATTAACCGTCGCTCCAAACTCGGACAAAAGTTGATTTTACCCCGTTCACCCTAAGGTCACAGTGCAGTGGAAGCTACGCGCTCCTTGGGCTAGCCACACACTCGTCGTCTCACGGGTACTTCGAACAGCTCGGTTATAACGCATTGACCGCATTGTATTGACACCAACACAAGGCTAACAACGGCACCAACCGCAAAGCTCATAACCACACCAGCCTTGATACGTCACGAATTCGGGGAATTTCTTTTTTCTCTTTTTGTTTGCGCCGGATATCCCACGACGCATCGCGCTCTTTGTTCGCTTCTCTTCAAGCCCTTGCTCGAGTGCACCGTTTGGAACGAAAAATATAGCCAATCGTTCAAAATACAAACGTGCGATATCATTTACGCTTATAATCCGTCATGACTGACTCATTTCCGAACAAAATATGAATAGTTTAACTTTCGTTTCTGTACCCCTTCATAGGGATACTTCAACGAAATTTGAAATATACCCGTCACGTTCAAGAATAGGTTAAATATGATGCATAATATCCGTAAATGACAATCGAACGTTTGTATTTTGAGCCTTGTGGCTGTATTTTTCGTTATAAACGGCCCACTCTGACAAGCACGGAGAACAGCCAGCGAACAGCATGTGACATCCAACGCAATCGTGACGTAGTTCGTCTCGGGACGAGCAAAGCTACGGCGACGCTGACGTCGAGAGGATGGCCTAGTCGTGCCAGCCCCCGAAGGGGCTGTTTTTTTACGAATTATGAGTGACTCGTGCCACCGTTTAACGTTGATGATGACTGCATCTCACCGGCAGCGCCATCAGGTAGTAAATATATGAAACTTTCTGCAGGCTCGAAATATATGGATCATGTTCTTTGGCGTACACTGTTGTAAGCAAGACGGCCGAGGTGACATTTAACGGTCGGAATTTTGTGAGCTGTGAAGCTGGAGAGGTAGATAGAATAAGATGGTTTCAGCGGGACCAAAAATATAGGTAATGTTTGTTTATCCTCTTGAAATTGAACTCTCGTTCACGTTCGTTCAATTTGAACTTGAACCAAAGAATTTCGTCTGCTCGCGGGCGCCAAGGTGGCTCATTAGCCCGGGCCAGAAAATTGACTCATGCGTGTGGTTTACTAAAGTTGAGGCTTGGGCGAGTTGGTACATACTTCGGAAATTAAAAACAGCGCGGAAAGACGAGGACCAGACAAAGAAGTGACACGGACCTAGCTCTGACTTACAACTGAGTTTATTGAACGCAAACTCGCAATATATATTTGCGGTGTCACGAACAAAAGAACAAAAAAAATTCAGCCCATGTGATGTATCACCAATAAAAATAAAACAATGATAAAAAACATTGAAAAAACATTGAAAAAATAACAATGAAATGCGCCATGACACAGCCGTACAGAGTATGTGCTAAAATCGAGCAAGTCACGGAACCAGAAAATTCATCTCTTTGCCTGATAGGGCCACAGAAGGACTGCTTACACATGCTGCACCCAACCTCGCTATCTCAACAGCCTCTAGAATTTCCCGAGTAAGCTGGTCCCTATGACGCTTAACAACCTCACACCGTTGGAAGTCAGGAAGGCAACCACAGTCGCGGCAATGAATGCCCAGGAAACCAGACACGGTTGTGGAGACACTGTAAGCATGCTCTCTCAACCTGTCGTTGAGACAGCGGCCCCTCTGGCCAACGTAGCGCCTGCAACACGTCAGAGGGAGAGAATAAACAACCCCCTCCGAACACGGGACGAAGCGATCTCGATGCCTCGTACTGCAAGCCGTGGCCGCCCTCGAAGAAGGGTTAACAGCTCTGCACAACCTGGACAGCTTGTCCGGGGCAGAGAATAAAACGTCGACGTCACACCTGCCAGCAAAGCGTTTTAGGTTGTGGGACAGGCCGTGTACGTAGGGAAGAACCACAAACTTTCTTCTTTCCCTTCCCTTACTGTTGTTGGCCTCTTCTTCACTTCTCATAGGGCTGCTCTTGATATCTTTCAGCAAAGACTCGGCGACCGTTGTTAACACGTGAGAGGGTGTGGTTTACATCATTCGCAATCGCTCTCCATTGTGAGTAGCCTTCGAAGTGATTTGGTATGACTTCTGTGACGAAGTAAAAACATTCAGGATGGCAAATCGCCTCCCGCTGTGGAAGCCCAACGCTCGGTGGGGCCGGCAGAGTGGACCGGTCGCCATTTTTAATTTTCCTCAATTAGTCAACGGTGTAAGCTGCGTTACGGTGACAACTCGAGCGGTGGGAGAAGCGAACGAGAAGCGCGCCCCGAAGGCCCCAACGACTCGCTCGTAGATCCGACAAGGCGTCCTCAATACGTTCGTGGACGAAACGTTCGTGTCAAAACAACTCGCTGAAAGTGCCTACTTCATTTTTTTTTTTAATTTCTGTTTTTAAAGGTTTCGCTCTCCTTACGGTTACGAAGATGTCCGCAAACATTCGGTGGCATTTTCGGTAAAACTAAAATAATTAACGCTGCTTTAGTTCACAAAAAATATTCTGCCGAATATCAGATCTGAGGTGTGCGTAGTTTAGTACACCAGACACCGCTAACGGCTGGTATATTTTCACGGAAATAAACTTTAAATGCTTTGGCAATCGTAAAACGACAGGGACACACAAGTTATGTGCACCGGGCCCTCGTGGCTGTTAATCCGTCCCTGCAGAGACGGACAGAGGGAAGGACAGACGATTCGTTTGAGTGGTGGGACACCGGTTGATTGCATTCCATTCATCAAAATGCGTGAGGCATATCAACGCAGCGGGAAAACCCTGAGGCGACGCAGCTTGGCAGAAATAGGAGAGCACAGAGCTATGCAAATTTAGGTTTAATGGCGCTTTCTCGTTGAACTGTCGCAAGCACATTATGCATAGACTGAGTTTAAAGCTAGGTATCATCAATATACGTATAACGAAAACGTATAATAGTTCTCGGAAAATTTCGCGCGGAAATCGAGTACGCGATTTCGAAATAGAGACAATTCACTAACGAGCATAAACTTTTCTGAAACAGATAATGTACATCTCAACTTCATCCCGAGTATCAGGCAGCCGCTAATCATATGCACTTTATTAAAACTCCAGGTATTAGTTTTGTTTTATTTTGTAACTTTCGATTGTACAGGTTATACAGACACCTTATGTATATTTCTTTATTTTATATAACTTTAATTGCTACTCTCGGAGAGGAATTCACAACATGTGGCCTAAAAAAGTTTAAAAACCGACCTTAAAAATAATTTTCCGCCATGAAAAATAACAACGGTTTCCAGTTCCTTTTTTCCATTCTTTGCCGCACTATACCCTCCCCCCCCCCCCCCTCCTTTCTATCAACAGGAGCGGGTCTCTGAGCTACTCTCCGCAGAAAGGATGGTTTCGCTTCTTTCTCGAATGAAAAAAAAAACAAATTGAGGAATAGTTTTTTTTTTTTATATTTTCTGGCTGCTCGTCCGCCTTTAGCCGAAACACTCTCGCTGTCTGCTGGCGGTCCACGTATGGCTAAACAGGCGAACTGTGTGACCAAACCGGTGAGAAGATTTAAAGCGGTTTGCCAAAATCACCTTTTTCTAGTAAACAGGACGGTAGAGCACTGCGCTCAAACAGGCAAGCGATTTGACCAAACCACTGAGCGGTTTCCAAACCGTTCTCTTTCACACACACACACATACAGATACACGGAAAAATGATGTCACTTAGCAATTCTGATGAGCGTGCTGGAATTCCTATAGAAAAGATGAAAATATAAAAAGGAACAAAAAGAGACGACTGAAATAACCGCAGCTTTGCGGTTTAATAAACCATTGATTTTACAGCAGAAAGTCCTAATTCCAGGAAACTTAATATGAAAAAAGGCAAGCTCAAAAAACGCGGAGAAAGGATCACGGAACAGCGCGCTGGAATAGCGAAATAGAAACAAAAAGTAAGGGAGGAATGAAAAAAAAAAAAAACCATTCAATCCAAATATCTGGAACAAGGGCTGCACATAAAGGGGGAAACGAACAACCACACTTTCGGAAAAAAAGTGCGTATTATTACACCATTTGTCCTATACAGGAAACCCCAAAATTTCAGTTGGACGTACAGCGAGCTGACGTCGAACCGACGGTACCAACCTTCCCAAGCGGCTTGATAGCCGAGTGGTACAACTTATTAAAATAGCTAATGTACGTGTTGCATACTACAGATGAAGTAGTCGGGGTTTTCCTCGCCCTACTGCAAAACCTCAGTTTTTTTTTTTTGCTTTTTTTATATCTTTGTTGGGTACTTCCGCTGTTGAATGAGGTATATATCACCGTTCTCAAGCTACTCATAAACGTTGGGGCCGTCTGTTCAACATCAGTGCGCTGTACGTCGGACTGAAGTTTTGGGAGTGTCGTATATGGGACAAGAGGAATAACAATATACCCTACCTTTGTGAGACCGTAGCGGCATGCCAAATAAGCCAGTTTTTACTTACTTACTCCTCTATTTTCTTCTGTTCTTCGAGAGGAACCGCTAGAATATTAGAGAAAGCGGGGCTCTTCGTTGGCGACTCTTGCTGCGGAATTATTTTCCCCCCGTCGACCTTTCAGGACAATTGCGTGCGACAGGCATCGTATGTGAAAGCCTAAACTGCTGAAAGAAGCTAACCAGACGCCCAACGTCAGAAAGAGAAAGGGTGTTGCCTATTTGGGTCTTGATGGATCACCATGGCAACCATAATAGAAACGAAGCCGATGGGCCTCCGTAAGTATTTGGTCCTCACGACCTTTCCATAAGCGAGCAATCAAGACTGACACGGGGAGTGATGATATGGAAACATGTAGGATATATGGAACCCCTGAGAAAACTCCTACATCGATGACTTCCAGCGGCTATTCTATGCTGCGTCGGAAATGTTGTCCGTCGCCTTGCTGCCATTGACATCAGGAGTAGTGAAGACTTAAGCTATCGAATTAAGCTTGTTTCAGTTTGCATTTACCGAGACGTAAACAGCAATAAAGTTACAAAGCTGAATCTAAACATCCAATGATTATAGATTTTGTTATTTTTGACACCATATATTATGCATTTGCAGTAGCTTTTGTAAATGATGAAGCGGCTTATCCTCGCCCAGGAAACGGCAGCAGAAATGGTTAACATTTTCACTAAATATTTATTAACCAAAAGAAACTTCACTCTACTTCCGTTCGATTTACCTTCACCTCCTTCACTAGCTACACTTGGTGCACCATGTCGTATTTGATTACGATGTGCAGCCACACTGTTAGAAAAACTCCTGTCAAAGTATGGGACACATACATGCTAACCTTGTTGCCACAACATGTACTGTATTACCGGACTACAGAACATGTTCCATACTTCTTTGGTACGGGACATGTTGTTGTTGTATGGGCAGCCACAATAAGTTCCATGCGCCATCATCACGGAACAAGCAGTGTATGCTACAAGAAATGTACCATTATGGCACACAGCAGCACATGTTCAGTTGCAAGCCATGCTAGAACATGTACCATTTTTACGAAGTACATCACATGTTCCAATACGTCCAAAATGACACAAGTTACATTTCTTGTACTTACGGGAAAAGTTCAGTCTTGTTTGGGATAGTACTCGTCCCATTTTATGTTACTACCGCTATTCACGAGTACATCCGGGCTTTGTATGTCACATGCCAAGCTTCTCCTTGAAAAGTTGATATGTGACGTGCAAAACAGGGATGTCCTGACAGTTTGCAGGCACAACTTGATGCAAGTCTTTGCAACATATAATTACCTGCAATGCGGAAATGTTCCCCAAACTTGTATGGAAAATTTGAACTGTCGTATCTAATGCGAGCACTATCCTGAAAACAAAACAATGAATCTGCGACATATATACTCAATAGAACAGCCAGGAATGCTATGAGAAAGTGCTCACATGCTACGTCAAGTTTAGAGAACATTTTACATGTAGGAACGGGGATAAAGGCATAGAAACATTTGTAAACATCCTTATGAAACTAAGTTCACGCTTGGTCCTTTTGGTTCCAAACCATAGCAACGGACCCATTGCGAAGAAGACTGAACAGTTTGCTGCTTCAAAAATATTTACATTTATTTTTCTTTTAAATGACTAGAACACATACACAATACAAAAAAAAAACATTTCATTCCGCAAATATATTTGGGGCAGCTCAGCCATCAAAAAATATCAAAGTGAGCATTTACGTTGTGTACTTTGTGACATTTAAGAAAAATGTCACAACAAATTACGCTGACATGCTACACCTCGAAAATAACCATCTTGGCCTATGACAACAAATAGTAATATTAACAAGAGAAAAAAAAAATTAATCTAAACAAGCACCGAAGTTTCTTTCCACTTCTTTCGGAACTTCGAGAACTCTTGGAGGGCTCCCATGCGCCTTCAGACGCACCAGAGCAACTTTTCTTCAAGACTGCCGGGGCCCCTCCTGTGGGTTCATTGCCACAAGTTGCCTGAAAGAAAGATCACTTAAATAATGGGCGGGATTATTTAGAGGAAGATGTCTAATAGAAGCTAAGGAGTTCCTGACTCCTTCTTTAACTTCTCTATCGGTTAGTAATCCGATCTGAACGAATTCTAAATCTTGTCTATAATATCCTTTCAAGCCGAGACAAACGCCCTTAATCTGGACAGTCCGTGCACACACCATGAGCATCCAAGTCTGATCCTTGCATCAAAACAAATTTCGATTGTACAAAAAAAAAAAAAAAAAGTTTCACCCCACTGGCATCAGTTCTCAGTAATAACTGGGCACATTTCGGAACTTACGTGAGCACACAACGCTAAGACATTCTACAACGCGAGACGGAGGCTACAACGGAGGACAAACACATCCCTCTCAATTGAGACGTATGTCTTCCTAGCCTCCATCCCGGGTTGGAGAATGTCATATTAACCAGCTCGCCTGCCTAGTAACGTTGTACACAACAATAATTCGGTTAAGAAAGGAATTCAGAGTACCAGTCAATGCAATATTACAAAAAAGCTTGCCTGAAGGGCTTAAGCAGAATATTGCGGTTAATATATAAAACACTGAACATTCATGTCTTTTGGTTCATATTACTTATTCTAACTGATGAGCATAGCCCGGTCACAGGTATATTTATGTGCCCCTGCAGAACAAGAGCCCATGCATTTGCAGCCGAGTGATACTAAGGCGGGTTAAAATATAAGTTGCACGTACCGTAGGATGCATAAGTCCTACTATTGGTTCTATATGACGATATATCTGAATACCAGATTCATATTGATTTTTTCATTATATTGCAACATAATAATATGACTTAAAAAGAAACGGTCCTCCCCAGCAGGTCACGCATTTACTGCAGCACACCCAATTAATGTGAGTAACGAATTGTAAAGCGAATTGCGAATTGCCAAGCGAATTGTAAATAAGGGTGTCTAGAAAGCAGCACGTTAACATTAGACCTTTGCCTTTCTTAGTGTAAAGTTTCAACAAAAACATGGTTCAACATGTTCCAGGTTGCTGTTGAAGGTGCCAAACAAACACAAACCCTACAACTCTACAGAACATATTTTTTTCAAATTGCTGTCGAAAGTTAGACACTTTGCTTAACGTAATTGGCAATGCCTCGGTGACAGTGTGACCAAGCTGAATGAAACCCTTAATATTTACATGGGAGTACTGCAATACGTTCGAGGAATCTTTATGCGTCTGCTATGCTGTTTTTTTTTGTTTTTGTTTTTTTTTTTCTTTTTTTTTTTTCTTTACAGATTTGTTTAAAGCCATGAAAGCTACACTTATGCGGTTTGTGCGACTGAGTTATACGCCCAGGGGGACATTACCGGGGTGGCTAATCTTCGCGATAAGTCGGCTAATTAATTGAAATTCGTTAATTATATTTTAATTAGTAGAAGTAGTCGTATGGTTCCAATTAGATATTTGCTGAGCGTCGTTCAAATCCCCTAGATCAGTAATTTTTAGAAAGACTTTGAGCGCGTGAAAAGCGCAACAGTGCGCTGAAGTTACTACTCGTGGAACAGGTACAAGGCTGGGGCTAGCTAAGAGACGGAAAAATCGCGCGGGCGCCTTACCGCAACCGGTAGCCTCGTGCTCCGCAAGTGGTAACCTTTATTGTACTACTACACTTCTCACGCGCTGAAAGTCTTTCTGAAAATGACTCATTAAATGGTTTTCGATAACACTCACCAAGGTTTTAATTGGAACCATATGTCTATTTTCACTAATGAAAAGATTAACAAATTTTAATTAATTAGCCGACATATTGCAAAGATTAGCCACCCACTAGTTGTCCCCTTGGGCGTATAACTCGCTCGCACAAACCGCAAAAGTGTAGCTTTCATGGCTTTCTTTAAACAAATCTGTAAGAATACAAAATATCCTGTATATGTACAGTACTCAGCAAAGGAACACGCGACTGTATTACCTCTTAAGATTACATTAATCTATGACGTAGCGCACAAAATTGTTGCATTATGCGCCATGCTATAGTTGTCGTTCGGCCACCGACAAGTTAGCACTTTTATGAGGTAATGAACAGTTTGTGTGTTTCTACAAGTTTCGGAAACATTGCACAACGTCAGAGGAGAACAGTATTTGAACTTTTTGACTTGTATACCCTATACTGTAAACGACTTATTTTTCGCGGGCTCCATATTTCGCGATTGAGGTAAGATTTGAAGATTTTGAATAATTCGCGGGTTCTAATTTTCGCGATGCGGCGAGATTTCCAATGTGAACACGATTGTAAACCTGAGACTGGGGCAGAAAAGAGAACACAACAGAATGTGGTAAAAGAGGAGGCAACGTCTCAAACTCAGCTGCAAAGTTTATTTCGAACACGCTTTATATACCCCATCTCCAACGCCGTCTTTATTTATTTCTTCACGAAATGCAATGTCCACTTGACAATTGCGCCACTTGAAGGAATCAGAACTGTCCATACGATACATTTTTCCAAAGCAAATTCACAGTGCACATTTTCAAAGGCACATTCATAGTTACCTCTAAACGAACTTCAACGCTGCTGGCAGCTCAGCAGGGTACTTTAGGTTGAGACAACAGTATGTGGCGTACATCAGCTTCATAGCAGAGAGGAAGCTGGCGCCTTCGAAGCACCTGGTGCCATCCAGTGGCAGTCGAAGATGCTTCTGCCTGAAAAAAGTCGATCTTTTTAGTCATAAAGGAACGCTGAACCAAACGTTTCTGATTGCAATTGTGTTTGAGAGCATTAATACCGAGGGCTTTGGGAGTTATACTATTTTCAAACATGGCACACCTTTTGAGTTTTTATCTGGGGAGTAGATTTTCAGTTTCTTCCGGTTAGCATGTATATCCATGAGTTTTATCGCTTTATTTTGGTGATATGTATAGTATCTTCCTTTAATTCACAAGGCAAAACCGCACTCCGTTGCGGTGAATGAACTTGATACTCGATGAAAACAAGTCAAATCCCATTCTCTAAAAAAAAGGGGACTTGACACACAAAACCCAATTACAATTCACGAGCATGCTCATGAATGTGCGAGGCTGCATGCACAATGCGCGAGTCTGGTCGCATATTCACGAGCAAGCTCGTGAATTGCGATGTTGGTTAGGTCATGATGGGCGAAAATATTTGCTTGAGGGCTCTGCAGTAATTTTTGTTGGTAGAGCAAAGCTCTGCCACTATGGCCAGGATTCGGGTCGTCCAATGAAAGAACATTAACGCGCGTCGTGCGTACAGCAACTTCCGGTAGAGCTGCACGACGTCGTGCGTGTAGCATTACCCTACATAAAAAGGGTGTCCTTCTCAGGCCATAAGCGGGAGTTCACTCTGAGCATGCGCAGCGTTCAGAGAGCTCCAATGTGGCCTCCAGTGAATACCACCTATTACAATAGAGGTTTCGACTCGACCGGGGTAATTTCGAGGTATATTCGTCTATCAGTAGCCCGAGTTATTTCAGAAATATCAGTCCCGAAAAAATGGCACCAATTTAGTCCACAAAACACCTGGAGTGACGGAGCATCTGCGGCGCGCACACGAGCATTAGCAAGACGATGATTGATTACTGGCACAGCGGGGATAAGTTTACTGGGTGACTCAAAATATCGCACGATAATGCGTTGCTATTCCTAAGATGCAAAAGCCTGCATTATTTCTCTGCATGAAGCAGGTGCCACCTTTATTGGACCGCATTATCGGAAAGCTGCCAAGAACGCTCACACGGTCGAGCAGCTGAGGAACGCAGTGCTCCACTCTGCTTTCAGACGCATAAAAAAAAAAAAAGTTAAAAACAAGCTCTGTTTATTGAACGCTGTATTGAGAATATCTTACGCTTTCGACCTTAGGAATATACTTCGTTCCTTAAAACATTAGTGACCAATGTTCACGTCTTCTAATCCGATCTTCCCTCATTGTCCAATTGCCCCATCCCCCTCCCCGATCAAGCGCTGAACTTTGAACCATGTGAGTTTGAAGTTGGCGGCGAATCTAGTTTAATTCGACGCGCTTAAGTCACGCATGTTGACAGCGGCTTGGCATAATAATGCGGGAATATTGCGGAAACCGTCCTCTCCTAGTGCCCAACTACTAAGTAGGGGCGTGCAGTATGCCGCCCCGAATCAGGAACTAGAAAGGGCCTAGCTTTATGCGGCTGGGAAGACGAGACGCTGCACGATGGGCATCCCGAACTTGGAATATACGACACCTTTAGAGATAGTAAACTAACCTGCGTTAGGAAGAACTTAACGTATACGTACCTTGGAAAACGAAGCCGTCTACGCACCGTAGAACGCCGCTGACGACGCGACAACAACGTCAAACTCGCCTTCCGAACGGGTAGCACTAGGGTGCCTCAATGTCCTTCTGTTAAGGGTGATGCCACCCTTTGTAGCACCCGATGCCGACAGCACGCGCTCACGGGGAAAATACAAAGAAATTGACGAAACCAAACTGTCGCCATAGCACAGTCAGCGCCACAAACGCGTGCAGGGACACGCTCTTTCACGCGCTTCTGAACAAAAAATAAATGTAAAAGTGGGAACAAAATGGCCAGATGTCTCCACCCTAAGCAAAGCGCACATGAAGGCAGCCTAGGTAGCACCACTCCACAGCCCCCGGGCCCACGCCGGCCGGCAGCAGCTTGCGCATGCGCGGGAGAGAGATGTCTTCCTGCGCGCGGCGTAACTGGGCTCACGGGCGCTGTACTTCCGCGGTCTGATAGAGTTCCATAAAAATTGCTGGATATCCGGCACTTTCGGGCGCGTTCAATTCGCTTATACCAGTTGAACCGACTATAAACTGTAATCTTGTAAGGCTTTTTTTTATTGACTAGGATAAGCTCATACATATTGCTTAAATAGCACATTTCGATGCATATGGTACAGTTCCTGTTTTTGAAAGCAAACAGCACATTATATGTATTTCCAGAAAACGGGACATGTTCTAATCGGTTTTTCCACGTAGATTGATGGAATTTTCTAACAGTGCAGCCCTAAAACACATGCAGGAAATACGCTGCCCTGTACTTTTCTGTACCGCGTTAGACATTTCTGAAAAACTGTAAGTGTGTGCAGTTAAATTGAAAAAGCCTAGTGGGAACAGTATCTAGTAAAATGTCATGCAATATCTCTCTTATTAAATACTCATATATATAGCCAGTCCCCAAGGAAAAATAACCGTGTTTTTCAGCTCGAATAAATAAACTCTGCATCGCAGAAAACTCAAACTCCGTGAATATATGAAGCTAGCCGTTGTGATAGAACGCGAACGTTTGAGAAAATGACGTTACCTGGATTAAAAGAAAATTGAGAAAAACGAAATTTATTCTAGACCGACGTCCTCCTAAGCTTCATATCGTCCAAACAAAAACTGGTAATGCGAAGGCTCGTGGGATTTATATGAGCGAAAAACACTTTTCAGTGAGAAAGGTAATATCGTTTTCTTTCTTGCTGACAAGTTTGTTTCTCTGAAAATAGACGCTGCAGGCACCCACAGCGTAATTTTTCCTTTGTTTTGACAATTTAGGCATAGGTAAACGTCGACTGATAGAGGAAAATTGTTTTCGTCAATTATCTTTCGATCCAGGTAATGTTATGTTCTAAAACTTTCCACTCCAATCTCAGCCGCTAGCGTCGCATTCTCCTGGGGTTTGAGCATACTGCGATGCATACAGTTCATTTAACAGGGACGAAAAGCACGTCTCTCTTTTCTTGTTAACTCCCTATACTTATTTGAGTGCCAGCCAGCGCCGATCGGCTTGGGCAGCTGTGCACTTTCCCTTGAAATCGCAAAAAGACACAAAACAAATTATTAAAAATGTCCTTGTCAAAAAAAAAAAAAATTGCAGCTACTTTTTTTTAAAGTTATATAGGCATGAGAAGACCTATTTTAGATGCCATCGTTTAGAAGCTTTAAGAAAAAAGTAAACCATCATTTCAGGTTTTGAGGAACTTTTAATTTGATCAGTTTCCCACTACATTAAGCGGAGAAATGGGTGCAGAGGTCTCGTAACGTCGGGTCACGTGACATCACAATTTCTGCTAAATCCATTGAGGAAGTTGAATTGGCGTATATGTCGTGCAACGTTAGGTCAGTTACGTCAATATTTTCCACTAAATACAGCGGGAAAATGGAATTGGTGTATGCACCACACGACATGAGGCCACATGACATCAATTGACGTCACGTGGCCTAAACGCCAATTGAGTTTCCCGGTTAAGTTTAACGAGAAATGTGCGGTCGGCCGGACCGACGGACAGCTTTGGGATGGGGAGACCCCTTAAGAAGAATTTCACGCTTTAAAACGTGTGTGTCTCTTGCGAGTGTCATGTGGAAATTTATGGACGTAGGGTTGTAGTTTTGGGCTTCTTCATCGTATTCTTAGCTGGTTTAATAACTGAAGAATGGCCTTGAGCGTACAGAAGTGGAACGCAGTATGCTTTACAAAGAAACAGCATCCATTCCTTTTGCTGTTAAAATCAGAATGCTGAACCTGCAGAACTTTTGACTTAGGTGCAGTACCTTGGCCTATTTTACAATGAAATCGTTTCCTGGAAGGCACACGTTTAGCAAATTACATCTAGAGCTCACCAGATAATATCTGTGTAAAAAAAAAATACGTTATGCGCGGCCCTCTGAATGTAAGAAAAAATCTTGCATCAATGTCCGACGAACTCTAAAATATATTAGCACAATTTGGGATCATTGAGACAATGTGCCGAGTGATTAACTCCAAAGAAAGCAGAACAAAGCTGCGAGAAGTGTTTCTGGAAGGTATAGGCGCGGTGAAAGCATCAGTGCTATCAAAAGTGACCTAAAATTTAAGTGACAATATTTTTTTTTTCAAAATATGTCAACCGTCCTAATGGGCTACCATAGGCCAATTGGGACTGATTATAACTTCCGACTGAATAATCATCATTATAGCTAAAGAGTGTATGTCTTCGGTAAAAATCAATGCATACTATAAAATGAAACAAACTATTCGACAAAAGTATTCATTTGAACCCGCTATATTTTATTTCATAAACCAGATCATGCTAAACTTGTTAGAGAATTGAAGGTTATAACTTACGCGTTAAAATTAATTTTGCAAAAGGCCGGTCACACGAGAAGAATAATTTTTGTATGTGCTTGAAAACATTATTTTTTTCTTTCTCAATCTTTTTGAAAAAAACTTTTTCAATGACCTTTTACCAAAAGATGTTAGAGATACGAGAAATTAAAATTCGAGCACTTGCAACGGAATAAAAAGACAAAATTTACAAAGCGGCTTGTGAAGTCAATCCCTCGTTAAAAAATTGGGTCTTCTGTAAATCATGCAGAACCTACTAAAAAAATTGGCCCCTGTACGAAAGTAAACGGGTTCATGCCGGTAAAAATTTAACCGTACCGATCACCCGCTTGAGCCATACCGGTGGTCCGTTTGAGCGAACGGGCAACTCGTTTGAGTAAAGAGGTCACTCGTTTCCTCAAACGGGTGACTCGTTTGGGCAAGCGGGTCGCCCGTTTGTTCAAACGGGGGACCAGTTTGCATAAGCCGGTGACCGGCAGACTGCACCGGTTTCGTCAAACGACTCCTCCGTTACGCGGTGAGCCCGTTCGATATTGAAGTACAGAGCGGCGGCACCGGCCTGCTGTTCAACCCGCATGTTGTCTCTAGAGAGTTGTTCTGAAACTCAGTACACATGTTATCAGTCTAGGCAGAGCAACGACGTAGCAATCGCGACCCGAAAGCCAACTGCACCTGCGTCAGGCCGACCGCACTCGTTCTGCTGAAAAGTGAGCAAGGGACTCTTGAGCACCGTTTTGCTGAAGATGCGAGACGTTTCTTTATCGTTGCAAATTCTTTGCGCTCGAACGCCTGGGAAGCTGTTCCAATGCTCAGAATACCTTAGGCAGCCCCTGTCAACAACCGTTCGTGCAGCATCGCAACCGCCCGTATTTAAGCTGGGGTGGCTCATCGTCAAGGGGGTTCATAAAATACTGGCATTCAAATCGCGACAATGAACCACCGGGGCTCGCAGATTGCCAACCAGCGCAAGAAAGGTTGCGATGCTGCGCTGTCGGTGCGTTGAGCACTAGAACGGCTTTGGAGGTGTCCGCAAGGCAAAGCATTCTCAACAAAAAATACGCCTCCTGCAAGATGAATAAGTTAGCAGTGCTCAAGAGCCCCGATCACAGTTTAGTAGAGCGAGCGCAGACGGCCAGATTGAGGCGCAGTGAACTCTCGTGTCCTGAGTGCTACGTCGTTGCTCTGTCTACACTGATGGCATGTGCACTGAAACTCTAAACAACACTCTCGAGACTGCATGCAGTCAAATAGACGAGTCTATAGTACGATATAGTGTCGCGACAACGTGTCAACAGAAGTATACTCACATAGACAGGAGTGTAAGCTGTGGCGTTAGGTCCTTCGACACCCGCGTCGAGAACGACGAATTATATATATACATATATAGAATCTTTGAACTCTTGAAACATATTTGTAATCATTTCATTGCAAGTTGCGCCGCGTTAGGGACGCCCTATTACCTCACTATTCTGCGAATTCCCCCAAAAAACAAGCGATGTTGCCGATATTTTCTTTTTTTATACAGAGATATTACAGTCGTTTTAGCCTATTCGAACCCACGAACCACCATTTGTTGTCACCCTGGTACGTAGGTTGTTTATTAATGGCAGCAAAATAAAGTGAACTTACAAATAAAATAAAAATATATATATTACCTAGATATAAGCTGCGCCGTGTATTTCGTAGCAAAATCTGTTCCATTTGCTAAACCATGTAACTATAAATTTCACAAAGATCCAACGATTCCCAAAGCGGAAGTTAAAATTGTGAATATAATATTTTAACAATAACAATTATTTTTCTTGTTATAAGAAACGTGGCGCCGGGCAGGGCACTCGTCGTGGCACCGGGCAGGACGCCACGACGAACACGAGCCTTTCGGCTACACGCAAATGATGCGGCAGGTCGTCCAGGGTAAGCCCGGTCTTGAGCCACATGATAGCCGTTCGCGTCATCGACGCGCCGCCCGCAGTGCTTTGAACCCGCCACTTCTCGGTGCCCACTTCGTTACCGCGTCGTACGATGCCAGCCCCGCCCTCACCTCGTCGTCAGAAACACGGTTCTGCAGCCAGTGCAGTATGGGGCGGATGTCTCTGTTTCTCGGGTCGATTATGAGGTATGGCCGCCCCTTAACGACAAGGTTGCCGGGAGCCAGGGGCCTTCCGCTTACCCTCGAGTGACATGAAAGTCAGCGCCCAGATGTGATTAATTTTGTATGCCCCCAAAGCGGTGACTTTGGGGTGCTTTACCGAATACTGTAGAATGTCCCGGAAGTCCTCAACTTGGTACGGGCGCGGACACGAACATTAGCATGCAAAAACACGGCATTTAACACAGCAAAACCAGTCGGCGGGGGCGGCAGAATAGTCTGGCAATCAGTAGACGCTGTGTCTTCCCTGGCACCGCTGCCCGGCCGGGCCTCTAAAGGCGCTCCAATTTAGCTCAGGATTGCACGCCAGCTCATTCGAGGCGTTTTCCGCGAGAAACTTCAGAAGTTACAGTCGCCGGTACTCCAACCCACTGTCGCCCCGGTGTCAGAAACCATCCCGGAAGAAGTTCAAAACGCCCTTGGCGTAACACCAGTGCAAGAGCGTGTCTCGGAACCGCGCACTCTGTCGTTAGCGACCGCCGTAAGGATTTCTACACCCCTCATTGACTTCCCCAGGCAAGCTCCGTCTAATCCGCGGCAAACACGGCAGTTCACTTCACGCCCTAACGACCAGCGCTCGCCGGCAAGGAAGACGGAGGTTTGGCGCACATCGGATCACGGGCCGCTCTGCTACCACTATGGCGATGCTAAACATAGCTGATCGACGTCAGTATACGTCTTTGTCAGCGAAACGTTAAGAGTATTCAGGACGCCGGTCCTCCCCTGACGCTCCCAAGGCACGGTCACCTAGCCCACGCCGGGGAAACTAAAGGTGGTGACTTCGGGAGGTGAAGTTGACCGCCGCCGAATCTGAGAAGGCCCTCCAACGACGCGAGACCACAAAATGATGACATGGAGACACCGTACAGCGACGATAAACTAAGGGGGATCGGTGGCCGAGTGGGCTGAAGCGCAGACCCAGCTCGACGCGCGTGGAGCGAAAGCTCGCGCTGCAGAACCCAGGGATCCTGGGTTTGTGCCCCACCCCTGCCTGTTTCGATCTGGATGAGCATCGTACCGGCGTGCGGTCGTGTAGCAATACTGCGTGAGCACGTTGAAGACCCCAGGTTAGCAGTCGTACTGAACTGGCAAAATTGCTCACCTACAGTGTAAACCAGTGTCGCCCCTACTGGCAGACCAACCTTATGCTGTATAAATCACTAAAACGTCCAATTTGACTTTTTTGACGATAAACTAACTACCTCCGACCTTCCATTGAGAACAGATAGAAGTCTACGATCTCGCCCCAAGAATTCGGTGGTGCGAGTTGGCCACGCAGCGGCCCAACCGCCCGCCCAACAACTAATTAAGCCAAGCCAGTTTATTATGTGTGATATATGCGACGGACAGCAGACGGACTTATACCTATTACTTATTTTTACTTACATATTCTAGCACTGTTGGGTGTATACAGCATTTCAATATTTACAAATTCGAATCCCACCAGCGCGTGATTGTTGCTTCAAAAACTGAGCGTTGAAAATGCCATTTATTGAGAAGTTGCAGGCATAAGATCGCGGCATCAGAAGGCGTCTTCGGGCTGCCGAAGCGCATCCAGGCGACACTGCCCCACTATGAAGATCTCTCCTTATCTTTCGAAGAGGGTGTTTGTGACCACGCCAGACCTGAGCCCACGCCAGACCAGAGCATCCGGAATGTGGAGTGCCCCGAAAGCAAAGTTGTCTGGTTTTACCAGCGCGCGACTGGGAGGGGTGCCTTGAAATGAGAGTCGCCGTTACATCCCCGCGTCCGGATTGGTCAATTTGCTGCCGGTGCCAACGGTCGTAGGTCAGCGGGAATGTGTTTGGGTGTTCCTGTTGGCTGTTGACGCTCGGTGAGCTTGTGTGGAGGCGCTGCTTGTGCGAATGAAGTCTGTACATTCCTGTGGTGACTTTCTTCGGCGGGTTCTTCGGGAGTCTGGGCGGCACAAGACTGTTGTCGGTATCTGGGTCGTGTACACGGATGGCCCTACTCACCAGGAGTCATGCGTCCGAGAGCACAGCCATGCTGGAGGTCGGACAAGCGTCTTCGCCCTGGGCTGAAGCCGCCAAAGGGTCTGTCTCCTCATATCCTAGAATGCCGCAGTGGGCCAGCAGCAACTGGAAGGCATTTCTCCATTCTTGGTGCTGCAACATGATCGGCGCGTTCGCCAACTCTCCGGTGAGCGGTGGTGCACGCTCCATGTTAGCGAGCTGGGTCAGTGCCGCCTTCGAGTTGCTCAGGATTACCAGGCGGTCGGACACACTCTCTGCTTCAGCCAAGGACAGTGCCTGGCGAAGAGCCGCCAGCTCGGCTGTCGCCGAGCGTGCGAAGGAAAGGGTGTCTGCTGGTCATGCTCTGAAATCTGTCAACACCGTGCTGCGGCTGTTACTGTGCGTGCGTCGTGGTCGAAGGACTCGTCCGTGTACCATCGTACTCATCCCTTGAAGCGCTCTTTGGGTTTCAGGCCCTCGAGGTCGGCGTTGAGTTCAACCGCGAGCGGTGAATCTGTTCGGTTTTATTAGTTGAACTACCTTACGTCTCAGGAATTAACCCAGCGGCATTCTGAGTACCTCGAGATATATATTTTTTTTTTTTTTTGCGAGAAACAACTTGGTTGTCCCTATTTGGTCTGATCACTTGTCTGGAGCTGCTCGCGCGCGGGTTCGAGTAAACGCTTTACATATACTTTGATTTGTCACGGCTTTCCGGAAAGCTGCATTTCTAAGGTTTGTTGGCTAAGGGGTTAGGCCGAAGAGCTAAAGTCTGAAGTCTTGAAGTCTGAAGTCTTCAAGTCTGAATTCTTGAAGTCTGACGTCTGAAGTCATGAAGTTTAAAGTCTTGAAGTCGGAAGGGCTAAAGTTTGAAGTGCTGAACTCTTGAAAGTCTAGTAGGATCCCATAACACAGCAAAGCTGAAAAATCTTTTTTCAATAGGGAAGTGACTGCGCTAGTCGACACGGCGCCGATTATCCCCTGTTAAGTGGGGGTCTTGCCGTTCGACTGGAGAAAGTTATGACTGTCTGGGATGGGCCACAAATCCGCAGGGCCGGATGGCATTTAATTACACCGGTCGGCAGGTGCAAAGCAAGATTCTAGATATGAGGAATTACGTTAATCGCCAGTTTTGTCGTTCTCAGGGAGTGTTAAAGATAAGTAATGCTTGGAATGAACTTCCTCGGAGATAACGGCACAATCATAGACCTACGTAGGAAAATGATCACATTCTCCATTGCACGATGCGTTGAAGAGCAGAAATCAACACTACGGCTTTCTCCACTCCGAGTAACGGATAACCACGTTTGTCTCCAGCCATGTAGCAGTTTGCTCGTAACCGTAAAAACCGAAGAGACAGCCTCTTCAGGAATCGACGAGGTGAACTCTTCTCTTCTGCTGGTACGGGGAATCTGCATAGCCTGGGGTCTCGTTCAACTCCACGGCGGACAGACTGAGTTATTACTTACGAACTTTAAGTTCGAGCACCAGCATATTTGCAGTGAAACTACCATCGCCTATCTTGAGAACGTCGCTGATGTCAGTGGCTCTTTCTCACAAGAGGCTTCTTTGCCAGGCAAGATAACGACAAGCTCCACAGAACAGTTGATGTTAACCATGAACTTTCAGAAGAAGAAAAGGAACGTCTGCTGGATCTTTTACATAAATAGAATCACTAATTTTCATCGTCATCAAACGTGCGCCGGACGACTTTCGGCAAACATCGGATCATCACGGATGAAGCAACAACGCCGAAACGACAGCCACTGTACAGGGTCTCGCATAAGAAACCAAAAACGATACGGCAACAGGTCTAAGAAATGCTTCATGACGGCGTCATACAGTCATCAAAAAGTCCCTGGGCATACCTGTTGAGCTTGTCGGAAAAGAAGATGGTACACTACAATTTTGCGTAGACTACCGTAAGCTAAACACGGTCACCAAGAAGGATGTATACCCGCTGTCCCGCATAGATGATACTGTGGACAGGGTGCGTGGTGCGATGTACTTTTCATCGATGGATTTCAAAACAGGCTATTGGCACATCGAAGTTGGTTAAAGAGACCGAGAAAAAACCGCTTTCGTTACACCCGATGGTCTTTATAAGTTTAAGGTCCTTCCGTTTGGACTATGCTCGGCGCCGGCCACATTCCAGCGGATGATGGACAGTGTTCTTGCCAACCTCGCGTGGAAAACATGCCGTGTGTACTTGAGCGATGTCGTAGTGTTTTCCACGAGCTTTGAAGAACACCTGAATAGGCCAGAACCAGTACTGCAAGCCATAGGGACCGCTGGCCTCACGTTTAAGCCGGAAAAGTGCCACTTCGCATTTAAAAAGCTCAAATTTCTCGGCCACGTCCTGAGCACAAGAGGCGTACTGCCCGACCCTGAGAAAACTTCTGCCGTCGCATTGTTCCCTTCTCCCACCGACAAGAAAATAGTACGATAGTTTCTGAAACTGTCCGCCTATTAAAGACGCTTTGTGGAGCAATTTTCCAAAATCGCCGAACCACTCACTCAACTCACGTGTAACAGTGTCCCGTTTACGTGGACGGAAGAGCAGCAGTGTGCTTTTGAAGAGCTTCAAAGTCGCCTGCAGTCGGCACCAGTTCTCCCACACTTCGATGAGCTCGCAGAGACCAAGATCCACACTGATGCTGGCAACATTGGTCTCGGAGCCGTTTCAGTTCAGTGGCAAGATGGAGTCGAACGGATGATTGCGTATGCCAGCCGCTCACTTTCCAAAGCAGAGACTAACTATTCGACCACGGAAACAAAATGTGTCTCGGAATCATTTGGGCCACCATCAAGTTTCGTTCCTACCTTTATAGGAGGCCTTTCAAAGTAGTCAGTGACTACCATTCTCTATGCTGGTTGGCCACCCTCAAAGAGCCTTCCGGGCGTCTCGCGCGCTGGAGCCTGAGACTTCAGGAATTTTAAATCACCGTCGTGCACAAGTCGGGGCGATAACACAACGACGCGGACTGTCTCTCTCGTGCTCCTGTTTACCCCGCTCTTCAAACCGATGAAATGAACGACACCTTTCTCGGAGCTATTGACATTACGATCATGGTCCAACAGCAACGAACAGGCCCCAAGCTTTGTGGTTTGAGCACCTGGAAGGCCGTGAGACGCTGTACCAACCGTATTTTCTCGAAGTCAAGGTTCATTATGCTTAAAAGACGATGTTCTGTACAAGAAAAGTTTCCAACCGATCGCGGCCTCGTATACGTTCCTGTCATGCCAACTTCGCGACGAAATTCTTTATGCCAGCCATGACGAGCCATCCTCGGGACACCTTGCTTTTGCCCGCACACTCGTGAGAGTCCGTAGAAAATACTACTGGTCCCGAATGTACGCGGCTGTACACCATTACGTAAGGACATGCCGCGAGTGCCAGCGGCAAAAGACGCCGCCTGTGAGGCCCACCAGCCATCTTGAACCGATTAACCCGCCGTCAGCACCATTTGAACAAATCGGAATAAACTTGTTGGGCTCTTTTTCAACCTCGTCCTCAGGCAACAAGTGGGTCATCTTTGCGACGGACTACCTCACATGGTACGCCGAGACACGGGCACTCCCTCAAGGAACCGCATTAGAGGTGGCAAAAGTCTCTGTCCACACCGTCGTCTTGCGTCATGGCGCTCTAAAGGGGGTTATAACAGATTGTGGTACTGCATTTACAGCTCAGCTCACGCAAGACATCATGAGGCTAAGTCCGACGACTCACAGAAAAGCTACAGCATATCACCTGCGAACTTACGGCCTCACACAGCGCCCCAATAAGACAGTCGCCGATATGCTGTGCATGTACTATCGTGGACACTGTTAGCTATAACACCGCAGCGGCGGCCGTCCCGTACCCCCAGCGCCTCATAGCAGGCGCCGTCCGAAACTCCGCGCATGCGTTGTGTGGCGGACTCGCTCTTCCCGTTTGCGAGCTCACCCTCGCTTTGTCGTCTGCTAGGCGCAGAGCAGGCGATGCCACAGTGCTGCTTGTCTGGTACCCTGGCCCTAGCGAACTGGTCTCAAACTCATTTTAAATCGGCGATTTTGATTGGGGGAGATTGCAGAGTCATTAAGCCATTAACCCTGTCTCCGTCTTTTTTTTTTTTTTTTTTCTTTTTCAGAAACAGGATTTCGCAATCCATCTTTCACATTATGCGCTCGCAAACCAGTATGAGCGCAGCAGGTGTGATACAGAAATAGACTTATACTCCGTTTCACCTTAAGTCCGAATGCAGCGTACGCTACAAAACGACATAGCCAATCAAATAGCGGCAAAGGTGCAATGTCACGGAGTGCATCACCGGGGGACACAATAAGGTGCAAAAAGTGAGCTTTTGTCGCTTTTGGTTGGCCCTATCTTCTCGTAGCGTCCGCTGCGCTTAGACCTAAAGTGAAACGGAGTATAACTGCAAGTAAAGAAAAGAAAAAAAAGTAGTCTACCGTGATATTCCAATTAGGGGCGATGATTATCCTTAGCCAGCGGAGTCAGGGAGTCAACCGTGGACACCTCTTACGCAGTGGTTTGCTGAACCGTGTTCAGGGAAAATTGGCGAGCGCTGTGGCGTCGTCTGCTCTGTGCCTAGCAGACGACAAAGCGAGGGTGTGCTCGCAGGCGGGAAGAGCGAGTCCGCCACACGGCGCATGCGCGGGGTTTCGGACGGCGCCTGCTATGAGGCGCTGGGGGTACGGGACGGCAGCCGCTGCCGTGTTATAGCTAACAGTGTCCACGATAGTACGTGGACGTACAACACAAGACATGGGATGAGATTCTTTTCTGCCTCACGTTCGCGTATAATACGGCCCCTCAGGAAATAACGGGTTTCACGCCATTTCGACTAGCTTTCGGACGTGAGGCAACGACTGCGTTGAGCGCCATGTTGCCTCACTTCCCGGACATGATAGATTCCGACGCAGATACCTTCGCACAACGTGCAGAAAAAGCGAGTCAACTGGCAAGAGTACGAATGCGCCGACAGCAGCTCGTAGACGCCCGCGCCGCTGCAACCTGCGCCGCCGGGACGTCCGATTTCGACCGGGGGATAAAGTACGGGTTTGGACTACTATCCGACGTCGAGGGCACAGTGGAGAACTTCTGCGAAAGTGTTTCGGCCCATACAAGGTTCTTCGTCGCCTGAGTGACCTCACATACGAAGTCATTCCGGATGTTGGACATCTTTCCTTCCGACGCTCCGCACGTCCCGATGTCGTCCACGTGGTCCGGCTAAAGCCATATTACGCCAGAGAATAGACACTTCTCACACCGCATTTATTTTTGGTTAGGCATCGGGACAATCGGGACGATGCTTCATTGAAAGGAGAGGGCAGTGCCACACGCCAGACGCTGGGACGGATGTCACGAGCTATCACATTAAGGTAAGCGCGTGACATCGGGCAGTGCTACACGCCAGACGCACGGGCCGATGGCAGGTGCGTCTGGCGCTCGTGCCATCGCGTGACTGTGAGCTTTGTTTGCTGGGACATTCTTCTCATCTTCTCCGCTGGGGCTTGACACCGAAGTGGAGAAGTTGTGAGAAGTTTAGGATTTATTATTTCACGGGACCGGACTCATTTTGATGTTATACATTAAGTCGTGACATCTGGCACCGCGGCCCGGCGGGCCGCTTAAAGCCTGTTGACACATACAGCGGAGCGCTAAGTTAGCGCTACGTGAGCGCTTCGAGGAGTGCTCATGTGGCGCTTACTGGCGCGTGGTTCTAATATAGCGTGCGAGTAGTGTTTTTGTAACGCTTTGTTAGCGCTTCAGTAGCGCCATAGATAGCAGCTTGGAATGTTCTTTTAATTTTCATGTTCCGGTACGTTTCAGCCGACACGCATGCTTGTTTTATCCTGATTCACAGGAGAAGCTCTGTCCGACGACCCATATGCAGCTCTGTTTCAATGACATTTCATCGAAATCTTCTTTAGATGCTTTTACAAGAAGAGTGGTTGTTTGGGCGAGTTGGTTTGACATCTTATAGACCTTTCCAATGTTTACAAATCCACAGCTCAGCGTGCGATCTCCACAGCTCAGCACGCGCGTGTGCGTCGCTTCGGAAAGCGAGCAAATCACGCGCGATACGCACGAACACTGAAAATGAAACCGGCCAGCAGCCCTTTTCTGGAAAGGTCTATACTATTGTGCCTCAATGACCTTCTGTTTAGAGTGATGCCACCCTTTTTGTAGTACCCGATGCCGACAGCACGCGCTCACGGGGAAAATACAAAGAAATCGAAGAAAACAAAATGTCGCCATAGCACAGTCAGCGCCACAGACGCGTGTAGGGACACGCTTTTTCACGCGCTTTTGAACAAAAAATAAATGTAAAAGTGGGAGCAAAATGGCCAGATGTCTCCACTCTAAGCAAAGCGCACATGAAGGCACCCTAGTCTATACAACCTTGTGCGCAACAAAGACGAGGACAAAAGCAGAGAAGAGGTGACGATGTTTGAAACACCTTTTCAATAAAATTCAGTTGAAAGTTGCGCCTTGTTGTGTCCTCTTCTCTGCTTTTGTCCTCGTCTTTGTTGCGCACAATATTGTATAAGATGCTTTTACAGATTACATCTCTTTTAAACGTGAACTTGAAACTTCACTCTACCATTCATAGCATGTAGCATTCCCGCATGTGTTTTGTTCACTGTACGCATGTGCCTCATACCAAGACGGACTTCAGTCGTTCTGAGGCACGGAATAATATAAATAAATAAATAAATAAATAAATAGCGCTCCTTGTACTGCGGTTACTGCTGCGGAGTAGCGCGTGCACTGCGGTTCCGGTTCCTGTGATTGGGTGCATCAGCAGCACTATGGCGGACATGGGGGACGTCGAAATAGAAACGCGACAAAGCCTATTACATCCGAAATTAGTGCCTATGTGTGTAGACGGCTTAACTCCCAGAAGACTCTTCTGTGTGCGCGAAATCCGGCTGAGGGACAGAGAGGCAAAAGTCTCTCGAAGGTGATAACTTTTCGACTGCGTGTCTGCGAAACCAGGGTCACTCATGTCGAATATAAATCGATAAGGTCGTACCCAATCAATTAGTCGCTCAAAGTTCATGACTCTGAATCAACTGCCCGACCGTTTGCTTGAAGAGCGGCTCTTTTACTCCCCTTTCTTTCAATGCCAAAAGAAAAACAATAATAACGAAATCGCCATGCACGCGCTGTTCTGCAGCAGCAAGCGCGACACAAGGAGCGTGAGAGCGCTAAAGCAGCGCTTCTGAAGCTCTAAAAGAGCGCTGCTGAAGCGCTAACCGAGCGCTACGTCAGGCGGTAGGAAGTGTCTCACGAGCGCTCCGGCGAGCACTCACGTAGCAGTAACTTAGTGCTCCGCTGTATGTGTGAAACGGCCTTTAAGCCGCTCCAATTGAGCTCATGATTGCACGTCCGCTCGGGCTCGCGCTCTAAATTGCAATGTCGGCCACGGGCGCGCTTACTTAAAAGCGCTCGTGATTTTTTTTATATGTTACTGTGCTTATTTTGCCTGTTGTTATATCTTTGTATTTCCCACTCCCTTCTGTAATGTCTTCGTATCTTGAGGTTAAATAAATAAATAAATTACTCCCCCTGCCCCTAGCTTTGAAAAGAGCATTATCGATGCAACGTTGATGGAAAGAAAACACAGCAAAACAAACAAACTAATGAAAAATAACGAAGGTTTGTGAAACATAGTCGTACCAAGTGTGGGACGGGGTTACAGTTTACAGTCTTATCGAGCTTAAAACGGCTTGAAGCGCACGACGTGGACGACTTTAGGTCGAGGTGGGCGTCGTGATGATGTTGTTGTCCCGTCTGGCATCACCTCGTAGTTCAAATCTCCGAGTCTACAAAGTACCTTGTAGGGTCCGAAGTAACTTGGCGAAGTACCTGCACCGTCAGTGGCGTCGGTGGGAACACAGAGATTCTCGGACGATGTCCCCTTGGTCACCGCCCCCCTCGACCAGGTCGTTGCTTCAAGCACCGCCCTAAGCCGTGTAGGAGGATGCTGGCCAGTCCAGACTCTCTCAAAAGTAGAGATCGGCATATTATACCCCTCCTGCCCCAGATACACACCAGGGACGAAGCGTACCCCCTTCTTTCCACCCCAGAGGACCCCGAGATTACCTAGCGAGCCGTTTCGGCCGCCTCAAGCTAAAGCCGCAGTGACAGTGACTACGGAGAAGCGGATGGACAAAGGTAGGCCCAAATTCGAAGATGGACTTCCTTCGAAATCTCTCTCCGCAGTTTCCGCCCTCTACGATACAGCTGAAAGACAGAAACACCCTGGACGGAAACCGAATTCCCCTCGCAAAAATATACATTTACAATGTAATGCCCGGTCTGTTCACCAGCACCTTTTTTACCTTGTATTTTTTTTTTTAATTTATCGGTGTGATTTTTTTTTTTAACAAAGCGGTTGAAGTTTTTGCATTTGCACTGCGGAGGACTTTTTCGTAACATCGATGATGGGAGGCTACTTTTGCAGAAGTATAACCCATTGGGATTTTGTTTGCAAGATACGTGTCCAAAGCCTTCTAGTACCAGATATCTTAGACCCTGTCAGGCCTGGGACAGCGCCTTGAGAGTGCACGACACGAGAGCGCCGACAGAAGAACACGTGAGCACGGTGACGCGAAAGCGCGTGCCATCAGAGCGTGCAGCACGAGAGCACGCGTTAGAATAGCGCTATTGGAGATAATGGTCATAACGACCATGCTTTGTTTTATTTATCTTTTTTTATTGTACAAAACAGCCACTTGCGAGGCTAAATGTTACGACGCGTTGGAAAGAAGACCTAATTTAATTCTAGCCTTTAATCAAAGGGGAACTGAACCAAACATTGCAGTGTCCAAAATAAAGGGCTCACGATCTCGGAAAGACCCAGCAGCCACCGGTGTGCGTGAGCACACGCAAGAAGATTGACGTCATAGGTCTTCATTCGCGCTTAAGATGACCGTGAAACGTATGGTATCCGGGCAAAAGGAGAATGAAGACAGCCTTTTGATCCTCATAAGTTAAACCTACCTGATTGTTAGACTAACTAATCGCCTACCTTTTACAGCAAACCCCAGGGTGAAGGTGAAAAGCGTGTCTTTATTCTCCTTTGGCTCCAAGCCCTTCTATTTCACTGTCATCTTAAGCGTGAACGGGGGACGTCGATTCCGTTGCGTGTTTTCGCGCACACCGGCGGCTGCTGGCTCGTGGAAAGATCCTACGCCACTTATTATGGACACTGGCATATTTGGTTCAGCATCCTTTTAAGATTCGTCTCGTTGCGCAATTTTCTCCGGGAAGGTGTATGGGACAGTTTTAGACAGGATTTATTTTTTGTCTTGGCTTTGCCATTTTAAAAGGAGTCGATTGGGCTATAAATCGCCATATCCGGATATTTATTTGTAGTTAGCGCCAAAATCTGATGATAACCATAGCCTGGCATTACTTTTGAGGAATTTTATAATATTGATTGGAATCGGCAACAAATACCACTATAGCAGTTTTGAGTGGTAAAAAATATAAGACGACATTTTGTTTTGAATATACACGATATTATGATACTCGTAATCTCTAAAAAAAATCAGAACTTAAAAAAAGGCACTGGCACAGAATTGTTTTATATAATTCCGTTGAAGTTGCAGAACGAGGCATCTGCAATGCTGCCTTCTTTTTTTTAGAATAGTTACACCTTAGGTAGCAGTAAGCCGCTAATATCATCATCGAAACTTCACACGGCGCGCACAGCTTCTGTGAAACATGCTTAACTGGTTTCACGCAAACGTGTCGTGGGTTCTCATGCTATGCAGCTGTCAGGTCTGTAGAAAGGACCGCTTATTAGCCTCTAGTGCTACAGGAGGTGTTTCAATCTAGGTAGACCGTAGTGTACCTGCCTGCGAGATCTTTCTTGACAATCTCCTGGAGACGGTAGTTAATCTGTTTTCTATTTGTATTCCCGATAGAGCTTGAAATAAAATAATTTTTTGTAAACTTTTTTTAATTTTGTGCAAACATATATTTGTTCAAGCATCTTACGCGGCTCTGGGATAGACAAAAAAAAAAAAAATACGCGGGGCTGTGTGGCGTAAAAATGACGATCTCCATAGGTCACACGCAGACCCTCAGCAAGTGCTACATCTGCTGTCAAGTGTTGAACTCCACTTTGCACTATTTTCTAATAAAGGAATAAATTAGTGAGCGGCTTGGTTATTTTCTAAGAGATTTCACCTGAAGCCTGTCAAGAGCGAAGCTTTGCCTACATTAGGGTCAGGCTAGGCCATGTAGACTTGCCGTACTTAAACAAAGGTTCGGATTGTTGCTCGCGGTTTAAGGACACTTTTCAATTGCCAACGAAAAAGTGTATATACTAATACTTAAAAAAAATCTCACCAATCCTTCCGGCTTGATCGTTCGCCTACCCGAGGGTGTTGAACGCAGAAACTGTTCGTCAGGAAAACAATGGTTGTGATCGCCTCGAGTGGTTCCATAAAACTTAACCCTAACAATTTTGTTCGAAACCGTTCGCAACATTTCAAAAATATTCTTGCTTTCATCTTTGGGGTCATCATATATATTAGGAAATATATTTCGCGATATATGTATATCGCTAAGAGTTATTATTTTCTCCACCATACTAAATATGCGCGACTACAAGTCAGCCTTTAAGACTACGACACTTAGGTGTCGGCAAGGTGACACACCTCACTTTGGAATATCGTTTCTACTCACATATAACGTACACAACGGAAAAAGTGACGATAAATCAGTAAGAAACCTCTTTTTTTTTAATTTTAACATAACCTTTTAAAACTCTGCGTCTAAATCAAATTACGTTGTTGTTGTTGTTGGATACGTTTTATTCATATTTAGAAGGGGTACGACGCGACCGGTTTCATGCCTTGTCGTGAAGGGGAAGGGAATAAGGATGCAGGAATGGGAGAGGGGGTGCGAGGGCGGGAGGGGGAGAGGGCTTACAGAAGGCTGGCCAGACCGGCCGTCCTCACGTAAGCCAAGAGTGAGTTGAAGACGCGCCTCTTGACGTCTGTGGGGCCTGTCGGTGCCGTCCAGGCCTCGAACGTCATTCCTGGCGGTGGACCGAGCTGCGCGAGTGCTATGTCCTTTTCCTTTCACCTTGCCGGGCACTCCCAGAGCAGGTGGCGTAGGGTGGCGAGATGCGCTGAAGACTGGGTGTTAATGGAAGTATCGGGGATTAGCGCGGCGGTTTGACTGGCTTGAGGTGGCGATGTAGAAGTCGAACTACACCGGTCGCATATTGCATACTCTGGCGAACGTAGCCCGAAGCGGGCCAGGCGATACGGTGTCCATGCACAGCCGGTTGTGATTCGGCGTAGCCGGACCTCGGCCGCCCGCGGGTATCCCCTAGGGATGGAGGTCGGGCACTCAGGCAGCCGGGTGGACAGGCGCCGCTTAGTTTCGGTGCGCGGGTGCTGTGGTGGTGAAGGGCCTGTGCTAGCGTCGGAGCCAGACGGCGCATCCAAGGGTCTCTGAAGCGGCTGACCGGCCGAGGGGAGAGACAAGAACGCCCTTGCCAGCCGGTGCGCCGCTTCATTGCCCTCTTTGCCCGCGTGGCCCGGAACCCAAGCGACCCTGATGTGTGCGGCCGATCCCAGGACCAACTCGAGTCCCGCTACAGCCGCCCGGATGGAGCAGACCGTTGGAGAGCGAGGGGGGGCCGAAGAAACACATGCCTTGACCGCTTCCGCAGAGTCTGTGTGCAGGATGATCTCGGTGGGAGATAGCCCTCTGGTGGCGGTGTCGCGGAGCGCCAGTTCCGCTCCCAGCAGGATCGCCCGGAGCTCAGCCTCCAGCGAGTCAAGCCCCGGTGGAAGCCGGACACCAGTGGTCGATCCCAAGGACAGGCAACAGGCTGCTGCGGCAGTAGATCCGGATTCGGAATCCGCGGCCGCGTCACAGTAATATCTGCGTACTTCGGGGCCGTTGGCGTTGACGTCACGTTCGTGCGCCGCAGCTTGGGATCGTCGGCGGCCCGGATGGCCGCCTCCAGCATGGGATGGCGTCGGCTTGCCGGAGGTCAGGCATGGCAGACTCCAAGGTGGAGGGGGTGTGGCTGGTGGTGGAACTCCCTCAACGGGTCGCAGGCCCAGCAACCCGAGAATGGATCGTCCCGGTCTGGACCCTGAAAGGCGGATGTGCTGCTTTAGGCATGCCTCGTGTAACAGGTCTCCAATGGTGTTGAGTCCAGCATGGGCCTGCAGCGTGTCAACCGGCGTGAAGTTCGGCAGGCCCGTGACGATACGCATGGCACGCCGATTAAGGACCTCTAGGTCCTCACGCTGTTTCCTGGTGATGCCTACGTGCTGTGCCCCGTAAAGCATCTTGGCTTGGATGAGGCTCCTAACAAGCATGCGTAATGTGTGGGTGTCGGCACCCCAGTCCTTAGCTGTGGTGCGACGGATAAGGTGCAGCATATGTACTACGGAGGCTTTGGTTTTGCTCAGCCACGTCACAGGTGGGCCGTGCGCGGAAAAGTCGACACCAAGAACACGCAGCACGTTTGTGGCGGTGATGACTGAGCCCCCGAACTTGAGTTCGATGCACGGGGTCGCCTCTCGGCGTGCGTTGGTGTTTCCAAACACGGCGTACTGCGTCTTATCAGGTGACGGAGTTAGACCGCGTTCTATCAAAAATCAGGCGACGATGTCCAGTGCTTCTTGGGCGGAATCATTTTGAGGGCCAACTGGGCCACCCGTCGTCCAGATTGTGATGTCGTCTGCGTAAATTGTGTGGCGGATGCCTGGGATCTTGTCGAGGCGGTGGCTCAAATCCGCCATCACTAGGTTGTAGAGTAGCGGGGAAAGCACCGCGCCTTGTGGGACTCCTAGCTCGAGTGGAGCCGCAGGAGCTTGTGCATTTCCTACTGAGACACTGTAGGTGCGCCCGTTGAGGAACGCCCTGATATACTGGAGAGGCTTGCCGGTGAGGCCCGCCGCGGATGCGGCGGCCATCACTGTAGGATGTGGAACACTATCAAAAGCCTTCTTTACGTCTATAGCAACCGCTATTTTGATGTCGTAGCGCGGGTGCTTGCCGGCAAGATCCTCAGCGAAGAGGGCCAGCGAGTCCTGCGTGCTGAGACCCCGACGGAAGCCAGTCTGGTACGGGTGGAGGACGTTGTTTGCTTCAATGTGCCATTCCAACCGCATCAGCGCCATCCTCTCCATAAGCTTCCCGACATGTGACGTCAGAGAGATGGGTCGCATATCTGTGAGCTGTTTTGGAGTTCGGCCTGGTTTTGGGATTGGTATAACCGAGGCGTGGCGCCAGCTGGCGGGAAGTTGACCCAGCTCCCAGGACTCGTTGAAGATGTCCAGAAGTTCTTGCATCGCTGCCTGCGGAAGGTTGCGAAGGGCCGGGACAGTTATCATGTCGGGCCCCGGAACACCATGCAACTTTGTGATTGAGAAAAGCAAAGCATGCAACTTTGTGATTGAGATTGAGAGATTCATATTCCAAATACAGTGAATACAATACATTTAAAATTTAGAGATTCAAATAGGTTCGATCTGGTTTGCGCCAGTTTGAACCGTTATTTTAGCTGTGCGAAACCGGACCGAAACTGAACAGAAAGCTGTGTACTCTGAACCAGATCGAATCTAACAAAATATTTTGGTTTTATTTCTGGCTGAAAGTAAAAAGAAAATAAACAAAATACAGGAGACAGCCGATATACCGGCACTAACGCTTCCGCTCTCTCGATTTTTTCTTTTTCTTTTGGCGGTGTAGTGTTTTTGTAGTGGTTTTATAGCCGAAATGTGTGAATGTAATTCACAGTGGTTACACATACAACTTACAAAATTTCTCAATTTTTTTTTTAAATATTGCCTTCGCCTTTGACGTTATTAAAACAAATCAAGCAACACCAATGATTGAGGAGAAAGCAGATCTTTGGTGGACTTCGGCCGGCGGGCGCTAGAAAATTATTTTTTTTTCGATTTAGGTTTTCGCAGGGTTATGTCACTCGCTTCTGAAGGTTCTCAGAAGACAACAAAACATGGATGTTGGAGTTTTCAGTAGCCGTTTTTCTTTTTGGTATGACGATAGGATTGTAACTAGAAAACACTTTAGATACTCAGACAAGCAGACAAAAGCAAAACAAACAAGCTATTATGCTTTGAAAACCGCTAAACAAAAAGCGCCGCCTGGAAAGCGGTCATTCATTCCCCTAAACAAGAATAAAAAGGCTGCAGTTAGCGGAGAAACCAAAAGTTGTATGTTGTGAGATGTAAGTTTAACTTGTAGGTTGTAAGTTGTAAGTTGTAAGGTGTAAGGTTGTAAGGTGTAAAAGTTGGTTAGCTTTGAGTCTGCACCTCTTTTTGTATGTAAAAGGTTTTGTAGACGAAGTGATTTTTACTTCTGCTTCAGCCTTTTGACCTGGGGTATGTTTAACTGAATATATAAATAAATAAAACACTGTCACCAACACTGTCGTTCTGATTTCGGTGCACTATCAGCTTTTTTTGCCGGGAACTTCGTCGGGACGAGTCCACACCTAAAGTTGGCTTCTCCGCTACTACAAGCATATGAAGGAAAAACCAACTTCTGAAAGTGATGTGATATTTTTGAGTGCCCCGCCTGCCGGGTACGGCGTTCTGCGGCAACCACGAACCACGTAGGCACTTCATCCATCAACTGCCGTCGAACTTTTTGAAACCGCGGGTACACCCTCTGACCTCCTTAAAGCCATCGAGCGGGTTCTACAGGCCACGGACTGACCGAGACCAGAACACCGCGTGACAACGCCAATTCAAAGTACAACCCTCCCCCTCCCCCCCCACCCCCCTGAAAAAAAAGTGTTTACACAGCAAAGACGACACGGAGGAACAGAGCCATTATAAATGTTATCTCGATGGGCGTCGCTCCGGCGTTCCGATGCGCCTTGTAATCACACAGAAAGGCTAAAATGAGGGTGCAATGAACGCGAACCACCAAACCGGGTGAGCATTCCCCAATAGGAACCGACATTGAGCAGGATCCAAAGAGGAAAGAATGGACTGCCTCCCTGACTCGCGTTTTCTTTTGTCGTTTTAGCCGGAGTCCGGCTTCGCTCGTCGGCGGCGCTGTCGTCGATGGCCGCTCCCCTCACTCTCAGCTCCGTGATGCCTGCGCGTTGGCTCGGAGAGCGTGAACAGTCGAAACCGCGACACTGAACCGGCCGGCGTCGTGTAGAAGAGACGCGCTTCGTCTGTCGTTTGAAGAAGTAACTCCCAAGTTCCAAGTAGCGCTAAGAGTTTTGTCAGCTTTATTGTAGCGCCAAAGGAGTTCCAACTGTGACTTTTCTCGTGCGCTGTCGGCCCAAACTTTCTTGGTTCTTTAACCTTAAATGACGAACTGTGGTTTTTGTTTTGGACACGCTTCCGGCAGATTGAGCGCGTGGCGTTAGAGAGAGAACACCTCCTAGACTCAACGGTTTGATGTTCGAAGAGTGACATCCTTTTATGATTTTGTTGCGTGGCTCCGAAGGATTTTCTTCACGTCCGGTTGGAAGGAGGCTGGTGAGGTTGAGCCTTGATAAGTGGATCTTGATGGTTCCGCGGGTTGAAGATTAGATTGGGAGGACTCTTTTTAATCTTCGACGCAAGCCGGCACATTTTATACTAGAGGCAGCGATGGTGTTGCTTCGTCGATGCTGCTGCTGGAAGTCCGTGTGGAGAGGGAGCTTCGCAAGCGGGCTTTTTACGCTGGTAAGTGCTCTCCTTAAGTGTACGAAAGCCTCAATTTAAAGAGCGCTGCGCAGTTTCGCTTGAAGCGTTTCTTCAAATCAAACTTCAAAAATTTCGTACCAGTGACTGGCGTTGCTTCCGCACCCTGCATAGTGGCTCGCTCATGATTTTGAGAGACGTAGTGCATTTTCACCGCGAATATAAAGAATTCACAAGGGCTTCAATGTCTAGACAAATTCTGTTCGTAGAAGTTGGTGTTGAATAAGTATAGCGTTCATATCAGGGCTTGCAAAACCAGGCAGTTTCTGCCGTGTAACGCAACTTCTTGGTAACATTGTTTTCTAGGCAAAACCACGTGAAACAACTCCGACTCCAAGTTCCGGATAATCGGATCGCGCTCTTAGTGTTCGCATGAACTAACGACTTTTAATATTTGTCAGGAGTATTCATTTATCTAAAGTGAGAGATACTGAGTATCTCTCCTGAACGTTAAATAGAAAAATACAACTCCTTGGTGGAACACAGAATAAACCAAACATTAGGGAAAACCACAAAAAGATGGGTGTAATGAAAGTGTACAAGCCGACACAAACGGTGTTTTTTTTGGGACAACTGAACCTTGCAAACTTATGAGACCTACTAGACGCCATAGTCATACAATTTATTTTTTGCTTGAAAGAGAGGTGGTCTAAATATTATTAACAAACGACGACAATAATGGCATACCTCTACCACCTGCACACGACGGAAGACATCTTGAATTTGGAACAGTTCGACCGCCCATCTGGCGCAGTGTGATTTGTGCATACCCCCGTCTGTGCATAGATCTAACTACTACTGTCAATTAGAAAACTATTTAGGCGTTAAAACAATAAAAACGCTTGTAATTTCTCAATCATGTTAAGCGCAGATAGCATAAACGCCAATAAAATCATTGTTTTCAACATGAAGCGTTAACCGCGTTATTTTGTGACAACAATTTAAACATATGAACTATTTTACACCACCTATGACTAGTTTTCCACGATGACCTAATTAAGTATTATGCATAATAATAACAATAATATAACTGCAAACAATGTGCTTCTTAAAGTTAAATAAAACATATTGGGTAGAGGAAGACCCAGCTCGATATTAATAAAGAACTCACCTACCTAGCACTCAC
Source organism: Ixodes scapularis (assembly GCF_016920785.2). NCBI lineage: Eukaryota > Metazoa > Arthropoda > Arachnida > Ixodida > Ixodidae > Ixodes > Ixodes scapularis. The sequence continues at coordinate 769,162 of NW_024609861.1, read as the reverse complement.
AAGTTTCCCAAAAGCGAAATGCTGGTTCAAGCGTACTCCCTTTGATTTTTTCTACAATTCAGAGCGGAATAACTTTTTTTATTGTTGTATCATAACCAAGGTGTTGATTTTTATTCCATATATAACCACCCTTTGCTGCAATGCCTCACGACGATGCCGGTTTTATTTGGGAATAAATATGATATATGAAAGAAACCGCAAACTGTGGAGGTTTACCGTGATGATTTTAACCCGAGAGAGGAGGAGAAGGAGGAATATTGTGTTTGCAGTGGGAGCGCAAGGAACTTTTGTCACGGGTTAAAATCATCATGGTAAACTTCCACCAGCTCGCCCACGCACTGACTGTAATGTTTACAAATTGTGGCACTGATCACCGCAAAGATGCACCCCACTTTATCGTTCTGTGCATTTTCATTATGAATTGACTCTTCCCCCATTTCAGCAATGCTGTAATAGGCTGTTTGAAAACGAAAATTGCCGGCGCTATTTTGGTCATATAGGACTCAGTCGTCATACTTAGAAGACAGTTTTGTGTGAGTACATCTTTGTGCAATTGTTTATGTACCGAGACTTACACCACGTCATCCGAGGAGAACGCGAGTTTTTGTCACTATGACCGCATGATTGCTTACACCGACCAATGTGATGAATATAGAGGGGCTTATCTGGACTTAATCGCGCTTTGCATGAACTGTTTTAAAAGATGAACCTACATCGAGCTATATTTAGGCACAGGATGGTCGTAACTCATTTGCGTCTCGCTCTTGCACCTCGTGTTGTGTCTCACTATTGAAACGTATATTCCGCCTAATCACACATTGCAAGAAAGATATTCCAGGTTGAAATGCTACTTAGAAAGCAACACCGTGACAGCTGCTGGCGCCATCCTGTGGCTTGATCTCGCGGCTGATTTCTTTGTGCTTTTGCTCAAATTAAAAAAAAAAAAAAAAATAAAGAAATGAAGTTACACACATACATGTGCCAGTAGTAAATTTGACATTGATGTACAATACGTATGAAGCAAATTATAATCAAACGCCATTTTGTGATTTCTTCTTAAAGGGGCGATGCAACAATCTTTGTATTTTGTATATACCATTTAGGATTATTTGTTGACATTCTGAACCTATGAAACTCGCGTACGTTGTTTTTGTTTTTGCCCCACGTAATATCAATTAGAGTGAACAATTTAGAAAAACGAGCAGCGTTCGCTTTTGTAGATTGCATACATAACAAGCAGCCGCGTGATACGAAGCCGTTAATATGCCGCCAAAGTTTATTATAGCCAGGTGCGGGAGTTGGCAAAGCACAGACCATGAGCTGAGCTCCACACATTCTTTAGGCTTGACTTCTCCCGTCGTCGAACTGCTTGGGCATGACATATTACCCGGAGGCATGTCGAGTAAGTTATTGTCACCAGCTAAAGGTGAATGCCTACGCAGTGCTAGTGCCCACTCTATATTAGCCGCATTTAAATATCGCTACCGCGAGATCGCAACGCTTTGTGCCAACAATACCGTGGTTCGCATTGTTGAGAACGCCAACATGGCAATCCCCAGACCTTCTTCATCATGACTTGCGAAGGAAAGACTGAAAGAAAACGTCAACTTTTATACTTGAAATTACGCGAGAATAACGAAGCTTTTTGGTCAGTGATGTTGGGTGCGAGTATACGTGGGAGGGCCAGTAAACTTACGTAAAATTAAAAGCACTGCTGCTCAATATTGTTGCACGGCCCCGTTAAAGGATACCTACACGTTTGAGGGTTCGAGTGGTGCCAAATTTATATCTTGCAGTCTTGCGCAAGCGCTCTACAACTTACGGAGAACAGTAAAAGAAGCTCTATTTTATAAGAGTGGGAAACAAGGTCAGTTAGTAGGGATTCTATATAGGGCTGAGTGCAGGAATTGCGAGGGTACAAAAGACGCCTACCGCAGACACGCGCACTTATTTCCTATATGTTTCTTTCTTGGTCCCTCTTTTGTTTCGTGCGTTTGTTTACACTCCAGATACGCTCGCGTGCTTTTCTTTCCCCTTCGACGTCAGCCGATGACGCTCGGCTCCTTCGTCAGGGAGCTTTCTTACAGTGTTCCCTGTGTAACCCCCGTACGTTCCTTACTGAGCCCTCGTATGTTCCCTGTCTTGCTCGTCGCATTCAATCCGTGATAACGCGAGTTCCTGCCGATTGCTAATGCAGCAGTCATGCTCAATACGCGTCCCTCGCTGGACTCTCATAGGGGACGTAAAAAAATACGTCCCTGCGGCTTCGTTATCAAAACATCGTTTCATATTAATTTAAAGTAGAGTCGGCTCTAGTATATTCCGTCTCACCTTAAGTCCGATCGCAGCCAGCATTACGGTCAGACGAAGCCGATTAAGAAGAACCGAGAAGTGCATCGTCACGGTCCCCATTGCAGTTGCGCCTGTTTTATTACCTTTTAAATAAACCACACATGAAAAAAAGAAAAGCGCAGGAGAACAACGCATTCGCTGTGCCTTGTTGGCTTCGACGGATTTAGCAAACGCACGATAAGCGTCACGATGATGCACTTTTGCCGCTGCTTGATCGGCTTTATTGGTACTTAACGTCGACAGCGACCGGACTTAAGGGTAAGCGTAGTATAACAAATCAGTGCCAAAACGTAACGTCACAGCGCTCATTGCGTTATCATAGCATGTTATCAGCTGAGCCAGTCAAGCGCAGGGTAAGTACCATTGTTTCGCGCTTTTAAAGGGATACTGAACCAAGGAATTTGGTGTCCATAATAAGTGGCGCACGTTCTTTCCACGAGCCAGCAGCCGCCGGTGTGCGCGAGCACAGGCAACAAAGATGACGTCACAGACCTCCATTCGTGGTTGAGATGACAGTGAAATGTATGGGCTTCGGACCAAAGGAGAATAAAGACAAGTTTTTCATCTACACAGTGGTGCCTGGTGTAAAAAGTAAGCGATGAATTGGTCTAACAAGCACGTAGCTTTCACTTGTAGAGATGAAAAGCCTGTCTTTATTCTCCTTTAGTCCGAAGCCCATGCATTTCATTGTCCTCTCAACCGCGAATGGAGGTCTGTGACGTCATTTTTGTTGCGTGTGCTCGCGCACACCGGCGGCTGCTGGCTGGTGGAAAGAACGTGCGCCACTTATTACGGGCACTAAATTCTTTGGTTCAGTATCCCTTTAATGTGAAATGTTCTTTGGATAAGTATTTCAGGCCTCTCGTGAAGCTCAGATAAACGCGTGGCGGCGAGGCTCGGCACTGACTGGTTGACGGCTGGAAGAGGAGGAATGAGGTGGTTCGCGCTGATTAGGCAGGGGAGGAGGAGCTCGACCACCTCTGCGCGCTGAGGGAGAGGAGCTCCAAAGTAGGGGATGGCTCTGGAAGATCGCCCGGTTTATCAGCCCGATTAGCGGTGATATCGCTTTATTCTAGTACAAACCATCAAGTGTACATATGGAACGCGCGAAACGAACCACTCACTATGCCTACGCGTTTAACCAACAACAAAAATTACATCAGAAACAAGGCGTTCATCCTTTGGCTGAGACTGCAGCCAATGGTTTAAGCGCGAGAGATCGTGGCTTCGAAACATTCATCCACAGTACGGGCGCTCGCGCTCGAAAGCCACGTCTCGAAGCCAGAACTGCAGACTAGTTCGTGTTTGTTGCTTTGGTTGTGGTTGCGACCTCAGCTTTAAAGCAGGTTGACACAGTAACATTTTTTCTTACATTGTGTTATGTTACGTCACCTTAAAGGGGCGGTGCAACGATATTCATAGTGAACGTACCAACCACTTAAACCCTCCACATTACCGGAATGTTTTCGCTTTACGCGAACTTAGTGGCCCTAGTGGGATCCCAGTATAATCGCACGCAAAGCCACTGACCAAGAAACTCCTATGTTGAGTGTAAATTCAAGAACAAAGCATGAGCTTGTTCTTTAAATCTCTCCAGCGCAAAACTTAACGTATATCGGAGGTTGCAGTGTATGGGTAGTCCCTCGAGTGAGGATATTTTAATCCGGCTCAGACATAGGACACGAGCAATAGCATGATCTCTTGATTTGGGCTCCTAATAATCAATAGCTTGACAACCATTAGCAAATCGTGTCCAACTGTTACAATGGCAATAGCCGAGCACTAACAATGTCTGGAGATAGGCGCGTGTCCTGTGCTTTGAGAACCACAGCGCGTGGCTATTTGTGCCAAGAAGTTTGGGTATCGCCACCTATTGGAATTTTTTCACAACCCAAGGTGTTCCCCTGCACCAGCAGGGGAACTTTAAGTTCCCCTGCTGGTGCAAGCACGCGCAATGCCTAGCTTCTTGCGCACAATGAAAATTAAAACATAACCGCGTGGGTAGCCAATTATGTAGCACGCGCACTAACCGTAGAAAAGAAAACAGAAACGCCCCTAGAGAGCTCTATATCACGTGGCCGCTTGTTATGGCGACGAGTTTCCGGGTAAACGCTGCTCGTTTTCCATTGATTTTCTTCTGCGACTGCCATTGCGTGGGGTGAAATACTAACGCGGGTTTTATAGGTTATAAACGTCAGAAATTTATTCTAAGCGAAATTTGCGCAAGGTAAGGAAATGGTTTCCCCACCCCTTTAAGTCTGCTGGGGTGGGGAGACATTCGTATTAAGCCTGGCAACCAGTTCAAGTAGTAGCCTTGCACGCGACATTCGAGGCACGGAGTTTTTGGTGACTTATAACGTAATCATGAAAACGTAAACAAATGCTCAGCACCAAGGAGAATGCAGGGATTGGCGTTGCACGCGCCGCACGTGCTGGCCTCAAGCCGTAATAAATTTTCTAAACCAAAAACCTCGAAGAAATTGTATCTTGCACGCGCGTTCGTCAACGATTTACTCAGGTTATTTACTTCGAATCGTTTATACGGGTAAGGCGTGGGCGTGTGGCGCGTGGAACACCAATCCCTGCATTCTCCTTGATGCTTGGGTAATATTGGGCAGGAGATCGAACTATAGGGGGCGCTCTGACCCGTTTGTTTTCCCCACGCTTGGTGTTTACTCAACACAAGGCCTGTGCACATGCCGACAGGCCTTATGGGCATGGCCATGTCCTCTCCTACAATAGAGCGCGGGGCGCAGTTTAATAAAAAAAATACTAACAATCGACGAAGCGACGTTAAGTGCCGGATCTATCCTCAGAGAATGCGAGCTTGACCCACTTCGGCTTTTGTGATGAGCTGGGATCGTGCATGCTGCATTGTTCATGCACGCCGAGTGGAAACAAAAGGGCCCCTCCTCCCCTTCGCCGGAGAACACGAACTCCAGCCGAACGCTGACGCCGCGTTCGGTTATGTCGGCCGAGCGCTGCGTCATTGTATTTGTTGTCCCCATCCGTGTAGTTGTTAGGTTAACCGCTTGGGGCGTCACGGTCTCTCCTCCTTCCCAATAGCAAATGATCTATTAGCGGCGAGATGTTAGGGGCAGCGCCCTCGTACGGTTCCCGCTCGTGACGTCATGACATTGCGAACAAGTTCGATGCTGTTTCTAATGAGCATGGTGGAAGCTTGAAATCACAGCGCTCTAAAACCTATATTGCCAACACCGTCAAAATCGAAGTCACACATTCGTCTTATTTCCGTTGATGAAGGATAAGGAGTATTCACTGGGCGCCATATTTGTGGGTGCTGTTTAGGGCGCATGCACAGAACGAGCTCACATTAATAGGCTGCTAAGACCGGCAATCTCGAGGGTGTGGAATGCACGTTGCAAAAGAACTCTGGAAGCTCGCCATCAGCACTCGCTCAGCAGTCGCGCACTCAGCTATGGCTGCCAGTGAATACTTCCTACAGGGAGTATTCACTACCGGCCATAGCTGTGTGCGCGACTGCTGAGCGCGTGCTGATGGCGAGCTTCCACAGTTCTTTTGCAACGTGCCTTTCGCACCATCAAGAGTGCCGGTCTTAGCAGCCTATTGATGTGAGCTTGTTCTGAGCATGCGCTCTAAACAGCTCCCACAAATATGACGTCCAGTGAATACTCCCTATACTTCGAGGACGGTACATCTAATGCCCGTGCCACACGGGCAACTCGAATGCCATTTACAACGAATGACATTCGCCCCAAATGTCATTCGAATAGTTCTACACGGCCTGCAAGAATGGTATTCGCCGCAAATGTCATTTGCCACCGAAGGGGTTCGCCGGAACTCATTCGCATTCGGTCACGGTCCAAATGTGCCTCTACCCCCGGCCCCAAGTAAAAAAACACTGATGTGATTACGTTAATCAAAGTATACCCAAACTAAATGTTATTTATTTGTGTTTGTTTTTAGGCATGCATTTTTTTATACTAGATTGGAAGCGCGGCTTGTCATATAATTGGAAGCAGCTACTCTTTAACCCAGCCACTTTGCCTGCGTCCCCATCTTTTTCGCGTTTCTTCTCGGTTTTGTTGCGTTTTATTCGAAGTTCGAAGTTTTTTCCGATGGAGCCGCAAGCGCCTCAAGCGCCACAAGAAACCACCTCTGGTTTCTTGGGTACCGCCAACGCGATCGGTGCACTGGGCGGTGCGCAGCGAAAGCAGCAGGCAGAGCAACGGAGTTCGAGAGCAGCTTCTCTTCGATTTCACGAACGCGAGAGTGGGCTTTCTCAGCTTCGGCTTCGAGCCTCCGCTGCTCGGCACGTTGCTTGGCGCGTAAATAAATGAGGGCGCTCATTAACCGTCGCAGCCGTTTACCGTCCTCTGGTGCAAGGACCGACACCCGCGACTGTACATGCGCCATTTCCTTTCGCTTTGGTCAGCTTCTGTCTTTGGTTTTGGCTTATTGAGGCTAGAGCAACAAGAGCGTCACCAACAAATGAATTACAGCGGAAACGCAAAAAACAAACAAAAAAAAACATAAAGTTATTGCGAGCAAAATTTGTTTAAAACTACCTATAGACACTTTTTAGAGATCACAACCTTGAACAAACGTATTTAGCTTACAAAGAACTTTGCAATTAGTTTTTTTCAGAGAGCAGGCACTTTCATCATCATGGCGCAAAATGACATTCGAAATGTACGTGTAGCACGGGCTTGAAATGTAGTGTCATTCGGCGCCCGAATGAGATTCGCCCTGAATGGCATTTGCCATGTCCGTTTGGCAGGGGTATAATACATCGTCACTCTCCCACTTCCCCTTCCCCCGTGCCACACGAGGTTCCATAAACCAGACGCATGGAAATAAAATAAATGCTTCAATCAATCAATTTCTTTGCTCACATCATAGTCAGCATTCGGCAAATCGCGGCAGGCCGACCGCAGCGACATTTTCGATCGCGCATGTCGCCAATAAAGAGAAAAGTAGCGAACGCTGTTCATTATTAGGTGCTTTTGTAGTCCGTACGCCGCTGATTAGGGGACTAGAGTGCGCGTGCTCAATCCATACTTCAAACTGCCGGCACGAGGTCCAGCTAGCAACGCAAAGCTTTAGCGTACGGTGTACTAAAACTCTCTAGTAGAGGATTTTAGTAGACCGTGCCCTGCCAGCGGGAGCTTGTGCCGCCACTTTGAAGCGTAGATTGAGATCACCACCACTAAGCCGGCAGTGCGCAGAGTACGGTCTACTAAGGCCCCCTAAATTTGTGGGAAGCAGCTTACCATATCAGGAAACGCGTTCCGAAAAACTGCCGAGTTTCTGTTTTCTAAATGATACTCGAATTTGAAGATTTACTACAACTAATGCCATTATTGATAATTCACATCAATACCATCATTGACATTGATAAGTGCATAATCAAGGAGGCGTCAAGCTGTTTGTGGGCCGCTCAATCTAAATAAATGAATCACCTGAGTAGACATAAAGCAACGCTGAACGCGGATACGTTTTCAAGCGTAGTGTTATGAAACGTTTACTCTTACATGAGATGGAGTAAATGTTTGAAAAGCGCGCGGACATCATCACAAAACACGGTTTCTCTTCCTATTACGCTGGCTGTGAACACTTTATGTTCCTCATTCACGTCGTTTTTGTTTCCGTTTAGAAAAGTGAAAATCATGACAATGGTCTCGGCGACGTGTGAATTCAAAACGCACAATCGAATGCATATTTGGGTTGCATTTATTTTTTCTTCTCCGAAGTCTCCTTGGGTGCCTCCGGCGAAGCTTTCCTGGCCGCCGAATGCGCCGTTTATTCAATCGCCAGGTGTTCTAGACTCCAAGTAACAACGAATGGAATTCAAAGATAGGTACCGACAATCTTTTTTTTTTCTTAGCTTTTACTACTTCGGCCTGCCCAGTTGATCAGGACGCAGAAGGCTCCACTGTACTAAAATCTACCTGCCTGCCCCCCCCCCCCCCCCTACATAAAGGCATAACGTGAAAGAGCATCAATATCAATTCCAGTGAGATCTGGACTCAGAAATGCACTCTAACAAAGTTAAATTTCCCCGTTGGACACGCAAACACCCAATCACGGATAAACATAGACAAGTCTCGACGAATCACGAATGTTATAATCAGATTAGGCCTCAAAAATGCAATATGCGCGGAAACAATGAGTAAATGAAAAATCGTGCTCAATATCCCAACGTATATCGCATCTTTCTTGTCTAATCATAATCAAAGCTATGTCATTTGCTCAGATCGTTCTGTTGCTCGTCGTAGTTGGTTGCCTCCTGTTCTGCAGAAAAGTGAACACACGTTGTTTTTAGAGTGTGACGTCGTGTTTGAAAATGTCAGCTGGGTTTCGCGCAAAACACAGAAAGTGTTTAAGGGCTGCGATCAACGAGAAAAAATATTATATGACGCTAGAAAAAGCGTAACACGCCCGCCAAATTTAGCGGACTTAGGTTCCGTGAAATTCGGCGTTCCGGAAATGCGTAACGGCAATACTAAACTTCACGAGCGAGTGATCCTCCGCTAGATGCTGGGCATGGTGGTTACGTGGCGTCATGAGTATGATGTGGTCACATGACGGTAAATCGCGTTATACCAATTACTTGAGCACTCAGGTGACGTGACAACGCCAGGCGACATGATGACGTCACATGATAAAGCAACCATCATACGTATTTTACGTACGACTTATGTCGATCTCTGCGAAGCTGCCATTGCATCTAGGTACAAAATCACTTTGTTTACCATCCTAAGTTTAAGGATTCATGTATAGCTAATCCTATTTTTTTCTTAGAAAAATCAGACTGTGTTTGCTCTTTTAAGTTTCTTTTAGCAGAAGTTTGGGATTCTTTGGGTATCTTATTTTCAGCGCGACAAAATTTTGAGCTTTTCGGGTTTTCACCACCCAGCAATTTTACGTTTGTACGCAGTTCCATTGTTATTATCCCTGCGAATTTTGTCGCTTGTCATGCCTTTTTTGAGGGAACGAGCTAGATAGTCAACATAATTGTGCAAATTCATAGGAGCTACCGTATAAAAAAAAAAAAAAAAAACAGAATAATAAATCATTTGTCAGAAATACGCCTATAATTTAATAAACACTCAGGTATTTTCATGGGAGTTATTTTAAATGGATATCCCGATTAATTTTACCATGTTCAGCGCTATACATGGCAAATATTTTTATTAGCTGCGCTAAATTACATGAAGCAATGGATGCACACAATATTGTCATTGCTGCGAGCGACATTACGATTTGGCCATTTTTTGGCGACTTATACAGGCACACTTCGCTTCTTGTCCGTGGAGCGGATGTACTGAAAACACCAGACTAAATGTAAATGTCCATCGTTAACGCGGACTACAAGGTCCACAAGTTTAATATTAAAAAAAATAACGATAGGTGAATAATTGTCGAGGAAATGGACACCTACGGAACAAAGCGAGAAAGGCGTTCAGGGAACGGAAGGAAAGACGAGACGACTTTGAACTCAGTTTAGAAAAGTAATAAAAATACAAAAAAAAAAAAACAGAGACGAAGGGACAGAAAAAGTGGACAAACAAAACACGGTCTCTTTTTTTTTGTTTTTTTCTGACGGCGTTCTGTTTGTCCTATTTTTGTGTCCCCCTTTTATGATACAAGGAACCTGCTAAACACAACAATAAGAAAAAAAAATCATTCCTTTTTACGTCAAAGGGAATAAAAGAGAAAGGAATCGCAAACAGATCTTATGATCCGGGGGAAAATGAGAAATCGAAATCATCAGGTGGATTATTTTGCGCCACATATTCGAATAAAAAGAGCAAAAAAGGAAATGACTAGCAGAAGGAGAACCGATTATATACACCGGCTGAGAGGTTTACGTTTGGCATTCTCCAAATTCGGTGTTAATGGGGTAAATCAAAATCCTTTTTTTTTAAATACCGTCAAGTGGTTTGAGCTGGCAGTAGGTTTTCTTCAGATTTATCTAACCTGCAGGGCTTCACGTATAAATATCTTAAGTGTAGCCCTGTGCGCAATCATGTAGTTCGCGTATTCAGTTATGAAAGAGGAAAAAAGCAAGACATTCTAGCAAGTAAGAAAATGGCAGTGACAGTTAGTTACCTTTAAAGTCCTATAATTAGGTTTCCGTGTTTTCGAATAGACCCGGGAAACTCCGAAAAACATCGGCCGGTAAAATTTTGCCCATCTGGGATTGAACCGATATACTCGGAATTTTAGTGTGCCAATCAGACTTGGTAAGTAATCCGTTACAACTGAGCGATTACTTGTAACCTGTACTTAAAGTAATTTTGTAATTGGCGCGTTACTTTTTTGCAGCAGTAATTTCTAATGAAAGTTCGTTACAATATTAATAACGGATTACTTTTTTACTCGTTACTTTTTTAATAATATGAACATAATACAAAAACCGGAGCAATATGAGCGGGCAATACAGCAGGAAAAAACAAAACAAATTAGTCGTTAATTGTTCATACAGCAGGAGATTAGTCTGCCAGAACATGGCGACATTGTTACCCACCGTAGATGAGCAATTTAGTCAGTCTAGTACGACCTCTAGCCTGGGGTCTTCAACGTGCACCACGCAGTGGTGATACACGACCGCAGGCCGGTACAATTCAGCAGCATAAAGATAGCAAGTTCATAAAAAAAAAAAACATCCTGAAGAGAAGAATAACAAAGAAGGGAGGACACCGTTTTTGCATGAACCTCTAGAATACAAATAGGGGGAAAAAAAGAAAAAAAAGACAGAAACCACTATTGTGGGTTTTCAATGAATTGTGATAGCTGACGTCAGGATTACCTCCTTCTTTTGTTTTGAGGCCCGCTAAATTCAAATTCCCCGCATAATTTAGCGGAGACCCTGAATATGTCTTGACGTGCCGTGACGTCAGGTGACGTGACATCCGTTTTCCCGTCAAATCTAGCGTAGAAGCAGAATCGGAGCATTGGTATCGTGACGTCCAACTTTCTGGAGCATAGGTATCGTGAAGTCAAACTTTCCTCTAAATTTAGTGGGGAAACTGAATTGGGGCATAGATTGTCACGTTAAATTTTCCACTAAATATAGTGGGGAACTCGAATAGGTTCATAGGTCATGTGACGTCGATTTTTACGCTAAAATTAGCGGGGAACCTGAATCGGTGCCTAGGTCATGAGACACCTGGTGCTTCGCTAAATTTAGCGGAGAACCCGAATTGACGCATAGAGGTCATGTGACGTAAATTTTCCGCGAAAGTTAGCGGGGAACATTAGATGCCAGATACCCTGAAATCTGGGATGAGTAGCTTAATAATGCTATCGAATTAAAACAAAGATCAAGAAGACAGCGCCGAGTAGACGTTGTCTTCGATGTAGACGCTGCTACTGAGCATGCGCGCCGCTAGCTTTGCTTGCAGTATTCCAGGGATCATGGGTGGTCGCCGTAAGCTAGCGGGACGGCGGGTCTGGTTGCAACTCCCGCTGCTTTGTCAGCTTACAGGTGAGCGAGGTGCACCTACATTCTTTCTCTAAAAGGGATACTGCACCGACATTTCGGCGCTTATTTCTTGGTCGATACGTGTTCAAGGAAGCAATATCACATCGGACAGCCCAATCTCGTAAAAAAGACACGAACAGGAATTTTAAAACGAATTAAACGAGTGGCAAATGGCACCTGGTGAATGTCGCTAAAGCCTCGGTTGTAATATCCGTCTAGGAACATTGATAGGTAGTGACGATGCCTGTCTCACTTCGAACTATAACCTCCCTGATGCCACATGCATGCGAGCGTGAGTACCGTGCGGGTGGACGTAGCTTTGGCAAGCCCGTAATTACACGCCGACGCCATGTGTACGATTGCGCTGCTCGTTTCTTGCAAAAACAACAAGCGGCGTTGTGATGGCAATGTGTAAATATGTGATTATGCAACATGTACCTATAGGTCCATGTTGCACGTAAATTTTACGCGGTGATCCCGTGAGTAAAACTCACGTGGTTACGATTGCAGACGCGGAGGGGAAAAGTTGTTTTAGATTCTATAACCCAAGCAATAGAAAAAAAAACAGCTTTGCGTGTGAGTTATTGCCAATCAGGTGCCACCTGTGGGGACAGACCATTTTTTAGAACTGTCCTGTCTGCGCAGACGCACAAAAGCGTTTTCGTGCACGGCGTCCGGGCAAGTTAACAAATTCGGGAGGATATGTTACCCGTAGTTGCATGCTATATTTCACGCTTAGCTTCAATCGAGTCATAAACACTCGTGTGGCTTCACTCGTGACATGAACGAAAGTTTTATTCCATATATAAATAAAAAAAATGTTTTTTTAATAAAAAAAAATGAGACCTGGGGTCCCGATAAACATTAGGTCTACTGCTGGGGTGTAGCAGAAACTGCGCTTGTTTAAAGCATAAACACAAAATGTTTTGCCTTTTTCGGTATCAGTTTGCAAGTTCTTGCTGGGTATTAGCCCCGAGAGCGAACACAAGCGTCGCTACGGTCGCCGCGCCCTGGTTGGGTGAGGTGTACCGTGACGTCAGGGGGAGGACTCCGCTCCGCGATCTCGCATCGGCTCGCTTCCCAGCACCGGTTTCCTGGCTTGGCGTTGTGTGCCGCAAGCTCTTCAAGGAGTTGGACTTCATTTACCCGGTGTACAAGACGTTGAGTTAGGCCGATACTGACGTGCTTCCGTACATTTTATAAGTTTGCTTGTCCCTTTTACTTTTAAAATTGGGTTACAAATCCCGAAAGCAATCAGCGGAGGCCATTCCGCCGATGAACCTCCCCGTCCGTCCACACGACACAAGGCAATCTTGCGAGGGTCGGTGAAGCCGCGGCGCAAGTGTTTCATAAGCTGGAATTCTGTTCCCTGCATGCTCATGATTTAGGACTATATTACATCCCGCTTTCAAGGCATTTGAAGCGGTATTTATATCATATGCCATTGGGTTGTAGGCAAATTAGCTCGTGACCCCGACTCTGCGCCGCCACTCTGCATGCGCTGGTTCGCAGATGTTTTAAAGGCCCTGTGTCTGATTATCTTTGAATTGCTCGTGGAACAGGGTTGTTTTACATAAATGTAGCTTCTTCGTGAAATAATTATATAGTTGATACACGTATGCAGGCATATTTCTTAGACGATGCACAATTACTGGAAATTAGTTTGTATGGTAGCAGCAAAAACGGCCGAATTGTTCCCAGTTAACTGTATGATATGTATTGAACTGCCCAAAATATGCACAGCAATAATGCCGTAATTTGGTATGTTAATACTTTTTTCCTGACATTCTTCATTCCAGTCTTGGGTATTCGGAAAATGCACCGTTTAGTCTGAATTGTCAATTCCAATTAAAAGAGACACTGCTGCAGGTCCCCGAAAGCTTCCTCAGCCTCCAAACTTCCTACAGCTGGACTCTCTGACAACAAAGAAAAACAGGAGTAAAAGCAAGTATTCGAACGTGTGTCCAGTGGTAGATGCAGCACAGCAGAAAATGTGGAACCTGTGAAGGGCGACAGTCTGCGTGAGAAAAACTTCTGGTATTTTAGCTTCAGGACATTTCGATTTAAGTAAAATATCAGTTTTAGGGCTTAAGGGACTAATGACGAGCTAGACACCTTCGCTTAGCTTTGTTATACATTACTTGAGGGTTGGTATAAACAAGTCCACAGACACCACCCGTGTAGTCGATTGAAATACTATCCGCGTCCAGCAAAGGTCAAATCGAGCAATGTATAAAATAAATGTTCCTTGTTTTTTTACTCTGCCCCGGCACTTCGGCTGTCTTACTTCTGATTCTCTCCCATGGCCCAGACTGTATTTAGCATGTTGATCGAGCCGCAGGCAGCTTTTCTGCTTCGGCGATCTTGTTTAAAAACACAGACACGAAAAAAAAAAGAATAATATACATAACCTGCCAATTCATTCAGACCATCAGCAGCATTTATTGTGCGAGATGTAAATCTGTAGTGACGCTCCTGAAATTGTGGCCATACTTTATTTTCATATACCAGCTGTGATTCATGCGTTGCCTGCCCTGTCAACCATGCTTAAAATGTTGCTTGAAGTTTCGCCTGTAGCTACAGGCCATACTTTAATAAAGGCACATGTATTATTTACACTTCCTACGAAAAACACGCCCAAAGAAAATTAAATAGAAACGAGCGCGCCGACAGCTAGCGTCATCACATCCTCCACAAGGCGAGCGGGGCGAGTCGGGGAGAAATTCTCTCCTCGCCGTGACGTCGCCCCGCTTCGCCGTAAGGGGGCGCCACGCGAACTTCTCGCGGCTAATTGTTTACCAGCAAGAAGCGCCACCTAACAATCACATGCTGCTGATTTTTGGGTGGTGTTTCACTATTAAAACTGCATTTACGTCATATTTTTTGCCATTTTATGGAGTCTTTTTTTTAGGTATCCCTATTGCCGTGCTTATTTTTACGTGAAAAGTTACCGACACACTAATGTCAATTGTAGCTCATATGCTTTTGTGGATTGGGTTTTGTAGGGGTCTACACTTACATTGCGATTTTCTCATGTACCTGGTGCTTTATTGTTGCACTCCTATTCCCTGTTTAGAATAATTGTATTGATATATAAAAATGCATTAAAAAGGACTCGTACGAACCGTCTGCTCACACGCGCTCATTAAAGAACTGACGTCACCAAGGGTACAAGAAAAATCACTATTGTTTAAAATGAAAACAAAAATGAGGATAGTAACAAAAAATATACTAGTTGTGAACTATTTCGGGCAGTGCCAGGTTTGTCTTTGTTATGAAAGACTAAGGATAAAATATAAATATACATAAAACGACGACTGAATGTCCGAAGTTTGCGGGTGTTAATTCATCTTTCGATCGACGTCGATTTGTATAAGACCTAAACTATAATTTATTCCATCAATATTTCTTGCCGTCCGGAAGAGTCGAAACATATGGATCCTTGATTTAAAAATTAATACGAAATGGGTACCAAGTATTGAGCGCGAAATCGACGCGTGCGCGTGACAAATTCTGTACCGCGTTCGAATGTCGTGGCTTGCGGCGCCTTTTATTTCGCAAAGATATTCCCCAGCAACACTACGGAGTCAATCTAAAAAAAAAAGAAATAGATTAAAGCATTTTTGGATCCAGAAAAGAGGCAAAACCCAACAAAATATCGATTGAACTGGGGAACACACCAAACTTCGCTGAGATGTTGCCCTTTAAAAACCTGAGCATTTTTTCACTTTATTTCCTTAAACACTTCCTTCGGAGGTATCGCATATGGGGAGGGCTACAATTAACAAATACATAAATGCCACATATCCTAATTTTTTAAGGTGATGAGCAACATGGTTGCAGGAAAGTTGATGGGCAGTTGATGGCAGCAATCTGATGGGAAAGGCCGTTCTATTAAAAGGATGTTTGGGGTCAAAACGAGGGTAAAAAAGTAGTGGTGCGGGTTCTTGGGTGAGAGACTTGCAATAGCTGGAGCGGTGCGTTGTGATTTGCGTGCAGGAGGTAAAATATAGGGTGCATGAGCGGGCGAAGGATGCAGAATTTAAAAAAAAAAAAAAAACAGACTGTTTATGCGGCGACGACAATAAAGGATTGTTAGATTTTATTCAGCTTTCAGCGATGAAATGCTAACATCGGAAGTAAGAATGAATTAATCTACTGGCGGGATATCGAACTGCTCTGATATTGTTAATGAAGATAAGTTTGATGCCGACTCCAGATGGTGCATGTAGATTCTGACTTTGATCTCAAGAGTGATATGTAGGTTAGTAATTAGACGCGTTGAAGGGCGCACCGTAGTTAACGCTTCAGGAATCCCGGTGTTCTGTTTGCAGAAGCGATAATGTGATTGATACGCGAACACCATCATCGATCGTTGCAAATGGTGACACCAAGGTATTTGTATGAGTCCACTAGTTCAAAGGGAATTTGAGCGATAACATAAGGGAAGACAGGGGGTTACGGTGGCGGTGAAAAAAAATTACTTTACATTGCTTTACATTTATTAGGGTTAAGTGTCATTATTAGCCAGCGGTTGCACCATAGCTGAACGTTGTTAAGTGTGTTCGGAATGGTAGTTTCTTCAGCAGCGTAGGTGACTGAGCCAATGATAACGCAATCATCGGTGAACATGGGGATCTTGGGAAGACACGTGCATCGGTAGATCATGAATAATTGTCAGAGATAGAAGCAGACCAAGAAAATATACTTACGGGACACCTGCTGTTACTGGGAGGGAATTTGAGATATGGTCGCTAATAAAAAAAGATAGGAAGCGGTTGTCCAAATATTCTTTGATCCAATCAATGGTGTCGGGACTTAAATCTTACTGTGCACGTCTGAGAAACAAGCGCCTGTGAGGCACTTTGTTAAAAGCTTTAGAAAAGTCTAAGAAAATGGCGTCAGTTTGTGTCTAAATTGGAATGCAGGTCATGAAGAAAGAGGGCCAGCTGAGTTTTGCAAGAGCGACCGTTAAGAAACCCGTGCGGAGACAAACCCGTGCTGGGAAAAAAATTTACGATTTGAGAATAATTTATATGTTTCATGATTTTGAGAGGCACGCTTGCTAGAAAAATGCGACGATAGTTCAATTGGGAATTTTTGTGACCTGATTTGTAGATTAGAACAACATTTCATATTTTCCTCTCAGCTGGGATGATGCCTGTGAATAGTGACTGAAAAAAACAGTAAAAGCAAGTAGATTGCCGAAATGTGCGTAGTGTTCTTAAGAAATTTTGAATTAATTTCATAGGCACCGGTTGACGATGACAATTTTATATTTTAAATTATAGATCAAAGACCGTCGACTACGAATGTTATGGGGATCATTGCGAACTGTATAATAAAAGGTTGCATAGAAAATGTTTCTTTTAGTATCAGAAAATTACTACCCGATGACATTACAAGGATTGACATGATATTACGGTGCGGAAGAAAGCTTAGTATATTAGTAAATATTCCAGAGAAAAACATATTTGCTCCAAGGGGAGGACATGGGCGTTTTGGCGACTTGATGACGAGGCACTTGCTATGGAAGTTCTTTGTCAGTGTGGGAGGACTCATCAAAGATTAACATTTCGAGCTCATTACCTTTGGTTTAATCCGCAATGAATATGGTGCAGGTTTGGTTTTAGCGAACGTGATCATATGTTTCTTCACAATTTGGACTAAGCGAGAGTAGTCCTCGTTGATGCTGTAATTGGTGCCTTTATGTTCGGGCGTTGGTAAGGATATTTTCTTTTGTTTCGGAAAATATAAATTTCACAATATTTGGGCGGCAAAAGTCCGCTCCGTGACATCCAAGACGATGGGCACACCCTGTATCCTTCGGGTCTATAGTTATATTCATAAGTTCAGAGCAGTGACGAAGGAATCGTTGTTCTGAATGAGCGAAAGTTTCAGATGGTGAGGGATTAGGAAGGTCATAAAATAATTTGCTGCGTCGCCAGCGATTCTCGCCATCGCCCACACGAGCCTCCCGTTCACAGATTTCACGAGCTGTGCTTTTTATTCAGTGCTTTTTAATCTGTGCCAGCAGTTTCAAGGTTTGCTCGAAACGCTACTAGGCTTTGGTAGTGACCCTCTAGTTCAGTCATTCTTTTACTTAAGTCAGATATGGTTCTGTCTATCGTTTGAAGTTGACTTGTAAGAACTTGAACCTCTCAAATTAGTTGGGTCTAACCAACTGTCAAGTTTTGCAATTCTGCAAGCAAAGCCTCAGACGCCAAAGGTCGTGGATTACTTTTCAAATCGCCTGTCAACAAAAACTAAGAACGAATGACCGTAACACACTCCACAGACGCGTGGCAATGCAATACTGCGGGCTCGGCAGCTGCAACAAGTAGTTGCTAGCCACCGATCCCACCTTTCAAAACCTACCCACAATACCTGAACCAGGAGGATGTTCTGCCCGTGCCATGGCGGCCGGAATTGGTCAGAATATCGTGAATGCAACAACTCAACTCCGATGTCACGGCACTGCCGTGGGGCTGCTCTCGCCACTGCGCAAACGCGCACGCTTCACGTCATGGGAATCTGGCTTCTCCTCACGCGCACCGCCCACACCTGGTGAGGGCATAGGCTGACTTGCTTGTAAGGTGTGTGTTAATCTACAGAGGCAAACCCTTTGCACAGATCGAACACGAGTGCTTTGTCGGCGTTCGGCTGATATTCGTGTTTCATCACTGTGTACAGGAGTATCGGCCCAACGCTGTCAAAGCACTCGTGTCAAATCCGTGGCCCACGTTTGCCCCTTTAGGTTGGCGTTCAAAGCACAGTCATTACACATTGCTTTCGGGAGGTGCCATAACTGAACGATCTGGAGCGCAAGTTGGTCTGGTTCTCGCACGGGGCTTGCAATGACGTTCCGAACGCCGAGCTCTTATCGGCTGATTGAAACAAGATACATAATGGGCAGACTTCAAGGCCTAATCATCATCTTTACAATCAAAGCCAATCAGAACTCGGCGTCGTTCTCACGCCACCGGAACTCCTGTGCAAGAAGCACACGTCTTGCTCTCCGCATTGTGTCCGAGCCGAATGCCAAGTGTCTGGCGACGCACTGATTGAACGAAAGTCCCAGCAAACCGTTGACGCAGCTGTTGCGACCAGTCAGATCTGTTGTTTGGTCGTATTGTATTGTCTTAAAAGTTCGAGTTTGCTGGCTTTCTTTTCTATGGTCGCCGAAAAAGAAGGAAAGGTAGAGAATGCGCTAGGACTCGGCGTCGATTAATCTTTTTAACCCGTTGAATCGCCACCTTTTGATCGATAAATTAATCGATTCCTTGGTCCCGTTTATTTCCATGCATAACATGTTCAGAACGCCAAAGTTAGTTCTCGTTTGTTGCACTGTGATAAACGGCGCAGTATACAATTAAGATTATGAATTATCATCGATGTATGGTTGAGGTCAGTTCAAAAATACTGACATTCAATGATTCTTACTTCTGCTGCATGAGGCAAAAGTTTGTATTTTCTCCTGCAAGAATGACCTCCTTTGATTGATCACTATAGTCTCTGCTGCGTTAAACGAACTCTCGCGCGGCTTTGATTTGGTTGGGACACGTTTGACGTTCTTCACTTGTCTTTAGTTACAAATCCCACCCCTGCTGTTTACTTTAGGTGAAAATTTCATTTAAGGTATGCCATCCATACAGTTATACCCGTCCACATCTGCGTGGCGAAAGTGTAAAATTTGACTTCTTGTTCGTCAAAATTTCACCGATTAACCAATTAAAAAAATTAATCGCGTTTAATTCATTAATCGGTAGGTTAATCGATCAATTGCCCAGCACAAGAATGCATTGTTATGTTCATGCTTCTTGTTTCGTGATCGATAATTGGTGTTCTGGTCAGCGAATACCTCAATTTCACTTGCTGCGGAAGAATGATTAGATGCCACGGAATGGCCTTGGCCGTGACGCACAATTTTAAACTTTTAAATGACCGTTAAATGACAACACGTGGCGTTCAGTATGCTCGCCGAGATATATGCTGGGAAGTGAAAACAGGAGGCACTTCTAGAGTGACGTCTTTTTTTATTTACCGAAGTTTTGTTTTGCAAACACTGAACAGTGTTCCAGCGCTCGAGGTTTAGCCACTGTAAAATTGCGCAGAATATAGATATATTTCTAAATATTACACACACAACTTTTTATAACCTGCCGAACATACATAACCGCTTAAAAAAAATCTTTCTTAGGAGTCACGCATTGTGCAGCAGGCACTAAAATGAGCACAAAGAAGCGACTGCTGGTACGGCGAAAGGGCAACACGTGGCGCTGCGGTCGCACAAGCATAGCTGGAACAAAATAGTTTGTTGTTGGGCGAGTTGGTGTAGGTTTGGATGTATGGTTTTGCGCAAAAACGACGGACACAAGAGCAAGAAACAAACACGGCCGCTCGTGTCCGTCTTTTTTGCGCAAAACCATGTATCCAAATAGCTGTAACAAGATTGCCTGGGGGGAGCCAGCGTAGTAGAGCGTTGGATGTTGGCAGACAGCAGCTGGTCCCGAAGAACGCTTTCAAATCGCTACAATACTCCGCGACAACTTTTCTTGGCAATGCAGTGGAAGGTAGAGGCCCGCGTCCCCTCTCCCATTTTGAGTGTGCACGGGCTCTCCTCCTCTCCCCGGAAATGGGGGAGGAGGAGAGCCTGCGTACACTCAAAATGGGAGAGGGGACGCGGGCCTGTACCTTCCACTGCATTGCCAAGAAACGTTGTCGCGGAGTATAGTCTGCCTCGGGCCTTCTCTGGCCACGCATCACTGATCTTTTTTGCTTGTGCGTTGAAGGCAACAGTATGTTTTTATTCGCTATAGTCCTCACCGAAGCGTGCTAGAACATTAGGAGCCCGTAAAGCTCCAACTGAAATTTTGTTTTCTTGATTTGCTCGTTTTTGTAAAAACCAAGAAGAAAAATAAAAGTGCTAAAACCAAATAATCTAAAATCCTGAGACACCAAAAAGAAACATAGAAAAAAGAGGAAACAATACGACCACGTCTTGTGAGTTTTTTGTTTTTTTTTTACTCTACAACTTATAGGCTCGTCAACAAAACATGACATGGATACTGGAATAACGATTTAATATTTGGACTCCCAAATATTTTATTGTTTTGATATTCAGCGACGATATTGCACTTTGCTGTCGCCAGGCCTATGCAGATAATAAAGTGTAATTTTTGAGACAAATAAAAAAAATGGCGTTTTTAAAGTAAACGCCATTAATTCTTTAAGATCATGACAGCAAGGGAATTACCTCAAACATGATTTTCGGTAATACTTTATTTATAGCGTGTGATTAAACTGTTGTTAGATTAAGTTTCAACGAATAATGCCTGCGAATATGTTTTTTTTTTATTTTTATTTACGGACGAAAACGAATTTTTGCATATATATGAAAAGCACATTTTTCTACCGGGGATAAAATTGCGCCTAAAATATACTGGAACTGATATATTACATACAATATACTATGCTAGCTTCATAATAATAATAATAAAAAAACACTTCAATCAGCGTTCCCAATGCAGCGGCACCGGCAAAAGTACGAGAAGGTTGCCTACAGTCTAATAAAAAAAAAGATGGTATTCAAAAGAAAAAAAAAAAACGGCAGAATTTGGTCCTCTCAACTCCATTTGCTCTCAGAAAGTGCATCTGGTTCGAGCTAGGTACTGTGCGCAAGTGCTGAGAACTAGGTGCACTCGGGCGGGACGAACCGAGAGGCGTGCGCGAGCAAAAGCAGCCGTTCATCGGCCTAAGACCGCTTCATCTGTTAGTTTTTGTCCCCCAAACGCGCGGAAAAGATGGCGGCGTCTGCTGCATCGCCAATGGCGAGCTTTAGCGACGCTCTTACTGTTTCGAAACGCCGGAGAATGTATCCACAGACAATTGTATAATCGAATACTGTAGAAAATGGCAAGTTTCAGGTTTCGATCTAACTTTAAAACGATTGCAGCCTCTGTTCCAGCACGTCGTGGAAGCCAGCGCTGTTGCGAGCGCGGCCATAATTGATGCACTGACCATGCGGCTCTTGACCACTATCCTGACGTCCTTCCCCTTTGCATTTTTTGGAACGTGCTTTGGAAGCGTTTATATTTTCTTTTTAGTTTAACCGAGATGAAAATAGTCACGTAGCACGTGCTAAAATCGTTTCCAATGACGAGAACGGTTAATTCTGTTTTGAGCGTATCTCTTAGGCGCCCGTTTACGGCTTGAGCAGTGTCGGAGTCGGCGCAACCGCGCGTTGCATTATGGGACGTTTCCAATAATGCAACACGCTCGTGACGTCACACTTGACGTCACGTGTGCGTCACGTGTGACGTCCCGAGGGTCACGAGTGACGTCACGAAAGTCACGAGTTACGTCACGAAGGTCATTCGTGAAGGTCATGAAGGTCACTCGTGAAGGCCGCGACCTTCACAGCGAAGGTCACGTGAATCTCACGACCTTCGCGTGACCTTCACGAGGGTCACGAGGGACGTCACTAGGGTTACGAGTGACGTCACGAAGCTCACTCGTGAAGGTCAAAACGAAGGCCACAAACTTCACAGTGAAGGTCACGTGAAGTTCACGACCTTCACGAGTGACGTCACGAGGGAGGAGGGAGGGAGGGGGAGGGAGGAAAGAGGAGGATGGAGGAGGGGAGAGGCAGGGAAAGGAGAGGGTACGGAGGAGGAGGAGGGGCATTCCCTCTTGTCCGTACCCTCCCTTCCTCCTCCTGAAGAGCTGCGCTCTAATTTGGCATTACAGGGAATTGTAAACATCTCATTTTTTATTCTTTAATATATGTTTTTCCTTCGTAAGAGACGACGCAGCTGCCACGGAGACGTGCATGCACAAAGTGGGTAATCTATGCGGGAAACGAGAACATGGCTGCTGGGAACCTATGGAAACCTGATTGATTGACCGTCGCAAATAATTAATGCGTGTACTGTTACTTCTTAGTAAGAGATATACTCCTTAGAATGTTTAGCAACCGTATTGAATAAAAATATTGGTGCGAAAGCAGCACCATATTTGCAACATCGATCACGGACGAGATGGTCACTGATCAGACAACCTCCTTCAAATGATCATTATAAAAGGCGCACGGGTAGGCTTTGCGGGCGGCGTTTGGATTAACGTGTCGTCACGTGTGTGTTGTGCGTGACTGTCATCTGTGCTGTAATTTCTTGTTATGCTAAATGTGTAACGTATGTTGAAATCTGAAGTGCGAGCTGTTCAAATGCAAATGTAATCAGCATAGGAAAAAAGCGATCCCAGCGATACTAATTTTTTTGCCAATTTTGAAGTGGAAGTTTACTAGCGCCACCTGGGTCTGTAGGGGCGCAATGTAGTAAGAAATAAGGTAAGGGCGTATCATTTAGTCCCATTTCTCTAAACGCAAAAGTGCAAAAGTTACTTCGGGGGGTTACTTGGAGAGACTAACGGAAGGGCGCAAATGTTGCTCCCCTACCCGTTAATCCTTCAGGGGACAAAGTGGCAGCAGCGCATTTGGCCCTCGGAGGGACTAAATACCGCTCCCCTTTTTCTTAGAGTGTGTTGTCCTTATGACATTGTCATAAATATTTAAACCCCTGCACATATACATAGCGTATTTTGTGTGTTTTATGATAGTTGTGCATTGTCTCATTTGTGACAAAAATGTCACAATGCGTTGTAGTTTCATAAAATTGAAATACACATATTTTTTTTTTTTTTTGGACCCCCATGTCTCTGCTTCTGATTTTCTAGCAATGGGTTTGTAGTTAGTTCTCACCGGCGCCGGAGCAGAGAGATGTTCAGACGTGCAACTAAAATAGCAGGTCGAATGCAGAAAGCGCTGCGCTGTGCCTTCGTTGAAATTAAATATGTTTCATACTTTTTATCAGCACAAGAGGCTTCAAAGCTAAGGGTTATATTACATTTACATGTTTATTATATAAATCTTCGTAATTTAGGATGATCACAAATAGTAATCATAATGATTACGATGGATAATTCGGAGGACGAACATCGTTGAAGCTTTCTAGACAGACATCCAGTGCACACTTTTCAGCGGGATCGATGGCAAGAATTCGACCGTCCGAAGAGGTCGACTGTCCTTCAGCAAAAGTGATTCAGGATGGAGATTGCGCAGCGTCGCAAGAGTTTAGGCGCCGTCACAAGTGAGGGGTAAAGTGGTGAGAAATGGCTACAGCATGCAATGTACGACAAAGCTTTTCCAAACAGGAAATATGTGAAAGATTTTGGCACACGTACCGCGCTCAGCGATAGGCCAGCATATGCCACGTGACCTCATTTTATCAAACACCCCTCCCCCCTTTTTTTTGTTCGACATCAAGACTCCGGCGTGCAGGTTGGTTGGGCTGGTACATACTTGTTTAGGAGTCCGTGCGGTGTTTGCGTGGCCGGACTCGTGATTTTGTTCCCCATAGCTCTTGTGGCATGTGTTTGACATTAATTCCTCACTTTTATCTCGTTTTGTTCGGGCGAATTCACTCTATGCTTTGTGGAAACATCGCATATCACTGTACTCCATTCACACGCAAGATCACAGGGCGGTGCGATCTACGCGCTTGCCGGATCAATCACACGCATCCTTTCCATCACCCGACCTGACCCTCAACACGTAGGTACGGGCTGATACGCGTTTACGTAGCGAAAAAATATATATAACTGAACAACGGTCACGTAATAGAAGAGTGGCTCAAAGTTCACCTGGACTTTTATCCGCAAGATATACCTGAACAAGCGAAACACAATGAAACTTGCTGAATAAGTTACGGTCATTCCTTTTCTATTTTTTTTAATATTCCAGTTCCAGCTTTAAAGCGATACTACAACAAAATTGCGGCGCTCATTTTTTGGTCTATATGTGTTCAAAGGAGCAGCATCACATCGAATATACCAATATCTTGTTAAAAAAGTCACGAAAAGGAATTTTAAAACAAATTAAACGATTAGCAAAGAGCACCTGGTGAATGTCGCTAACGCCTCGCTTGTAATGCCCGTCTAGGAACCTTGAAAGCTAGTGACGGAGCTTGTCTCGCCTCCGGCCACGACGAGAGTAGGGGGCCAGGGGGAACTCCCCTCTTCCCGAGAATGCCTTTTGTGTGTCGCAGAAGTCGCTATTGTCGCCTTACAAGATTGCAGAAGATTAACCCGTCACTCAAAATTGGTACAAAAGCAGCCGCTTCGGTGGCTGGAACGACTAGGCCATCCTCTCGACGTCAGCCTCGCCGTAGCTTTGCTCGTCGTGAGACGACCTACGCCACGATTACGTTGGATGTCACGTGGTCTCCGCTGGGCCTTCTCCGAGCGCTTGCCAGAGTGGGCTGTTTATAACGAAAAATACAGCCACCAGGCTCAAAATACAAACGTGCGATTGTCATTTACGGATGTTGTGGATCATATTCGACCTATTTTTGAACACGACGGGAATATTTAAAATTTCGTTGAAGTATCCCTTCAATGGTGTCGAGTAATGCGTTTGTAGCTGTGGACATGCGGTGCATAATACTATTTCTGATAAAAGTAAACATTAAACCAGCTAAAATTTTCAGAAATTTGCAATCACAGTATGGAGAACAAACATTACCACGGACAAGGGTAAAGAAATGCTGTCAACAGCTTGGCAAAGGACGACAGCCGGTGTTGAAAAAGGAAGCAGAGGGAAGCGTCCGTTCGACCGTAGCCAGGCAGTCCCGTTAATTCTATGCCTCCGCCCCCCCCCCCCCCCCCAAAAAAAAAAAAGAAAAAAAAAGAAAAAAAAAACAGGAACAAGGAGCTGAAAGAAAAAAGAAACAATAGCAGCCGTGCATGAGCGAGCACAATAGAATAAGCCGTTTTTACAGGATGCTAAATTCTCCAGAACGATTATTTATTATCCTGTGCACACTCGAAAATATGATGTTGCTTAGTGCTTTTTTAACTTTTGTATTTTCTCTGTAAGGATAAAAGTTTCGCTCAACCTTGAACAGCCCTGGCAGCTTCCGTTACACTGTTAGGTTATAAATAAACAAAATATGCAGGCTTTCTTTTTTTTTTTTTAGAATTTACAGATTTGTTTATACACGCCGAGAGAGTAAACACTAATCCGGTCTGCGCCGCTGACTTACACGCCAAAGCGGGTATAATATACATGCATAATTAATCGTCATGCCGTCTGATAATTACTTGAAGTTTTATAGTTTGATTTTAATTTCGTGAAAATCGGACGGTTTGAAATCAAAATTTGTTTAGCGTCATCGAAAACCACAAAAGGAGTAAAAAATAAAAAAAAAATTATTTGGACGGCACAGGAAGCGCTCTATTGTGCGCTAAGAAATCACTCATGCAACATGCCCAAAACTGGCGGGGCGAAAATGTGGATGGTGTACCACCGCACGCTCATCCTCCGAGTTCCCGAAACGCCAGGCATTGAGCACGTTTACTGCGACTGGCAACTTTAGAGCAACGCCAGGCGCCCTACACGCTCGTAATCTGTATAAATTTGGTAGATTCGATGGTCTTAAATGACGCTCAGCACGTTTCTAATTAAAACCCATGTGTTCATTTTCACTCCCTAAAAAGCTAATAATAATTAAAAAAAACAGTAGTTTATTTTCCGACTCATGGTGATGATTAAATATTAGATTTTCATTAATCAAACGGCGAATACAGATGCACTATTCAATTTTTCGATCTGATACCGCGGAATGACGCCGTACAGTGAAAGACATGTCTGACAGCGCTGCCCAGAGTGACGTATGTGGAACGTGTTACGCTCGCTTCTATGAGAAACACCACTATCTAATCTACTCGTCTGGTCGCAACCGGCGCTTCCACTGCGAATGCGTGAACATCGACCCGGAAGAATACAACATCTTTATAGAAGGTGGTGCTGTTCCTTTAAATGCCAAGACTTTACCCGAAAACGACGAAATTCGACAGGATGTGACATGGATACCCACCAAACCACCGGCAGAGTCCAACTTCGTCACCGCTGCCAGCCTATTAACTGTACGCCAAGTGTTCTCCCCCTGGTGTTTTTCGGCTCTTCAGCACTATGACCGTCAAGATGGACGCACTCACCGCAAAGGAAAAGTGCCTAAGAATGGAAAACCGACAACTGCGCTCCTAGTTTACGTTGCTGAACAGGAGGATGCTCGATCGCCTCCTTACCATGGCTCCTCTCGGTCTCTACTCAGCGGCACTGGCAGCCTCGAAAGTTCCATCGGTTGTTCCCGACCCACCAGCAGCAAGTGTAATTTCCGGATTAAAACCTGCTTCTAACAAGCAAAATGCCAGCCACGGTGCTTCGGTGTGTATGGCTGCACTTTGTTTTTGGCCTGAAACGCCTGATGTGCAGGAGGATGACGGTTTCACCATGGTTGCGAGAAAGAAGCGAGATCCGCCGAAGCTTGGAATGGCCAAGTCATTCAAGGTGACCTCTTGTCCTCATCAACCTGGCATTGTTTCTCTTGAGACTTCATCCCAGAACGACAGCGGATGACGTAAGAGATCTTGTCCAGTCCCATCTTGGCGGCAGGTCCCTAACCCACACGCAGCTACAAGCTAAATTTAACTCTTATGCGTCTTTTCATCTCGAATGTGACTACTCTTTGTTTCAGAGTTTAAACGTCCCTGAGGTGAGGCCTGAGGTGTGGCCTGAGGTGATTATTTTTCATCAGTTTTACGGCAAACTTCACAGGACCCGTTTATATGTACCTGAGACAGAAAGCTTAGACGACCATGAATCTATGCCCTGAGATTTTTTATCAGCATGCTCGTGGCTTAAGAACAAAAGCAGTGGAACTGATTATGAATATTCTTTCAACTGACATGGCTATAGTTTGTCTGAGAGAAACGTGGCTCTGTGACAGAATATCCAGTGTTGATTATTTTTCTCCAAACTATGTTGTTCACAGGAGAGATCGCGACTATGCGAACACCGGTCAGAAACTTGGAGGCGGGGTTTCGGTAGCTGAAGGCTGTGCTGTTCAGTCGCTTCGAAGAGCGGATATCGAAACCTATATGCTGAGTGCGTTTGGGTGGAAATTCTGGCCATGGTTTCTACTACTTAGTAGGAAACTATTATTTCCCCCCGCTTTCAAATGACGTCCCATTTATTGACCATTTTGAGATCCTCTGTAATACTGTTGATTTTTTTTTTTAAATACAGTCTACAACTATATAGAAATTTTAAACTTCCTGGTGTTGATTGGTCGACTGGTACGGTGTTGCATATGAATAGTGTTACTTCTAAGAAAGCGGAATGGTTTTTTTCTTTTTCCTATTCCAATGGGTTTGCTCGCTTTAACTTTTGAAAAACTATTGCTGATATCTGTGTTTGATTTATGCTTATCAAATGCACCGAAAGAGTATCTTGTTCTGGTTGTTTTACCTTTGGCACCTGTTGATGCATATTATGATTCCATTGTAGTTCAGTTTTGTTGGTTTTGTAGGCCCCGTGCTAATCATCAGTTGTCATCGCTTTCTTATCGAAATAAAGACTATTACGGTTTCTACGATACTCTTGCTCAGCATAATTGGTCCGATGTTTTATCCGACGAAAATTCTAATTTAGCAACTACTAAGTTGACTGCGGTAGTGTCTACTGCAATGAGCGAGTTTATTCCGCAACGAAAAGCACATAAATCTAAGTATCCTAGCTGGTTTCTAGAGAGCTAAATCGCCTATTTAGTGATAAGTCTCACTCTAATCAAATATATAAGAAAACAGCACTAACCGTCTGGTACGATAAATTTAGTGTTTATCGTGCTCTGGTCAAAGACGTCTATAAAAAGGACGAACTATTGCAGTCGTCGAATGTTGAAAAATGTTTAACTATAAAAGAACCTCGGACGTTCTGGCGCTATGCTAAAAACCATATGCGCGACAATGCACAAAACTTATGCTTACGTGGATCAACTGGCTATTTGTCCTCGCCAATCGACATAGCTAATCGTTTCCCTGATTACTCTAGTCACTGATACTCTAGTTTGAGAACTGCCGGTGCATCAGAAAACATTAACAAAACAGACTTTTTATCTGCTTTTACTGTCGACGTCTCAGAATATTTTTGAGGTGACGAAAAAATGAAAACTTGAGTTCTCGACGGGATTTGATGGTATACCAAATTTTAATATGAAGGCTTGTTCTGATATTATTGCTCCTCTTTTGGAACACATATTTAACCTATCTTTAATGAAGGGTACTTTCCCTAATTTGTGGAAGTCTTCTATAGTCGCGCCCATATTCAAGGCTGGTGACCAGTCATTACTTACTAATATCATCCTGTTTTGTTGTGTGGTTTCACGAAGGTTTTCGAAATGGTTATGCACCAATAAGATCTCAAATTACATCAGTCAAAAAATTTGTCCTTTTCACCATGGTTTTTGATAAAAATTTTATTGAAACAAATTTGTACTCTTTTCTTAATTTCTCTTTTCCGATAGACACAAACAGAGTCCTTTGACCGTGTAGATCATATATTACTCCTTTGCAAACTTTTTTTTTCTGGAATGTGACCATAGCTTTGTGAATGGTTCAGGAGCTACTTGGGTTTACGCAGTAATACTGTTCGTGTTGGCAACTCCTTTTCAAAGTGTTTCACACCAACTTCTTGTGTAACCCAAGGTTCGAGCCCCTGACCACTGTTGTTTCTGCTTGTAAACAATATAGTATCGTGCGTCAACTACTCGAATGCCCTTTTTGCTGAATACAGAAAACTCTTTTTAAATGTTAACGACTATACTGAGCGCACTTTGTTGCAAACTGATAGTGGTGCAATTTCAGAGTAGTGTAGAAAAAACGCTTTGTCATTAAATCCGGAAAAAACTAAATTGATTTTTTTATTGAGAAAGCTGGATATTTTCTTTTACTTTATGTGCTTGAGGGAAATGTGATAGATCGTGTATCTCTGATTAGAGACCTTCGCGTCTATATTTATAGCACTCTAATATTCACTGCGCACGTTTCTAAGATCGTTGAATCAGCGATAAGAAAGTTGGGAATGATCACTCGATTATCAAATTATTTTAACTTCACCATTATCTATAGTGCGTCTGTTCTGTAGCCTGCTATGCTCAAATTTGAATTTAGCCTTGAAAGGCTATAAATGAGGAGGCCTGTTAGACATTATGTTTCTTCATAAGGTAGTGCGTGATGCTGTTAAAACTGAAAGTTTACTTATGAATATAGACCTTCATGAGCGCTCCAGGACTAGTCGCCAATTTTCAATATTTTATTTTGCTAGAATTTGCGAATCATCGTCATTATGTCGTTTGCAGTCTGCGTCTATTATTATATGCGATTGTGACGTAGATATTTCTTGATTTTTTTAGTTTCAAGTCGACCTTGCAAAAGTGTTTTTTATCCAACCAAAAGTTAGTGTAAGGTTGTATTTGCTTTGCAAACTTGCATTTGTGTCCTTATAAATGTCTGTGTAATTTTTGTGCATGTTTGTATTTTAAATAGTGCTACTGTAAACACTAACTGACAGTGCACAACACAAAAGGCGGTACAGCTGTTTGTAGGCACTAAAAATAAAACATTACTAAAACATTACTTACATAACATAGAGTCGGTGCAAACATTAAAGAAAGCTCTCAAGCGTTTAAATGAAATAGAGACGTGTCCTCGACTGTTCATTTTTCTTCTACTTTGAAACTTTCCTCTTTTCCTGCCTCAGTCTCGGGCTAAGAAGAAAATGGTTAACATCCACCAGCCCGCCTGCGCAATCACTACATTATCTCTCAAGTGTGTTTGCTAAGGCCCATCTCAAGATCGATCGAGAAAAAAAAAACTCAGGTTTTGTGTATGTCGGCATTAAGTTTGATGATAATGCTGTCTCACATAGTGTGAGCAATCATATTAAATTACCTTTTTTTCTATTTAAGTGACTCCGGAAACAAATTTTGTTAGCATTTGTATTTTTCTGTTTCACTTCACGTGCAGCATGCTCATCAAGATGGTGTTCATCATACAAGCCCTAGTAGGCTTTGATGAACCCGTGTTTGTACCTGGTTCTGTGTCCGTGCAATAAAGTATTAATATTATTATTATTAATATTATGATTATTATTGTGTACCAGAACTAAGACCGATAGGGAGTGCCTAGACACTATATTGAAAACTGATTCATTAACTGATTATTATTATAGTTACGATTAAATCCCTGTGTAATGCCCCCTTCCCCTAAAGTTCACTTGAATAGAGTTATAATAATGTAGCTTTAATAGTTTAAAAATTTTGTAAGAAGTAAAGAAAAGAACATTCCTTATGCTGTCCGCGCAACATGAAAGTTCGTGAGGCCAAATTCCTAGATAGAGATGCTTGACTATACCCATTATTATCAGCGCAACATTCCTCTGACGTTAGGCAAAAAAAAAATGATTTTAGTCCGCCCCTGGATTGCTTTAAGACAATGCTCGGTCAAATGTCAATTATGTTTCCGTAAAAGGAGGCAACAAAAATGGCTTTTGTGAGCTGATTTTATTTAGAGGTTTGTGATTTAGATACGACTATAATTATTAGTAATTACCTTTTAAGTGGGTTAATGGCACAAATTCAGCTCAACGTGTCCGTCAATGCACCTACAAGACAGTGTGAATATGGGGATTTCATTTTAAGCATACATATTTGACGCTATGTACGCAGACATCTACAGTTCTTCCCCTTTAACCGATACAAGAAAACAACTAACACGCATACCGTAATAATATGCGGTCCTGGCCTTATTCAATGTATATTTTTGTAATCTCTGACTTCCTCGTTGCACTGCACGCCAATGAAGGCTGATTTTTTTGCCTGGGCTACAGACTTGACGTTACTATCTAATACGATATTTTTTAGTTATTGTACTCTTCAAACTTCCCCTGCTTTTTTTTTCTTCCTTTTTTATGAGTATAACACGCCCTATAAATCTTCCTTCTTAGGCCACGCATTTTTGCATTTATGATCCTTTAAGCCCTCTTCAGCGGAGCGTCGTTGGAACTCACCAGAGCGCTTAAATCTTACTGGAG
Source organism: Ixodes scapularis (assembly GCF_016920785.2). Taxonomy (NCBI): domain Eukaryota; kingdom Metazoa; phylum Arthropoda; class Arachnida; order Ixodida; family Ixodidae; genus Ixodes; species Ixodes scapularis. Next base: position 737,351 of record NW_024609861.1, on the reverse strand, counting down.
GTTGCAGAAAAAATATAGTCGCTTCCCCATGCACCAGGACGAGTGCACAGCTAGATATTGTAAAAAAAAACTACCTGCTTACTTATTTCCTACGGGCGTTTCAGAACATTGAAGGTTTCAAACTTGGGGGAGGTATGCGTTTTTCGCATGTGTCCATTTAGCGGCTGAAGTTTGTAGAGCACTCCAATATATCTGCAGCGTCTACTTTTCAACAAAGCACTTGTGAGGGCCAATCGCTGCAACCTTTCGAATGAGTTCGGCCAACGAGCGGACTGATAATATGTCTTGACCCAAAACTACAGTCGGCACTGTGGCACTTTTCACCACGCTCTCGTCAAAAATAGTTAGTCCGAAAGACAAGGGCAAGTACAAGGCTGAGCAGGACAAGATGTAGAAGGCTGGACAGGACAAGACGGGAATACAAATATGGTGAAACGGGCTTGTAAATGAACATGAATCGCTGATGACCGCATACAGCGCAAGTTAGATTTGATTAAGATTCAAGGTACCGCGAAGCTGGTACATGCTGGGACACCTTTAAGCCAGCAATGGTGATGCTGCGTTGCCGCCAATGTAGTGTGTGTCGCGGCGGCGCGGCGCCGCGTACACCAATAGCGCAAATGGCGGCGAGTCGTCGGAGGCGAAAGCAGACGAGTTGGAGCGTGCGCGTCCGGATAGATGTAGGATACGCCATGAGCCAAAGATTGCGGCGCGTCGCCGGCTTCCAATAAAAGCGCCCTCGGCACGTTCAAACGATCACGGCACTTTTTTTTTAAGCTAAGATATACAGCACTTTACATGATCGAACGCTACTGCGTCGCTTTACGATTCCTGCATGCATTATATGGTCGCGTCTTACGAAAAGCACGCTCCGTCTTACCGATAGAAGTAGGCCAATAGCAAATAAATATCACTGCTGCCAGGCGCAACACCTCCTAGATAAGAAAGCATAAGTGCTGAGTATTGCTGCGTCAATAAAGAAGACCACCCTATGCCAGAGTTTGGACACGACTACGGTGCAAGCCTTCGGCGAGGAGCCGACTTCTCACTGATTTTACACGAGTTTCAGCCAAACGCTGACGCCGTAGTCGTGTCGAATCTGTGGCCTACGTTGGCCTTCTTTAGTGACGCAGGAAAATTCAGCACTTAGGCTCTCGCCTCTAGGAGGTGTTTGGTCGCGACGAGATGTTTAATATTCTTGGTTGGTCGTTGGGAAAAAGAGCAAGGGAATCATTTTGCAGTAAGATGGTAACACGCATTCGGCGGTGCGTCCAAATAATGTTCTGCGAAAGCATGCTAAGATCTGGCACCTTCGTTATGGCGCTATTAGTCCGCGTGATAGAGAACCGCCAGCCGTGAAACCAGGACCCGATTCCCTCGATACACCCATCGTGTTCTAGACGATTTTATTCCAACGATAGTCTCCCGTGCGCTGGGATCCTTGTCTACGGGTTGCGCAGATTGCAGGTATCCACGGAACAGTAAATCGGCCTTTTTCGCCTGGGAGATACATACTGGAAGGGTGTACTGCAGGCCATCTTTCATTCTCCGACCAATCCCTCAGTAAATTATAAGCTCAACATTGCCAACAATGCTTTTTTTTAAATTGAGTTTGTTCTTTTTCATGCATAATCCTGCGCTTGCAGTACAAGCTTACCCCCCTTCTGGCACAAAAAGGCGCACTTTGGTGGCTAACCATTAGAAGCCTGAGTGTACTGCTTCGAATAGAATAGCGCTGTGTCATTCATAGCCTTGAGAGTGCTAGGGCGGCACCAGCTAGAATAAGCAAAGCCTGCCGACTACACTTTAGACGTCCTCACAGTGACCTCGAGCGAAGACACAGATTAGATACGAGTGCTGCGTCAGTACTTGGCTGGGTCGCGTGCCATACCAACGGGTCGAACAGCGCTCACCATCGAGCTCGGGTTCCATTGCTGAGTTGACGCCAGACATGTACAGTGTGCTCAACTGTTAAACATAACGCGGGAGCGGTGGCCGAAACTGATAGCAGAGCTGTCTAGCGATTAAATCAATGATGCCGTTCCTCCTCGTTCCTTTCTTTATCACCCAAGCTTTAAATTTTTACTTGTTTGTTTTGTTGTTTTTTCCAGTCTGTTTAGTCACATCTACGCATTTACCATGCCGGGCTACCATATCTCGGTGGTCTTGCAGTTTCTCTAATAAAGGTCACCTTCTTTAAACAACAACAACAAAAAAATCAAAAATCGATTTTTTTTTTATCGCCGAGTCACGCATCGGTGATTGTTTCGGAGCTGGGAGTGTAACTCCAGAAAACGACAGCGGCATAAGCTTACAGAGTGAGCCGGTAGATGGCGCATGCAGTCTCTCCGGCCTCCGCTCCCGCATTATGTTTAACAGTTGAGTACACTGTACACGTTAGCCCCCCAAAAGTAACTAAAGGACATTAGTCGTTACTCCCTTAAAACGTAAATAAATACGTTTCTCGTTACCCATCCCCAAAAGGAAGGCGTAACTTTACTCAAAAGTAGGGAGTTACTATTCTCGTTACTCCGACGACTGTGCACTCTGAAATACACAACTACTTTTCGTTTCACGGTTTATGGTCTTCTTTCTAGTAGTCATTGCGCTTCAGCAGTAGCAAGTTTTCATCAGTTACGTTTAATTGCTTCAAGGAGAATACATATTCGGCGAGGCTGAAGCGTCCTTTTACTGACGCGCTCAAATGACCGGCAGGGTTGTGCTCCAGGAAAAACCGTTGAATCTGGGATTCCCCTATCTCGTTTGTTCTCTCTCCTGCTAAAGCTCGAAGTTGACAATGGGTTCTCTGCCTTCCCGTGTTGGCTACCTCCGGTTTTACCTTCGGTCTGTACACGACTTTAAAAGGTTCAACCAACGAACCTTAACCGTTCTCTCTGGGTGAAAGACATTCCCAGCAGTAGAGTTTGACATACGTGATCAGCGATGAACGTTGCTATACTATCATACTGTTAAGTTATTTTTCGGGTTGCCCATCTGCCTTTGTCGCAATAGACGCATACTCAGTTTAGCATTAAAACGAGACTCTTTAAACGCAGTTTTACGCCTTGCTCCTCAAAGGTAACCGAATACTGTTGCTCGTTACTTGGCCTTAAAAGTAACTAAATAGGTTACTCGTTACCGCAAAAGTAACTAAGTAAAAGTAACCCGTTACTAGTAACGCATTACGTACATGTCTGGTTGGTGCCATTCGACTATGATGGCGTTCCACTAAGGAAAAGTGGGGCGGAAGATTGCGAAGGAAGAGTGGGGCCTTGATTATTCTAGATGGTGTTTGCTAGGGAGACCCACGACATACCGGCTCTCTTTGCAATGTTGAATTTAGGAATCACGCTGTGCCATTCCATTCGAAGCCGTATTCGCGCACCCCTTCAACAGCCATAGCGTGCGCTGCGATGGGTGTTTGGCTTATGAAGTTCTCCGCCGTAGCGCCTCTGTGCGTCTGTGCAGTTGTATGCTCTTCGCAGACGAAACATCTGCAAGCGAAACATCGCTATACGTCTGCTATGCTCCTTTTCACATCAAGGCCAACCGCAGCGACGGCCGCGTTCCAAAAGCTCCAGTCAAGCAGCGGCAAAACAGCATCGTTATGGCACTCGTCGTTTTTGACCGTCTGATTTATGATTAATGATTTGATTAATAAAAAAAGGATATGTCTGGACCCCTCCACGTGGTGCGGACGTTTTTTGCGGAATACCGCGTAGAGGTATGCGAAAATATTTGTAAACTACACCCGAAGAGAAATGGCGCTCATCTCGACAGCCGATGTGGGCACGCGTGAAAGAAAAATCAATTAATGTATCAACCCTAAATAATTAATTAAGGTTGATTGATTTATAATATGTCGTTATTAGTCTCAACATGTGCGATCGCTAACTGCCACCCACAAGTGCAGGAGAAGCCCGTCCCAGACCGATTGACGTTCTTGTACTGGAACAAGAAGAAATATTCTTCTTAGGGAGTTTAACAGAAAATTCTCTGTGTTTTCTAGACAAAGATATTTATACGTCTTGTGTACAGGCTGACTTTGAAAGCAACCTTGTTGCCTTGTTGATGTATGTGACAACTTCAAAGAAACGTTCACATTCGGTTCATTCATTGTTTTACAGATTGGTACTGAATTGCTGCATTGCGCGATTAATGGGCTGGTTAAATTGATAGTTTTGCAACGCTGAATGTATTTTTCCTGCCTATCAGCCTCATTTTGTTACCTTCTGTTATCAGGCAATTATAAAGTTTGGTGTCAAAAATAAAATCAACACCCCGCCCCCCCCCCCCCCCCAAAAAAAAAGGAAAATTGCAAAATATATTTCATTACTACTAATGAGTCTAGCTCAAACATTATACTCGGTTTCCTAAAATATACAAACATATTATTCAGTCAATAAAAATACTCTGAAAATTAGTTTGATTGCTTGTAATGCGTGCTGTTCTAGGCTGAAGATCAACAGAAGCACGCTCAATCTGACACTATATGCTGGTGACCAAGGACTGTGCTCCTTCGAAAAAAATCAACATTCCCCACCAAGTCATTGAGAACATTGATTGACCATTTAAATTCACTCGAAAAGTGTCATGGTGATGCAAAACAATAAACAGCGACTCTAATGTTTCTTTTGAATAGAGTTTCAATTTTTCATGTTTTCCATAGCCCCAGCAAAAGCAAATTATCTTCCTTCGTGCTACCACGAAAGAAAACGATTGAAGGATAAATTTATGTGGGCGTAATCACTTCATTTTTGTCGTTCTTACTGTTGCATTTATTAAGTAAGAAATCAAAAATTTTTTACCAGATACAAAGAAGAGGCTCCGACGGCTTGTACGACGATGATAATGTTTACGCTTTTTTCACAAAAAGAAATAAATTAGTTGATTTTAAATTTTGCATTTCTTAGTTGTCATGTGGTTTGTGTAATACATTGTCGTTTAGTTTGTAGTTATAAGATTTTTGTTTGTACTACAGGCTTTCCCGCTCATATTAATCCAAGCGACGGAAAATTTAATCCAAGTGCCACCGAATTCAATCCAAGCGCCACATAATTTAATCCTTGCGCTACTCAATTTAATCCCGGAGTCAGTCAATTTAATCCACTATATATATATATATGCACGTATTGTCTTCAATGGTCGTGTTTTTCTTACAAACTTGGTAACTTAAGATAATAGTTTATACAACTAGATTTTTTGTGGGACGACGGATCATTTGATCACTACTGTGATTACTTGGAGTTACTATTCCCGCTTGGATTAAATTGGGTGCCACTTTGATTAAATTGCCCGTCGCTTGGATTACATTTTGTTTTTGTTTTGCAAAGTTAATGTGTGATTATAATCATTTTCATGGGAAGACCATAAGCTAGAAAAGATCGACGGGTGCGCAACAGGCGGATTTTCCAGCGGCCGCCAGTTCGCCATACAGGCGAGCTGGTGGCCCTTATGTCAGTGTTGCGGATAACTGGCACTCCCTAGTTGAAATGATTCTGGAGTTTTTGTAGCCATGAAGCTGCATTTCTGGGATAAATGAAATAGGAATGAAACGATATGCCTTTTGCGCGCAATGGAGCGAGAATTAATTACGCTTGGTTATTAAAAGAGCTGTGTCGATCTTCAAGCAGGGCCTGCGGTGAGCACTGTCAGAGGCTCTTTGACCTTGCGATATTGTAGCGATTGCGTCGTAACTATGGCAATTTGTCAGTGGTATTGTAACCTTGCCGAAGTGCATAGACATTCGGGGCAGGTATACGCGTCGGCATTCTAGACAGCACACTAGCGGTACTGTTCTGCAGGCTTTCAAAGCAGACAGGAAGAAGTGTTACTCTTGCTCCACGCATGAACTAGATATTTGAAGTCCTCCTCACACAAACACACCGGCCATGCACACTTCTCTGCTGGAAGTAGATAGCATACGTTTTGTACGACCACCGTTCGGTTTAGAACAGTGAGTGTTTTCGGGGGGAGCTCTGCATACTTTTTTTTTCTTTGTGTTTTAATTTTCAAAGTTATGCTGCATTTTGCTGGCAAAAAAAACAAAACAATGTAAGTGCCAAGAGATAGTTGTCAACGTAAAATTTAGGGGAATGGAACGAAAAGACAGTGGGAGTAGGTTCCGTTTCGTCATTCCTAAGACTTCCAAAAAATAGAATGATCAGAAACTCTTATTCTCCGGAATGAAGTTGGATTGCAGTGAGTGCACTCATTCCGCAATGCAGATTTTAAGGTGAAGCCAATTTTCCAGCGTCTAATGGAGAGGGTCAATATTTCATAAGAAAATTATATATCTACCCCTAGTCACTCGGTTTGCTAGAGCCAGCGCTACTGGATACGTTTGGCTCATAAACACCCATTGATGTTTGTTTAAAGGAGCTGAAAACCCTCGCCACATAATTCTTGGGGCGCCAACTCTCGTGCATACTGCGGCCGCTCTCAGAAACTATCGTTAAAAGGCGCGCGTATCATTATTCACCAGTGGTGCTGCGAAAAGCTGGTGATATACCTTGCCTGATTGAGAAAAGAGAATCGCGTGTATCGGCCGGCGCAGAAAAACAACTTTGCTTCGCCGAATGCTTAAACCGTGAGAATATGATGATAGTGGTTGGTGTAAAATGCGAATGTTTGAGAAAATGACATTACTTCACTCAAGAGGAAGTCCAGAAAAACGATATTTCGCGCTAAGCCGACGTAGAGCTACGCGTAAAAAAGAAAAAAAAAGAAATGGATTACGAATCCATGCTGAATTTATTTAGGCTCTGGCTGTGCACTTTATTCCGCGCTTCTTATAGATAGGCAATTTGAAACCGATGAGGCAATACCACGTGTAACTTAAAACAAAATATCAAACACTTGACCAATTGATTTCTCCATTTATTTTACCCTCAAGGTACAGGAGCATTACAAAGCGGAGTGGGAAATAAAAATACAAAAAATGAAGCACATTAGGAACAAAGTAAAGACGCAAACAGCAGGGAAGTCGTAGTAAGCTATATTACTACAATAAAAAGTGCAGTCAACAATTCAGGTTCGTGATATAGGTATGCGATTCCGATCATTGGAAGGTTTAGGAATCGAGGATGCAAAAAATGAATTGAATCGCACAACGTGGCACCGACTTTGTGGCGATGATCAATGCTTGCGGAGACAAACAATGGTTTTATAATTAGCAGAGCATTGAGTTGAGGAATATGATGGTAGATGTTAAAGACAAGGCAAATGCGAGAGATTCTGCGATGATGTGCGAAGCTTGGAAGTAGCAAGTTATTTTTCATTGATATGACACTTGCAGTGCTATTATAATTGGCTGGTATCAAATGTGCGAACCTGCTCTGAAATGCCTCAACTGAGTCAGTGAGTTATTTAGTATAGGTATCACAAATCGAAGGCTGCACACTCGAGCGTAAATCGCACAAGCGTTCTTTAGAGAAAAAGCTTTAATGATAAAGGAGCTATAGATAGAAGTTAGGTTTCAGATAGCCAAGCATTCGATTAGCATTCTTAGTCACGTGATTAACATGCAGCTGACAGGAAATATTGGCGCTTACGATCACGTCCAAATACATGTATGAATCTACAAGCTGCAAAGGTTTGTGATAAAGGTTATAAGTAGCATAGAATTTAGCTTTACGTGTTACGAGCACCGTTTTGCAGTTGTTAATATTAAGCTGCATTGAAAAGAGTTCACATAACCGCAAAACCGAATGCAAATCATGTTTCAGCTCATGTGAGCCGGAGTCGCTGAATATAACGCGGTAAATGGCACAGTCATCGGCGAAGTGTTTGATTGAAGAACAAACGCCAGTCTGCAAGTTATTAATAGCACTGCAAAAAAGTAAGGGACCCAAGACGGACCCTTGAAGTACACCGAAAGAGAAGGATTCAACGGGAAGTTAGCGCCATTACACATTAAAAATCGAGAATGATTGGTTAAAATAAAACACTTCAATCAAAGATGTTAGAGTCAATGTTCAGTTCATTTAGCTTAAGGAACAAAACTTCATGTGACACCTTGTCGAAAGGGTTTGAAAAATGTAAGAAGCATGTTCTCAGATTTTTCAAATACACCTGAAATTCCTGATTAAGGGCGATATGAAAACCGTTGGTGATAGAGGGAAGCTGTGCTTCACAAGGAAAAGTATTTCCTAAAGCCATGTTATACTGCTGAAAATAACAACTTTGTATCCAAAACGTTAGCGAGTTGTGTATAAATTACATGTTCAAATAATTTACAGTAAACACTGGTTTGTGAAATAGACCCATAATTAATGGAAGAGAGCTTTTTAGCTGACATTTGCAAGGGAATTACTATAACAATTTTCCATTTGTTAGGTAGAAATGTAGTGTGAAGTTATTGTTAAAGGATATGTTCAAGAATTAGAAGAGTACTGACTTGTAGCTTTGAAGAATTTTGAGGTTATTTCATCTATTCCGGTTGCCGAAAAGAGCTTCAGGCCATTTAGGATTTTTAAATCTCAATCAGGACTAATCAAGACCGGATCCATGAACGGAAAAAGAGTCATAATGTTAGGTTGGAGTGGTATTGATAGGCGTGTTACAAAAGCGCTTAATAAACGCTTCCTGAAATACTACAGCACATAGTAACTCACCAATCAAATTTTCGTCCGGCGTTTTCAGTGAGATAATCGAGGGTTTATCATCGTGAGACATTACGTTCCAAAACTGAAATGGGTGACTGGAAGAGAGTGATTAAAAACATTAACGTTTGCATTTTGAGCAGCAATTTTCGTAACTCTAAGCAGCAACTAAATAGTTCTGCTATCGAACAGGACACGATGTGAGCCTGGCGGCAATAATTCAGCATTTTTTTTTTGTTGGATAACGTGAGGAGCGCTCCATTAAACCATGGAGAATTAAGATTTAAGCTTATGGTTTTTAGTGGTGTGTATTTTTTAGTAAGTGAAATCCCATTTTCCTTAAAAAGCATCCAAATGGTCTCGACAGAGCGCTCCTGGAATATGTAAAACATACATCTAAAAATTGCCCATGTTAAAATTAATCACATCAAATTTGACTGTGCTATAATCTCGAATAAGTTTCGTTTGATTTTTCACACAACTTGAGGAAACACACATAGTAAACTGCAATTAGAACTTGCCAGTAAGACCTGGAAGATAATTCATTGAACCGATCAAGCTGGAAGCAGCAATTAGGATAATATTTAATCTGTTAGTTATAGTAGCCGTTAACCTTGTTGACTTTATGAACTAGCAATGGTCTGTTACTTATTTTATTACCAATGAACGGGATATTATCGGTGTTCGTCGATAAATTTACGGGAAGCCACTGAATTAAGAGCCCAAGTGCTCCAGATTGGTAATCATTAGTCAGGTTTGCCTCCACCGGCACTTGCTTGGGGAATGTTTCCGGCTTTGCGTTTTTATTATGTGCCTTATACGCTTATCTGTGTTAAGTCTTCGCTTTGAGCATCCCTGTTAAAACCAAGAGCAGTTTTATTCGAGCTTAAATGATGCCCGAGGATCTTAAATATGCTGGACCCTATCATTCTGTATGGAATGTTATTTATATTTTTATTTAACATATATCGCAATAACTTGGCTAGCTGTTTCACCACGTTGGTCGGGCTGCTTTCCTTTCACGTTTTTACGGATCTACGGGTTTCCTCAACGCGTTTCTAAGCAAAAACGCGGCATTTTACGTTCTAAAATCCCGTAAAAGGCGGCGAAGCATTGGGTTTTACTTTACAATACCCGTTAAACTTCTGAATGAATACATAATTCGACTAAATGTCGTTGCAGCCAACCAAGTTCTCCATAGACGTGTAACAGCTGGGCTGAGCGCAACAAAGTATAATGGTTCACAATCAAGCGTAGAATAAATGCCATCATAGGTGTCCGCCTTTCTAAGCGCCTGCAAAATAGCTTGCTCGATATGCCCTGTTGCCTGAAGAACGTTTGTTTTGCACTTTAAAAAAAATGGCCTCAATTGCGCTGTTTCACCCGGAACATTTATGCTAAAGTTCTGTCTAGACTGCAGTAGCTAGTTTAAATACAAGTTGAAGGGAAAAAAATGGAATCGTGTGAACTATCTTAATGGCAAATCTCAGAGCAGTAATACTAAAATGCGCCTTTTATTCTGCCGCTACCACGGTGGAATGTAATGCCACAGATTTTGAGATTCTTTGCACCCTTTCAGACATCTTTCGAGCTCTGCGCTCTCGGCCTGTCACAGCGCGGACACTTTTCTGCATCAATTATTTATAAAATCAATTAGCACATAATTTTAATGCTACACCTATTCATAATTTTGCAGCTGGTAATTCTGTTTAGGTTAATGTAGCTCGGACAATTAATAGTTCTCTAACGTTTCAAGACATGGATGTTCCCGCTAAAGTATAGAGGAAATTTAATTAACGTTAAATTATGCTCCGAAATTTGATTTTCTTATTAAAGTTATAGCTTTCGAGCAACTATAGTTGAACGACACGATGTTCACACTTTCTCAGCCCTAGAAATGCTATTATTTTAATAAAAATACTAAAGTTGGGGAAGCGATTCTGCGGTGATTCGTTGAATACCACGTCAAAATCCGATTGCATTTCAGCGTTTATTCTGCGAAGCCCGTATTCCGCTCAATGAGATAAAAAACGAACCTTATCCCGGCTATTTATGCATAAACTCTACGCATACCTTCAATCAAAACGCGCGTTGCTCTTAAACCTGGGCCGATTAGACACTCCACAGACGACACTGAATGATTGACTGACGAGGTGTGCGCTCTTCGAAGCACTTGCTGGCCAACGTTATCCTTCGGAAATTGATACCCTTTTTTCTTGTTCTCAAAGTATTTTGCTCCCTCACACGGCCCTGGATTGTCGAAGAACGAGCCCATTTCACTTCTCTGTCTTTGGCCAAACGCTGCTCTCCTTACTTCCTGTGTCTTATTGTCGCGACGAACCCCGCTGAGCATCCATGCGTCGACGCTTCGGAGTATGTTGCAGAGAGCGTCCGAATTCTACCATAGAGCGGAGTGAACTGCGACATGCGCCTATAGACCATTTTCATGGCAAGCGCCACCAGCCGGTGCTCCAGTCTTTGAAATCCAAGAGAACTTTCGGTTCATAAAATGAATGAGCAAAGCACACCTTAACTCCGCTGCTTAAACTTTTTATCAAACGTTTAACCACCGATTCTCCAGGTGAACGCCAAAAGACCAAATAAGCGCGAGATCTCTTCAAATTTTTTGTAATATTCTTGTTAACCAACTTCTCTCCTACAAGATGTTAAATTTTACAGCCGAAGGCACTTGTTAAATTTCCAACTTTGTTTGACCGTGTAGCATTCATGCTTTCTAGCATTGGTGACATAAGTAAGTCCCACAGGCTTGAAAGAGACGTAGTGTCCGGAAGGCGCTTGGAACGCAAGTGGCGCTTCATGTTTGTAAACTGTAAAGGGGTCTATACACCGGGAGAACTATACGTATCACGCCACGCGTAGTTCGATGACGCAAATGCGGTGCTACCCGTGAACCGCGCATGCGCGTGATAACGAAAGAAACAAGCGCGGCATAGGGAAGGCGAGGGTAAGCAGACGAGGCAAGGACGGCAGATAGTTTAGTAGTACAAAAGACTTTACTATACAGTCATTTGAGAGCCTAATGATTGCAAATCGTGGTGAGTCCCTATTTTGAATCGTCGCTCTACAGCCAATGAGGTTTATAAAGAGTCTATACGATCGCTGCCTGTGACTTTGGCCACCATGAGCTTGAGGGAAACAGGGAGTCGTGAGTGGCCGAAATGTCATCGCAACAAATAAAATTGCGGCCACTACTCGATAAAAATACTCACAAACGAATGACTAAGCCACATTTATGAACATAATGGGGCACGCTCCATGTGTTTCTTGAGCTGTCGCAGATTGTAGGAGAATTCATGGCAGCGAGCGAGTGACTGCCGTTCAGCGCCGCGGGAACTACTCCTATTTTGGCGAACCAACAGCGCTAACGAAGTTCTATCTTACAAGGCCAAAACATTCTAGAAAAAAAAAAAAAAAAGAAACGTAGTAGCAAACTTTGCGGGAGGATGCATATTTAGAGGACAAAGCTGCTGCTAAAACAATCTCAGCAAGTTGTTTTAGGGGATCTACGGGTTTTCCTTAATCGTTGAAGTCGAAGCAACACTAGATTGGGTGCCGCAGATGGTATTTCACACTGAATGTTTACCATGTATTTGCAAGCATTCTACCGCGGGCGCTTGAAAGCCCATTCGCGGTAAGCAATGACTGGCGGCCTCAAGGTGCCACCTGTATAGGTGACGAAGCGTCTTTGATTTTGTTAATATCTTTGTTATGTTAAGCTGGATTAAGCATTTTTTAATCCTGAATCTCCCCGGCTTGAGGAGCATGTTTGCTTTAAAACAAACTTGCAACTAGTGGCAATGCCTGACCGAACATCAGTGCCTTCAAAAGCGTAAATAGAGGTTGGGAAGCTAACATGTGCTTAGGTATAGTTTTTCAAGAATGTCCTTGGTACCTGTAATGTATTTCCAATTATTGCTCAGTCAAGCTTTGGGATATTGAAAGAATACATGCTGTGCTGTGTCTTGGATGTTGCAGTGTATCGACGCACTAAACGCTCGCCATATGCTCTTTATCCAGCCCTAAGATGACAGTGCGTTGGAAGCAACATGCTCGGTGGACCAATCAACTCCCGGCATTCAATCACCTGGCCCGGATTCCTGCTCGCGTGTGTGGGAGGGAGCGTGATCACGTAGCGAACGACAGATGTAGGACTAGACTTAAAGCACGTAGCTTACACCGCACTGGCAGCTTAGGGCTGATCAGAGTATAGCAAGGTTTGCTGGTGTGCACGCGTCTCAAGCGGGCCCACAGCCAATATAAATGCTGATGGCGGAACCGCGTCGCGAAAATCGAATTTGCACTTTACGTACATAGCCTCTCTAGAAAGTGATGAACGAGCGGCAGGAGCGAACGTTTCTGAGGCTGCGCAAATTATGAAAACGACATGCAGCACGCTATAGGTGTCCCAGAATGAAAGAATCTGTCAGGAAGGATTGAGATGAGGTATTTTGACATGCTAAAAACTAAAACAAATCGATGCCGGGCATCGCTAGCATTCTCCTGGAGAAGCCTTTCCGTCATATTGCATTTCATCCCAATGGTTTGCTGGCCTAAAAAAATATGTGACCGCTGCAGGTTATATTTTTACTAACCATGCCTTATGCCAAAAGGCATATTGGAAGAATTCCGAGTTTCCTCTCTTGAAAGACGAAAAAACGCACGCTATGTTGAAGCAACATCACTTTAGCGCGGTGTATGTGGCAAATCAATCACTTTTATTCGCAAGAAGAAAATATACAGGAAACTCTTGACCTAGAACACTTTGCGACTCAGTGCTTTTCTTGTTCTTTTTCCCCTCTAGTTTAGACCTTAAAATTAAGGCTGCGCTGTGACATTACGCAATGCAAGCACGAGGCTTTGCATTGCGTATAATGCCACAGCACAGACTTCGTTTTTAAGTGTGAACGGATGTTCCATTTCATCGTTCGCTCAGCTGATTTCGTAGGTCACAGTGATTGGCTCTTTGAGTGTTTTGCGGGTAAGTAGACACGCAGGAATTTTTTAGAGTTCATGTGTTACCGACTACAAAAAAAAATAATCGGGGTTTTCTTGGCCCTACTAGAAAACCTCAGGGTTTTCTTTCTGTGGTCTTTGATACGTACTTCAGCTATTAAATAAGTTTCATCACGCCGTTATCAAGCCCCTCGTAAATTGTGGGGCCGTCTGTTCGCTATTGTGAAAGGCTACGACACACCCGTACCACGTTTACGAGAGCGGCGCGTGCCCCTGGCTCACGTCGACCAAAGCACGCTCTCGCACCGACCGGCGGCTCGTGCGGGAGCTTTGGAGAACTCGGCTCTCGAGACAACCTTTGTACAAGCTGGGTGTCCGTGTCTGCGTGTGCGTGTGGGTGACTCTTCAGCGAGCGTGCCACCACGCCGAGAGACCCGCCACGAACTTCTTCGGCATTGGCTGGCCGTTGGCACACGAACTTCTTAGGCATTGGCTGGCCGCTGGCACACGAACTTCTTCCGCATTGGCTGCCGAAAACCACGTAGGCCCCTGCGATTGGACAAGCCAGTGGACGGCGAGATGGCGAGGAGGATGTATAAAGGAAGGACACCCGTGAAGTTGGAGTACAAACACTGAAACCATGTTGTAATTAATGTAAATATAGAGTGTTCTGTTTCGCTGAGCTCGTCGTCTCCCGGCTCCTCGATCCTGTCTCCTACCTGGCACAAGGTAGCGTCGCCGGGTTGGGAGCCTTCGTCGGAACCCTCAATCACGACATCGCCTATATTGTGGGCTGTTCGTCGAACTGAACTTTTGGATTGCATTATATGAGAGAAAATAATTACAGGTGACACCTTTTTTGCTTTAGAGTGCGAACGCTTTTGGTGGTTGACTAATTTCCAGCTGTGTAAACACGCACGCACGCACGCACGCACACACGCACGCACGCACGCACGCACGCACGCACGCACGCACGCACGCACGCACGCACGCACACGCAGACGCACACGCACACGCGCGCGCGCACACACACACACGCACACACACGCACACGTGTGTGTTCAAACTGCAAAATTACGCATCTTGAAGTAAAAATGGGTGTCATACTGGTCACTACTAAAGGGCCGCTTTAATAAAGTTTTTAGCGTTCAGTTTAAGCTCCTCCATTACACTTGAGTTATAACCTTAGACGAATAATACCCTTCTAAGGTAATGTTTAAAGAATGTGTCCGTTGTTTTAGTTCCTTATTTAAAAATCGATGTTAATCTACTCGACAGCGTTGTTGCTAACGCAGTCAGGTTTGCTTCTAGCGGGTACACAATACATTTTCTTCTTCCGCCACCAATATGTTTCTGAAACCCGAGTCCCTTTCTTTCCAGCGTGCCATATGGCGGCTAAATCTATTTCTTAGAATTGTTCATGAGGACTCTAGCATTGATGCTACTACATGCATTTACTTCTTCACCACCTGGCGCACTAGGCAATTTTATCACTTATATATTCTACCCATTCACTTTCACATCAATTGTTTTAAAATCCGACCTCTAGAAGTACGGTTGTATGTCGAACAACGCGGACGCGCCACGCTCATGCCTACATACAATTATTTAATTTAATCAATTTTGCATCTCTCTTTGCCTTAATGAGTGGTGGTCTTGAAATGGTACTTTCTAGAGTGTTTTGCAATTTTGCTGTTAATGTTTCATCATTGCTGTGAACCTTTGGAACAAACACTTCTGCAATTACCTCAAATGTGGTCGCATTAAAAATAAATAACGAAAAATCAAAAATAAGATAAAAATTGGGATGTATTTTATGATTTATAAAATTGCACACCATCATCCAAAGCCGCCAGAGCATTGCAATTTAAGGAAGCTCTATTTAAGGCATTCCGAAAAACACTAACTTTCGGCACGTTTCTAGGTTTAGGTTTTATATCGGAGCGCACATTTCTCACCTCCGCACCACAACTACACTACAACCGCCTTGCCTTTTGCGTAGTACAGCCTGAAATGTGACGCTCACGGGAGTGACGTAATGGTGTACTGCCTGAATAACCATAGAGGAATACGCTTTGATTGTAAGATTCTCCCTCGTCATGCGAAGAATGCGTGGCAGCGCACATTAGCTCCAATCGTTGAGTCACATAGGAACTAGGCCACTTGCACGGAGATGCATTTTGATAGAAACCGAAACTGAGAAGCGCTAGCTAATTCAGTATTTTTTAATGTCATAAAATGCCGCGTGAGCGTTAACATATATGTCAAGTGCGCTGATTTAGTGGTTTTCAAGGATTCACAAAAAAATTATAATTTAAATCATCCCTTTAGCTTAAACAATTTAGAGGTTAAATCCTCAAAAGTAACTTAGTCACTAATTATATCAAAAGTACTTAAGTTTTCTGATCTGCTAGGCTCCGTCGGAAGAACAAACTACTTATTTCGGCGAGAGCTTCGTTTAACCATGTCCGGCCGTCGGAATTTTCGGTGAGCGAATGCGCGAGCTCCTGTGACATGAAATTTGCGCAGAACGCGATAGTGTCCAAGATGGTTGTCGCAGTTGTTTGCTACATCTCGCCTGTTACAAAGACTGGAACCCCTGCGGCGGCAAGCGTGTCAGTTGACAATACCATGTTACGGGTTACGAATCAGACAATGAACCTTCTTAACTTGGGGTATTCGAAGGTTCCTTGGAGGCACAGCGAGTTCTTCCGTTTGACGTAAACTAGTAGGAAATACGGCGCGATCAAGCATCTCCGATGTGAAACTATCTTTCACGTTGTCGGCACGCCCATGTCGAGATTTGTGATTTTATGCATGAACTCGAAAACAATAGTAACCAAACTTTTTTATTTTTTTGTGTGTTTTTTTTACCATAAATTTAGTACGAATGTACATGTTTTCACTAAGTCCTAAATAGCACTTTGATGTTTTTTGCACACTTACCGCCCTAAGGTATTACAGAGGTTGGGTGGAATACGATGTAAAAAAGTAAGACAAAACAAGCAAACCATAAAACATGTTTTCTTAGACTGGTTACATCATTTATTAATAAACATAATTAAGAGCAATGGAAATGAATGTTGGAAGATAATTTCAATCAGTAGACGTACAAGGTAGGAATGATTTAGAGTAGTAGTTATTAGTTTAAAACTGAATCCAGATCATATGTAGGGGATCGCTGCGTGACGATATGTAGAATGGCTTTCATTTCATTGTATTTTATTACTCTAAACGCCCCTTGAGCGAGACAATACATAAGAGAAGTGTCAACTTCGACTTTTAGTAAACATAAATAAATAAAAAAACATCGCAAAAAAAAACAAGAACTCCACTGTATGTTCAACTTTTAGGACTATGTTGTGAACAACATTTTTAAACAAACAAAAAAAATATTTGTTCCGGCGTAAACAGACAATAGGCAAAAACGAGCTATTTTTCACAGATCTTACATATAATGAACCGTTGGAAATTAGAAAATGTAAAGTCCATGGATATATTTGGGGCAGCCTTCAACGCGCCGATCATTGTCCCAGCGTTAAGGCCCGAACCAGAGGAAGCGTGCTCCAATTTCAGCCTTTGTATTGTTTTAAATAAAAACAATTACATGGCAAATGTTGCGGGGAAAAAAGTGCCGTTTACGTAGCCAAACTTACGGTTGGCTTGGTAAATGACGGGCTGAACATCTCTGCCAAATATACGTTTATATGTTATCTAACCGCCCAGATATTTTGAAGTGTCAACGTTTTCCAAAGCCACGTTATTAATAACATAGGACGTGGGTTTGTTAAGTTGTCAGCAAATAGTCATGTGTTTAGAGATTTTAGCGTTTAACAACATGTGCCACAGGTTGCAAAAATGTGCTCATTTTTAAAAAGTGACATGTAAAACGTGTTAGCTACTTGGCTATATCAAGCACACTTGTCAGCAACTAAAGAAAAAAAAAGTATGAAACAGAGAAGGTTAAGTCAATTACACAAAGGTGAACACAGAAAGGGCGCAGCACACATCATTCAGGTACTCCGGATGTTACCGATATTTCTGATGAAAAGGTAGTATTTAGAATTTCAAAATGTGAGCGATTAGCCAAAAAATAGCGAATTCAAGAAAATACGTTAGGTTCCATGTTAGGTTTGTCGAGTTCAAAATCAAGGAGTTTATGGCACACAGTGTCGAACACCTTGGTGATTTCCAGGAAGATACTGCGATCTGGAAACCGCGATCAAGGATTTTAAGAAAATAATATGTTGAACATACAAGTTGCGTTTCGCACGAACATTATTTACGAAAACCGTGTTCGTTAGTGTTAAGGACAAACGGGAATTAATGAATATAACGTGATTATACTACTTTTTTTTTCAGCGTTTAAAAAAATGCTTTCGAGTGAAATTGGTCCAAAGTTAGAAGAAAAGTGTTAATCTCCGGTTCTGTGAAGTGGAATTCTCTTTCAAGTTCTCAGTCATCCAAAAACTGACCTAGTGAGGCACTGCTCAAATAGTTTAGACAAAATAAGGGAAGCGCATTCTTTAGTATGTTTTTTTAAGAAACATTGAAATAATATTTTATTCGATATTTTGTAATGATGACATTGATTGCCTTGTTCCAGCGTGCATAAAATGACAAGAAATGTATACCTTCATAACAACATTTCGTACCCCCTCCTACCACATCTCCCGAAGGAGATAGTAGTATGAATAAAAAAAATTATATCGACTCCGGTTGGCGAAAATGTTTTAGATGTTGTGATAAGTTTTAAATTGAAAGCCGCATTAATTATAATACCATCCATTTACCACGCGAAGCCCGCGTGGTTAGAATAGCCGAACCGACAAGCAAAGAATGGCCTCTCCGTAGCATTTTGCGGAAGGCCTCTTACGCATGTAGGGTGATTCCACATCAGTTCATGCAATAATGGTCCTGGTCATAGTTTAGATATTTTTGTTAAAAAATATATATGAAAGCCATGTTTTTGGGAGGAACATTCAGCTAGATATGAACGCCGTAACAATTTTTTTCGCTGAGATATAAAATAGAGAAGCTTGAGGCGTGGAAATTGAGAAGATTTCACCATGCTACTTTGCACAGTCGTCATTTCCTTATCGAACCTTTCACGGCACCATAACCTTTTTAATAGGTTTCACAAAGGTTATAAAACACATACACACAAAATTAAAAATATCAATAAAATATTTCAATGCAAACAAAAATATCAAACATGGCACAAAGACGCGTTTGAGAGACATATTCACAATTTATTTGCAAATAAACCATCTTTCATAATACTTCACAACACATATCACAATACGGGTATTAAAATTTTCTTTACGGATATGTAAAAATTATATGCCCACCCTTAATTGTCTTCTTGTTATTAACGCGGAAATGCGGCTGATTTCTCAAAATGTGGCAAGATTGGGCGTCGATATTTAAAAAACTCCATCTTTTATTTTTTTTAAACTCCCCGTGGCACTTTACAGTGACTTGAACTAACCTGTGATGGCAAAAGATTGAGTAACATATGACCTCCAAGCGAGAAAAGCTACGACAACCCTTCACTCGGAGCGAGCCGACGTCTTCGTCAAGCCGGCTTTGCCGCACAGCACCAAACGTTTTGAGCTTTAGTTATGGCATGTATTGTATATTATTAAAATTCGTTTTTTCATAAGGGCTGAGTATTAGTGACGCGGAAATGGACTTTTAGCTGGAATACCATTAATTAGCTTAAAATTCACAGGAACAAAACGGCCCCACTGTGCGAATTCGCTAACTATGCATAGATAAGCTTAAAACTCTCAGTTATGCGAGTGGCCATGTATACATCCGCCTCTCGGCATATGATGACTTCCACAGATGAGAAGCCTGGATTCCTCTCACAGGTTTTATGGTGGTCCACTTTGCTTGCTTTACCGCACGAAACTCTCGAACCCGTTCCACAGACAGGTGGAACATGCAGACATTTGTTACTTTTTTACGTAGCACTTCCACAAAGTTTTTAGCGGTGGCAATCGTTGAGTTGAGCGAAGATCTCAATTTGGTGAGCGTTGGTTCTTCCACCTACTTCATCACAAGCGCTTTCTCCGTGTCCAGTGGCTGAAAAGATCCATCTTGCCGAAGAGTGCGGCTTCCGAGACAATTCGTGGAATTGGAAGAGATTCTTGAAATGCGCCGCCGCTCCGTCTGATACAAAAATTATTTCAGAAAAGACAGGGAAATGAACATTAACGTACTCTTTTATGGCCTATGTGGCTAGAAGAGCGTGAGCTGTATCATGTGTCGTGTACCATCGGTGACAACGGCAAAGCTTTGCGTGCCTTGCGTGGACGTAACCACACTTGTGGAGAGAGACACTTGAGATTTTTTTCAATGAAAACTCTGCACTTCGGTTGGAAAGAGTACTGTCCATTTTTCCGCAAAATCGAAGTGGAACATCACTGCCTTGGGTGGTAAGGCGGTTCTTGTGTCATGTATCAGGCTTCGTTCAAGGTCAAGGATGTAAGAATGCCTCATGTACTTTTCGCTCTCCTATTGCCGCAGGAAGGCGGAAGTGTCCATAACTTTTTTTGACGAGTTCGCCAGCGTCCCATAACGCGAAACAGATCTCTTCGTCTTCGTCGAGATGAAGCGACTGCAGCGAGATGCTCTGCGTTTTTGGGCACTTTTCGCAACGGCGCAGAAAGCAATCGTTCTGTGGAGCGCAGCAGAGGTAGATGCGCTTGAGGTCGTCTTCAGTAAATGTTATCTTTGGGGCATTTGTTATTGCCGTTAAAAGCAACTGAAAATGCATGTGCACACCTCGTGCTCGGGACTTTTTTTTTTACCCATTTTGGTCGTAGGGAATAAAATTTGGAGATGCCTAGTTCGGGATGGGGATGGTCCTTCCTAAACAGCTGGTAAGCTTCCTTAATAGAGCGGGTCATAAACCTTTTTACGACTTTGGACATGTCGTTGATCATGGCTTTGACG
Organism: Ixodes scapularis; assembly: GCF_016920785.2. Taxonomy (NCBI): domain Eukaryota; kingdom Metazoa; phylum Arthropoda; class Arachnida; order Ixodida; family Ixodidae; genus Ixodes; species Ixodes scapularis. The sequence goes on along the minus strand of NW_024609861.1, from coordinate 716,811 downwards.
ACGTCCTTTTTGTTGGGGCTTTGAACAGAGTATGCGAGGTCGTCGCGTCTGTAGTACTCAATTGCAACCCTCACGACTTCGGCATTCGCCTTTTTCCCCATGTAGGGATCAGGGGTTGCCCAAACACCACCTTTGCGCTTCAGTTTTCGTGTTTGATCAATCATGTAGGCAGTCGCTTCCGACACCAGACGCAATATTTTTCGTCAGTATGAACCAACTAACCCACATCGCCACCCTTATGCAATATTTTTTTCTTCAGGATGATTGGTGGCAGAAGCACGTACAATCGCTTGCGTTCCTGGTGGGAACTACAGGCCTTCAGCGCTTCGCAAAACGCGTCAAACCACTCTGCGCAGTGCTCACAACTGTCTTCGAGTTCGAGAGTTTCGTGCGGTGAAGCAAGCAAAGTGGACCACCGTAAAACCTGTCAAAGGAATCCAGGCAACTCATCTGTGAAAGTCATCATATGCCGAGAGGCCAGATGTATACATGGCCATTCGCGCAACTGAGAGTTTTAAGCTTATGTATGATGCATAGGTAGCGAATTTGCAGAGTGGGGCCTTTTTATTCCTGTGAATTGTAGGCTAATTAATGGTATTGCAGCTCAAAGTTCCTTTTCACGTCACTAATACTCACCGCTTATGAAAAAAGAATTTTAATAATATTAAATACATGCCATAACTAACGCTCAAAACGTTTGGTGCTGTGCGGCAAAGCCGCTATGACGAAGACGTCGGCTCGCTCCGAGTGAAGGTTTGTCGTAGCTTTTCCCGCTTGGAGGTGATATGTTACTCAATCTTTTGCCATCACAGGTTAGCTCAAGTCACTGCAAAGTGCCAAGGGGAATTTAAAGAAAATAAAAGATGGAGTTTTTTTAAATATCGACGCCCAATCTTGCACATTTTGAGAAATCAGCCGCATTTCCGCGTTGATAACAAATAGATATTTAAGGGTGGGCATATTATCTTTATATATTCGTAAAGAATATTTAAATACGCGCATTTTGATATGTTTTGTGAAGGATTATGAAAGATGGTTTATTTGCAAAGAAATTGTGAATATGTCTCTAAAACGCGTTTTGGTGCCATGTTTGATATTTTTGTTTGCATAGAAATATTTTACGTATATTTTTAATTGTTTGTGTATATGTTGTATTAATTTTGTAAAACCTATTAAAAAAGTTATGGTGCCGTGAAAGGTTCGATAAGAAAATGACGACTGTGCAAAGTAGCATTGTGAAATCTTCTCAATTTCCACGCCTCAAGCTTCTCTATTTTATATCTCAGCGAAAAAAATTGTTACGGCGTTCATATCTAGCTGAGTGTTCCTCCCAAGAACATGGCTTTCATATATATGTTTAACAAAAATATCTAAATTATGACCCGGACCATCACTGCATGAACTGACGTGGAATCACCCTGTAATAGGCTCGACCGTTCCAGTTGAGGGAACGGAATCGATTGCATGTTCCCCCCAGTCCTTTCACCGGTAACTTGGAGATTTCACCGACCCATTGCATTTCGGCTCGGCATAAAATGGAACTTGACGCTGGTGTACCTGGAGTCAATACTTGGAAAACTGGGATACCGTCGGATACAACTAGGAGGACTCGGATGAGTGTGATAGTTAAAGCAGTCCTCAGACAGGAAAAAAGCAGTGCCTTGTTTGACGAGTTAGGAGTGGGCTGATTGAAAGTTGAGAAGACCCTTCGCTGTTCTGGGACTGTAAAATCAGCAAACATGAGCGACCCCCACTTCGACGAGGAGATCCAAGAAACGAGTAAGGTTCTTTTTTGGGGCTTCATAGGTGAATTGAAGTCCTAGCCGTTTTTCCGTGAATATCTTAAGAAAATCGTCAAGAGTCTGATGGAAATTGAGCCTCTCAACAAATACCAAATAATTGTCCACGTATCCTATACACTTTTCTGGTGTTCTTCTCCAAGCAGGATTCCAGATCTCTATCGATCCTGCCTACGTAGATGTTTCTGAGCACAAGGGCTACTGTCGACCCTATGCATACTCCGGGCTTCTGTACGTACACCTTGTCCCGCCATCCGATGAGTGTGGGCTTCAAAGAAGCGAACAAGAGTTCGAGAAAGTCTTCTACTGTGATCCTACATAGCGTCCTGAAGTTGCTTTCGTCTGTGTTTCCTTATACGCCCCTTGACACTAACCGTCGTCGTGTGGCTTGTGACATGGAATAGTATAATTCTTCAACATCGATGCTGAATGTGTTGTGCCCGTTTGGGCTACTGACATTCGCAAAGCCAACATTCGCCTTGGAATTCAGGACGGACACTGGGTCTACAAAATGTAGGGAGTCGAGGTGCCTTTGCAAATATAAAAAAAAAACATCCTGTAACCAAAAATCCTGTTTGGCGGCGAAAAATACGCTTAGCTTCTGATTTTTTTCATTTCTTGGCTCCTGCAGCAACACTGGCCAGGATGAGTTCGTAGACAAACTTGATGGTGTGTTCCTTCACTTTGGCAGGACGACCGGAGACCGCTCTACAGTTGCTTAGTACGTCTGTTGTCGCTTTTTTTTTTAGGAGAACGTGCTGGCGGGCATGATCACAGAGCACCCTTCTTTGTCGGACAAAAGTATGTTCATGCTGTTGGATTCGAGAAAGTCAATCACAGGCTCGAGGCCTTGATTTTTCGGCACCCTCCTTCAAATCTCCAAAAGACATCCCCGCAATCGGCAACGCAAACATGTATGTCCTCCTCCGGTACTCCTCATGAAATGGATCTTGACATCACCGCGGATTTCCACGAATCTTTCGTGGAAATCCGCCTCTTCCGACCTCTTCCGAATGTCACGTGCCTATGATTAGAGGGTAAGAACCACAGCACAATGTCGGAACAAGCGACGTAGTGGACCGTTCAAGTCATCCCATTAGATAGCGAACGTTGGAGCGCGGTCAAAGCTAGATGCCGAGGAGCCAATCAAACATCGTCGAAAGTGCAGCGTCACTGCGCTGATCACCTTTATTTGTGTGTGTTTTTAACCTCTAATGCCACAAAACGCCTGAAGTGTGCCTTGACGCTGCGGTTTTTTATCGCCATTGTGCAGGGAGGAATTTCACCGCTGCTAACAGAGGGCGGGCAGTCTTTTGAAAGGAGTTTATAGACCTTTGCATCCCTTATCACCCGGGCTAGAACGCTCAGTCACTGCACTGTGGACGCCTGCGGAGCGTCTGATGCACTCCACAGCAGAGCAACAGCGCATGCTCAGAAGGCGTTTCACAGCCCAGCAGACGAAGATGGCAGCGCACCGAAGGTGGTTTCTGCAAAGGTCTATACACCAACACAATGTTTACAAACAAGACAAGATTTTCCCATGCTGGAAGTGGGCATTGCGCGTGCGCAGCAACCAGACTCGCGTGACGCGAAGCTTCTGCGCATGCGCAGTGCCGACAGCAGCGCCACCGCAGTGGCGTGACGTCAGAGAGTTGAGTTGGTCTATAGCCGAACCTTAAAAATGTCTAGAAGTCAGCGCGTGTCTTGGGGTTTGCAAACCCAAGCGCGTGGCTTTCATAAGTCTGCTCCAGATCACGTCGCCGCTTGTTGTGGCTGCGAGTTGGAGAGGTGAACGGTACTCGATTTTCTTAACTTATTTTCTGCGACTACCATTGCGTGGGAATAAAAAGGAATGAACTGAAGAAGATGGCACAGACGAGTTGGTGAATAGTAAGCATGGCGAAAACCCTGAGACTTCGTGTGAAAAAGACAAATACTCCAGAAGGTATCAATCACAGCTAAATAATTATTTTCCAAAAAGAGATTCCCCCCCCCCACACCAAAAAAAAAAACAAAAAACTTCCCACAAATGAACTTTAAGAGGTCACCATAAAAATACAAAAGACGTCCGAGAGAACCAACTCCTCTCCCTCTAAAACTGTCGCTAAGCGAACGCTCCAACCTTATCTTACATAGAAAAAACATTGTTCGGTAGCACGAGACGAGACCTTCTAGTATATATGTTGTTTTTGCACGATGTCTTGGATTTGTTTCCTGCCTAGTGATATTTACGTGATTGGAAATACGCCCTACGAACTGTATTTGAGATCAAATATTTTGGATTATACATAACGCCGCAATTATTTTGGCATTGGCGTGTAAATATTTTGTTTCATCCAAAACTCGCAAACTTTAGGCTTCTTACGAATACTAGAACATTTCCTCAAAGTGCCCAGTATTTGCTGCACGAAACTTACGTAAGTTTTCTCTGAGACAACTATTGATATGACTAAGCGAGAAGGGGTTCAAAAATTAGAAGCTAGGTATGGCTTTGGAAAGTGCAGCATATAACTCAGCAAATCGATTGTGAAGGAACATTTAGATTGGGAATGTCTTGAAATAAGAAGAAAATATTAGGGTTAGGATAATTTTATAACACCGATTGCTGCAGAGGTGGTATGCAGCGGAAACAAAAAACACAAAAAACTACATTTTCTTCCGTATTTCGTATCCCATCGTGTGAATCATGACCGGAAGGTGCGCGGGTAAAATTGCGAGACAGACCTGTTCAATTAATCTTTATTTCCCTGGAAGTTATTGGCAAATGAAACCAGATTTAAGAGGCTGCAGAAATGTTGTGCATTGTAGCAGAAGAAAACGGTCAATTCGAAAGGTAGGGACGAAACACAGACAGGGAAAATAGGAACATCCACACCGCTGACAATCAACTGAGATTTTATATTTCTTCATCGTCACCTTAACCCAAAGATTCACAGCAAACGTAATGCCTATAAATTAACCTAAATACGTGCATTAAACTACTGAATTATATCAATTAAAATCAATGAAATATTAGATTTGGTTTCTTACGCTTCTCTGACCCATCCCTCAACCCACCACCGACACATATCGACAGATATGGTGCGGCCCCTTTCACGGGCCGCGCCATATTGCAAAAACTGTCTTTCTTCCTTGCTGACCGTGACGGACGGCACGCTCACGCAATTATCCGGGCTTTCTTCAATGGCAAGGGCCTCGAGAATCTCGCGCACAAAGGCATTTCTGTGTCTTTTTAGAATAGAAACGCTGCTGAAACTTGGCCTGCGCGCGCAGGCCAAGTTTCATGAGTGGCAATGGGCAGAAAGGTGCCCAGCCCCCGTGCCCTGCACCGAAGTGGCGTGCTCCCTGACTCTGTCATTAATGCAGCGACGCGTCTGCCCAATGTAGCAGCTCCCGCATGACATTGGGATCTGGTACACAACACCAGTCTTGCATGTGTCGTATTTAGCCCTGTGTGCAGTGTTGCAGGTTGGCTGGTGGTTCTTGGCCCGATTTACCCTGTAGCACATAGAGTTCTCTTTGTTTGGTGCTGAGCACACGACCCAGAAATCCTGTCTTGCAGCGATCTTTTTGAGTCAGTGTGTGACACCGTGGACGTCGGGGACTACCGCTAAGTTCTTTTGTGGAGTCTGTCTTTGTCGCTCAGTAATTGGTGATCTTCGAGAAAATGTCCTGCATATATTCTCACATCTGGCTACAAGGAGGACATCTGGATAACCACAGTCAAGAAGCCGGGCAATCTGTTTCTGAAAGCTAGCGTCAGCTTGATGGTGGGATGACTTGAGCAGCGCTGATACGAGTGCCGTGTTGGCAACACTTCGCTTGACGGTTTTTGAATGGCACATCCAATCTATCCTGAACGATGCCACAATCGAAACCACCTTTAGGTGCCTGTACAATTGCCTGATCCTGTGCAATACAGACATTGAGAGTGAAGAAAACGGATACAGGTGCACATGCATGGGAACCTTGGAAGACCACTGGGCAGCTGGAAGTGATCAGAAATTAGCCTCAAGGCGGTTATGAAAGCGCTTTGTTGTTTGTCAAACCCGCTTTGCTGGGAGGTTACCTCTCCCTACTCAAACCAACGCTGTGGCAACTGGTGCCTGATCTTCCTGAAAGTACTCACTCAGCCTTCAGAAGCTTGAATAGGCTTGTAAAAATGCTCATGTAATCTTAGTTCCGGCCTTCGCAAGCGCTGTCCTTCTGGTCCTCTTTCGCAGTGTGTCCTCGCGCATATTGCGCTCTTTAGGGAAAACCTCCTGCCGTCGTGGGCGCATCACAAAGAACCAATGAGCCGCGAAGTCATCGTTTCGTCTGCTTGCAAAACAAAACTGAGTGTAGGTCTTTATTACAGGTTTTCGCTATCGTTTTATGGTACCGAGATGGCAGAAAATGTCTTCATGATTAGACATGAAGGCATGATGCTTACAACCAAGTTACGTTTTCATGAGACAACCTACGTTCGTTCGTTGCAGGTGTTCCCCTAGATATAATAGAGGTCGTTGACATGTATACACTAAGTAATCCAACAGTTCACTGACATTGTTGCTAGCCTTTCCCCTGATGTGGTTCAGTGCTTCGGGAAGCAAGCGGGAAGGAGGGACACCAGACCATTAATCATCCCACAGAGTTTAATAATGTAGTCGCCTCACTTTTACCTGCCTAAGGAACACAATACACGCACGAACTTGCAAAACATAAAACATAGATGCTTGGTGTTTTGTTTATTTTATACATTTTGGCTGGTGAGATTTCGTCCGGCTGGCTAAAAAAGGCAGGTGAGCTTTTTCTTAACCCCAATTCCCAATAAAAAAAACGATCTACCGGATGCACAAAGCTTTGGTCGCTGAAAAAAAAAAAAAGAAAGGACAACGTATAAGGCAGGCGAGATGGTTAAATTCACACATTTCTGAAATCCAAGACGGAGACTACAAAGAGGGGACAAACACAAGATGTACTGTGTTTGTCCCCTCTTTTTAGCCTCCGTCTTGTGCTTTAGAAATGTAAAGAAAGGACACCGGACAAAGCACTGCATATACTCGAAGAGGGGGCACGCTGACCACAGCACGTTTTAACAGTTTACAAAAATGTCACAGAATAATATATTCCGAAAATCATGGGATGTAGGGTTGGAATAAAACATTGAATTAACATTTTTATTATTAAAAATGAATGAATGTACACTAACTCAACACATGCGCCCTAAGACACAAAAAATCCTTAAATTAAAATCATGCATAACCTTTATTCTTATTAAGCAACTAACGTCGCTATACAAAATTTCAAAATATACCTTAGATGAGGGGCTCGAGTTTCGATGTTCAGTCGGTTTTAAATGAAACAAAAAAGTCACAGATGATTTTGGGACTTGACGTTCTGGTATAGTTAGAAAAAATGGACACCCGAGAATGTTTGGTCGTTTTTTAATTAACAGGTAGGCCACGCCTCCCTGTTATACAGGGGGATTAGGGTTCTTAGACAAAGTTAGCGTTGTAAAACGTCAATCTCGAACTTCACTTTTGTGCCCTTTTAACTGTCGTGTCACCACCCTTTTGAAACGACTTCGTTTATATTAAAACTGAAAGCAGATCAGCTTAAAGGGATTATATTGAGATGAACGCGTGGATGCCCCCCTTGCGAACACTAATGCCGACATTGTGAAACGCAGAAAGCGGCGAAGAAACGACCCCGGTTGGGCGGGAAACTCCCCGCAATAGTCAACAAAGGCAGCCTCATTCCGTTCGCACCCGCCCGAAAAATCGATGGTGGCAGGCCGCGATCCAATTATTTTTTTCCTCCCTTTTATTACACGACAAAGGTTTTCATATTACAGGTTGAGCTCTCTCTCTTTCTTTCTCTCGGCCTTTTCACGTGCGATGGCCCCTACAGAGTAGGTCGCACTTTCTTTAAGCGATTTTTGGCCTGTCGTAGATTCGTGCTCCATCCATCTATGCAAACTCTGGTGACATTCCGCCGCAGCGTGTGAGGCGTTTGGTGGCAGCGCCAAACAAAGCTCTTCCACTTTGTTACCACTTGTGCCGGGACGCCGTCAAAGTCAATACTCCGTTTCGCACCAAGTCCGAGCGCTGCCGACGCTACAGTTCAATGAAGTCAATAAGGCAGAGTCAATAGTGCGTCGTCAACATGCTCGTCGTCTCTTGTGCCTTCATTGACACTAGAAAAGCAGATCCCGCACAGAGAAAAGGCACGTAATCAGGGAACATACACTTTGCGCGAAAAGTTCAGCCGCGGTGGCAGCGAACGCACAAAGACAACGCGCGTTATGGCGACGATGCTCCTTTGGTACCGCTTGATTGTAACCATCGAATTGTTGTGTCGCGTTCTTCCAGAGTTGGTGGGAAACGGAGCATAGAAGACCCACAAGGCACGCGGACAGACAAGGAGCGGAATGCGACGGCCCGCGCTTTGCGCCTCATTGCATGGGACGGGAAATGAGCGGCTACGAAAAGTCGAGGAACTTCGCGATATGGTTGCTTTTCTTGGGGTTGCTCGATTGGTACCTCGCCTCGTGACGTCGGCGTCGCTGGGACCTTGGGGTGACAAAGTACAGAGCAGGAGTAAAATTTCAACGGATTTATGAGGTGCCGATTGCCTCGGCCGGCAGCGACACCCCTGCCAGGGACATGCATGAAGGAGTGGGTATAAATAGATTTTGCATCCCTATGAAATAGGTAATGGCCCAGATGTCTCGAAGAATTGGAAGTCGAATATCATCCGCGATTAAATAAAATTTTCATAAACACGCATTTAAATTAAAAAAAAAACTAATAAATACCACTTTACCTGTTTTGATGTTTACTGAGGCTCAATTTTTGTGTCGACATTTTCAGAGTAGCGAAGAAAATTATCTATTTGGTGCATTCTGAAAATGAAAGGTGGCTGCTAACCGCACGTTTGGGGATTTGTTTCTTACCGAGTGGTCGACCATTGACGCAGCCGAAGTTAGGAGTGGTTATTTCTGCCCGTTGAAGGTCGCATGTTCAGCAACTTCTCTTTTCTCAGCTCAAAGCGACTCCAAAATGGCAATTCTGGAATTCTATACGATTGGAGTCATTGAGTGATAAAGTTAATAAGCTGTACACGGTTCTAAAAAAATTCCAATTGTGTTTTTTTTAACATACCTGTTTAGTTGGACAACTCTGCCGTGCGACATATTTAGCATTTTACTACAACCATCATGTCACCAAACTATTTTAAATCAGACCCTTCTGGCGAACGTAAGTTCAACACAGCATATACTGAATGTAAGAAAACTACATGCATTCAAGAACAATTAATAAAATATTACATGTTCTGAAAAAAATGTACACAAAATTTCTTGGTTTGTTTTGAAATAATAGATTTCTTTACGCCTGTCTTTCATGCTTTTTTTCTGCATGTGTTTCGTAAGTAGATCTGCAAAAACGAAATTGTCCCAGTATTTGCAGTCAAAGATCAATTGCTTTTTGGAGAAAGGCTGGCCTCCAGTTTTGAACAAGATAGAATGTCTTCATTGCTTGATATGGCGTTTAATTGTCCAAAATAAGTAGTTCAGGACTGCACGAGAATTACTGAATATAGCAAAACATTATTACATTTTGTAATTTTGTCAGATAATATAAACGATTATTCCACCACTGTAAATGAAGGCATGTCAGATCATCAAAGGCTTTCACTTAGTATTATGTTAAATAACGGAAAGGAACAATGTGCTGCAAAAAAAACTTCAATAAAATGTTTTCATAGCGCGAATGACGTTGCTATGCTTGACCACCTGAAGAAGGTATGGGGTGATTTTAGGATCCTTTCTTATACCATAGCTTCCTATATACTGACAAAGCCTCGCAGATCGCAACGAGAAGCGGCCGCCGGAATGGAAAAGGTGGAGCGGAAGACAACGGAGGAGAGGATAGCCACGTGACTGTCGCCCCGCTGCGGCGAGACGCCGAAACCCACTTTTCCCGAGCGAACAAGTCTGTTTAAGTTCTTCGCCGCTGCAAAGGCTGTGCGCTAATGTCCAGGTCCGCTATGAAATGGCTTTTTGATGCTCTGTGCTACCAGATCCTCGCGCTCCAAATCTGCGACCGGCCATTTTATGGCTCCGTCGTCGAGCTGCCAGGCTTTGTGAGTATAGACTATGACTGAACAGGTCGCGCGGAGATTAAAAAAAAAAAAAAAACGCATGATGACGAAGCATGCGCTATGTGCACTTGGTTTAGAGGAATGGTGAACCGACCATTTCAGTGTCTATATTAAGCGGCACACCACTTTTTCATGAGTCAGCAGCGCCTGGTGTGCTCGAGCACCCGCAACGAAATTGACGTCATCATATCCCGCATGCACGCTTAATAAGCTCGAATAGGGGGTATGATGACGTCAGTTTCGTCGCATGTGCTGGCGCACACCGGCGGCTGCTGACTCATGGAAAGATTGTGCGCCGCTTATAATAGACACTGAAATGTTCGGTTCACCATTCCTTTAACTGGTATTACCAAACACGAGAAGACAACGAGCGTCATGATGATATAATTTTCGCTCTGCTTGATTGTCTACATCGGTACGTAGCCTTAGTTGCGGCCAAACGAAGTAAATAGTCTCGGTGGTCCGCATGTATGTTTGGGAGTGCGCCGGGATATGCGCTTATCCAACGCCGGTTATTTCTGTGGCCAAAGTGAAAGTGGCATTTATAGGTAGATTCACTGGATAGTCTCCCTGGTATTTTCTTGTTCGTTAGCATCCGAGCAAAAAATTAAAATAAACAAACAAAATCACACGTTGTGATATTCCGTAGGTTGCATTCTTTCAAAACTTCTTCCACGAGCACCTGAATTGCTCCCTGGAAACAAGGAAGCAGTTAGAATGTTTAAAGCGGAAGAGGTCGACAAGCTATGCCTCAGTTCGATAAGTCTAGAAACCATGATGTGTTCACTTAAATTTGCATCCAATAATATTAAACGGCTGCAAAGGTATTACGCAGTCATTATGATTCGTTATAACAACGAGTGCAAATGAAAAGGGTTTTGTATGTATTTTATTTGAGGCTTCCTGATGGGATATTCAATACGCCTGGAAACCGAGGGAGACCAGTAGACCAAAGCGCGAGGGGGAATCCGACCGCCGCGCTGATAGGTATGAATAATGGGTAAACCTCAAGCTAGCTGCTCTTGTCTCCACTGCCCTCGTCGAACGCGTTAAAGCCTGGAGCACCGGCGTCCGACGTTCTGCTCTCGAATTCGAATTCGTTCGACGAGTGCACTGGACGCAAAGGCAACCGGCTGTACGTCTGCCCACAACTCATTCCAACGAGCTCAGCCCACTGACTCCCCCGCGCACTTTCTTCTCATGCCCTCTACCAGTTTCTCGGCACAGTGGAATATGCAAACGCTACGTAGGCGCAAGAATATATATATGGAATCTCGTGTAACACTGCTATTCGGAACCATCAAGAAAAGAGACGCGATCAAGATATGCGGGAGCAACTTTCGAAGCTTTTCAATACCTCACGACGTAATGGAACGCTGAGATTATTCTAGTTTATTCAAAGGTGTCATTGAAACAACTTTTTTTTTTTTGCAAGCTCGCGGCTTTTAAGATTGAACCGTTTCAATGAAAGCTTCACGGGTTGTTTGGAATGTGCTTCATTTCTCCGCAAAATACAAACGTTTTTTTTTTTTTTTTTTTTAATCCTGTAGCTCGAAAAGTTTCCCTTAGAAGCAGACGGCGATTGTGCCGAGAGTGCGCTTATCATAATCATTAAACCGGTATAGCTTTCGAAAGTTTATTTTTAAAGTGAATTATGGCACCAATATTCGAAACGTACGTGTGTATACCGAAAATTAAATTGACTCAGTAGAATCCAGACATTTAAACTGAATCGGTCGATACGGGACACAGTTTGAGCCAAACTGGAAACTTGATTAAAGATGCAATATTTTTGCTTTCAGATATCAATGACAAGAGTTTTTATATACGCCGTTTTAGTTATTGGAGCTATTGTAGCGTTTTATTATTGTCCTTGTTATTTTTATTGTTTTTGTGTGCCTTCGTTGAACGATTTGCCAGAAGATTGTTATGGTATGAACTCACTAAAACAACTCACACATCTCCTCGGTGGTAATAATGAAGCATCCTAATCTTAATGTGGTCTCCATGCGTATATGTGCCATTGTCCATGTATTTATGCGCGCGTGCGCCCGTGAGTGTGTGTGTGTGTGTGTGTGTGTGTGTGTGTGTCATGTGCCTGTCTTTTTTAATGCTTTATATTTTATCGGTTTTTCCCGCCATACTTTTATTTTCACAAACATTCGAAACACAATACAAGATACTGGTCTGCCCAAGCGAAATAAGGCTTGTAGGGCAAAACCTAACAAATCGCGCGGCGGCAAAAAAAAAAAAGGAAAGAAAAGGTAAAAAGGTAGCACAACAACAACAAATACGAATATAAATGTCAAAGAAACCGATACGGCGATACTACAGTGATATATTTGTCAACATTGTTTTCATCGTTTTCCTAGTGTCTGAATGAAGATATCCTCGGGAAGCTTGTTGAAAATAAAAAGTACATAATGCGACCGCACTCTTTTTTCATAGCGCGTAAAACACTGGGGGACACAAATCGCGCAGCGTGACGAAGACATCTACAAAGGATGAAAGGGCGCTTAAATTTGTTAGACCAAAAATGGTGGTGAACAACACTTTGCACAAAAAGGGAAGAGAGATATGGCAATCGTAAAGATGTGAGGATATCCCCTTCAGATGAGGTCACCGAGTTGTACCTAACACTCTTTAATAAACCCTTCAAGATACGATCAACTTTTATGTGCCATAGCTTGGCGTATTTTTGAAATATCGTAATTCCATACTTAAGATTGCTGTAGCCAAGGGCGTGCGCAACAGATTTCCCTATAGCAAACGGGATATGGGTTATATTATTAAAAAAATAATACGGCTAATAACGCCTTCGAAGTTTTCCACACACGTAAAATAAATGAAAATAAATGAATTCCATGACATGTCGGAGTAAAAAAACACTACCAAATACTTTACATTATCAACATACTCTAACATAGAGCATGCGCAATTGACACACCCTGACCTATGTAAAGGAAACAATAACTCAGGGTCCAACCTTTTTAGTGGATTTATAAAGCAGATAATTTTTTGTATAATAAGTATAACATAATAATACATTTATTGTATGGATCGCAGCAATGTTTGCGTAACGGGCGCATCGAAAACAAAACAAGGCTTGTGGGATGCTACCCTAAAATTAACACTTTAAACATTGCTAAATGTTAATTAAAAAGGAAATAAGACAGATCAACATACACACGCCTTAGAATGTCCCAAGGTCATAGTCAGCAGTTGGGTGCATGCAACACACAGAATCACACCTCCAATACTGATGCAAGTACATAGATAAGGTTTCAAAGAATTTAATATAAAAAATAACCATAATCACAAAGAATAAAGTGTCGCACCTGATGAGGAAAAGAAAAAAAAATAGTCAGGCGAAAAACGAAATTGCAGTACACGACGTCAAACGAGCAATTGTCCAGGACGTCCAGGCTACACAAGTGCAACCCACACTGGAAACACTAAACAAAGTAAAGCAGAGATAATCAAAAACTCATACTTTTAAGTGATTTCTTAAGTTTACGGAGCGAGGTAAGGCCTAGAAGCTTGCGCGGCAGCTGTGAGAAAAGATTTGGAACGTAATATGCTCGCGTACTTTCACCGTATCGGGTATGCGCAAGAGGTATTTGGAAAGGTTGCACGTGTCGGAGGGCACGAGATGATGAGCTTAAAGTTTTGAATTCAGAGCTCGAGAAATGTCGCAAAATAACTGTATGAACATAGAGAGTGTGAAAGTCAGGCAGTTCAAGAATGTCGAAAAGGGCGGTGTCCTCAGGTATTTGCATGTTATAGGAGGCACTCGATTGCTTTAAGGATGCTGTCAATTCTAGCTCTCCAGAAAGCGGAACAATTACCAAAAACTGTTATGCCATACCTAAGGATACTGTACCCAAGAGTATGAGCAATAACCTTACGAACAGAAAGAGGCATGAGACATTTGGATCTATATAAGATGCAGCTGGCGCTTCTTAATTTTTTGCAAATATATGCTAAATGGGCATGCCATTTTAGGACACTATAAAAAAATATACCAAGGTACTTAACACTACTAGCGTACTCTAAGGGGACACAGGCGCACTGATTACAAGCAGATTAGTGTAAAGTAAAAGGAATGCTGAGATTGATTGTTTTATGTGGATTTTAGAAATACATTAGCATTCTTTTTTTTACATTGATAGCGATTAGGTTTTTCTCAAACCAGTCCATGACCGCAGTCGCATGGTGCTGTAACTGGCGAATCGAGTCTACGTAATTAATATGTTGCGACATGATCATAGTGTCGTCTGCATACTGATAGATCTTGCATCCTGGTACATAGTTGGCGATGTCATTGACAAAGATGTTAAACAAAAGGGATGACAAAATTGAACCTTGTTGTACACCTGCTTTTAGTATGGTTCGTGAGCTTTAAAAACCTCCAGCAGATACCAGCTGGGAGCGATTGTCAAGATAGCTCTCAAGACGAAAAAAAATAATAATCAAGAATTAAAAATCAACAATCGGCTTTATTTGGTGCCTAGGAACGACCTTTCGGATTTAGCAGTAGCACACCTAAACACACTCTATACCGAACACACATCAAGTGGTAAATGCATAACCTGATGAAAAACTAAGACAAGAAATAGACACCTTTACAATGACGTAAAGTGGCACATCCGGAATACAATCAGTAAAGAGAAATGTGCCTGAAAAGACAGCGACACCTTCAGATTCAGCAGAAATAAGAACAGCATCAACGACAAACGACCACGAAAGTGTTATCTGGAGTCATACAACGGACACAAGGATGTAACAAAAAAAATGTTTTTACATCCACAAGAGATATCAAGGTGACTGGCAAAACCATTGTAGGTTTTTCCATACGAAACACTGGATTGTGTCCACTTGACGCGACTGGAACGTAAAAAGGCATAGGCGCACGGGTCGGTGTCTGTGGAACCCTAAGGGATATCTGAGCCAGCAAGTCGGGACAGTCAATAAGCCGTGAATGGCTTTAAACAAAAATGAAAGATCAGTTTTTTTTTACGGCGTTGATGTAAGCTGGACAAATGTAGGGCGCTCATTAAACAATCATTGCGTAACAAATATGATTCATCGCGAAAGAACCTATGCCTATAAATTGCCAGGAATTTATTTTGCACTTGCTCTAGCCTGAAGGAGCTGCTGGGACAGATGCTGTTCCAGACCACAGAGGAGTATTCCAGATGGGATCGAGCCAAGTCGCAGTAAAAAACAAAGAACGTCTTCGGGTTTGAAAATATTCTAGACATCCTACAGGCCCCACCCAGAGTACGCAAGGCGGACATGATTATTTCATCTCTATGTGCGTCAAAGCGAAGAGAAGAATCACACGCCACACCAAGGTCGCGAACTTCGCTAACACGACTTAGAACCTCTGAGCGAATACTGTAGTGAAAACATATGTTGTGCGTTTCTCGCGTGTAAAACATTACTTCAGATTTAACCTAATTTAAAATTAGGTTATTAGTCATACACCAATTATATAATTAACAGGCATCCTCCTGAAGCATCTCACAATCACTTACATTGCGAATTTTATGGAATATCTTAATATCATCTGCATATTGCAAAACTGGAGAAATATAGATAACCTTAGACACGTAATTGACAAGAATAAAAAAAGTAGAGGCTGCAGCACCAGCCTCTGAGGGACCCTGAACGTGACACCATATCTCAAGGAGTATTTGCCGTTTACTCAAACAAGGCATGCTCTGTGCGATAAATATTCTTGTAGCCTGTGGTGTAATGTCCCTCAGACACCGTAGTCCAATAGTTTTGACAGAAGAATAGTAAGGTCTTTGATGTCAACAACATCAAAGACCTTACTAAGGTCAAATATAGAGCATCCACCTGTCCCTTACCGCACACGGCGTTCGAGACCGCAGACATAAAAGCAACCAAATTTTGTTGTGGTAGAGTGTCCGGGTTTGAACCCGTGGTAGACCTGCACTATTACAGTTTTAAAGGAAAATAAGAGAATATTATTAACTGCCATTTCAAATAACTTCGACAAGGTGGATAGTAGCGAGATTGGTCTGTAATTGCGGACGTCCCATCTGTTACCTGATTTATGCACAGGGATAACTACGGCAACCTTCCACGCCTCGGGAAGCACACCCGACTTCAATGAGTTGTTAAAGAGGGATACAAGCACAGGGATGAAAAATTCGTGATAGGCCTTGACGAGCGCTCTAGGGATCCCATCATAACTAGCAGACAATTTTGGATTTCATTTTTTTACACTCCACAATAATGTCATCATCAATAATTAAGGAGGAAAAGTACTCTTTCCCTCCCTTAACAGTGGCAGAGGCGAGTTGCCTCGGGGTTTTATACCCGCTTTTGTTCAATCTTTACGTAAATGTCTCATATGGGACTGTTTCTGGCTGTGATATTTACCAGTGCCCTGGCAATACTTTGTTAGTCTGTCGGCATATCAGTTTGTGCAGTGCGATTTCTTTACTGCAAGCCAAAGCTACCCCGGTTAGAGACTGGTTTCAGCCATAGTGTAATAAATAAAATTAACATTGATAAAACAAAATCAATTTGTTTCAGCCGTCCTTTAAAACAGATATATATAGACATTCCTATTGTGTTGCACTCATCGAAATGTACCCGCTGCCTATTTGCACTTTTTCGACATTGTCCCCACCACAAAGTATTTTAAATTTTTTTTCGACACTTTCAATTTTCCTGTAAGTTATGTTGCTAAACGACTGCGAAGTTATTCCTGCATGCTATATTTAACAAAAAAGCCTTTTTCCATTGTCTGTTTTAAAGATGACGGTCAATGCTTCAGCCTACGGGCTGCTACGTTATAGTATTACTATTTAGGCAAACTGTATATACTTGGGCGAAATAGAGTCGACACGATCCTAAAAAGTATTTTGAGGAGTATAGCGTACATGTCTAGATCTATGCCGTGTGATGAATGATTTTTATTCCTCTCTCTACCGGGTTTTCCGCAAGCATTAGGGAAAAAGTTTCTTTAAAACGCCTTGGGTTGTGAAACCCGTTCTGAGAGAAGGTGAAAGTTTCATTATTCCACGTGTTTATACAAAATATGTAAAGTGACTGCGCACATTTTATATATATGAACGTTTAAACGGTTTGCCGGACAGGCTTTTAAGAGAACTACTAAGCGACAGTTAAAAAAAAAAAGCTATAAGAGCAACATGCTAATGGTAAATTTACATTTTCCAAATTATTTGCAATGCTTTTCCCGATTTGCCTTTCTTTTTTTCCATTCGACCTCTGTGCGTAGACGCAGAATACCAACTTGCAGAGTTTATTTTTTATGTTACATTGGATGATTTGCGGATAGATGTCTACTTTAAAACTCTGTTTCCCTTTTGGCCTTAGTGTACATTATGAACGAGCATATTAGTACCTCGTGTTTGTAGCTAGTTACCTAAAAGTTAATGTTTGCTGCCTGAACGTACTTATGCAGTTTCTGCTTATTTTTAATCACACTACATATGTAGACAGCTTCCGTACATGATTTTTTTTTTTTTTTTGGCTTGTTAAGGGTTTCTTTTGGATATGTGCCTTGTTTTTAAGTGATTTTTGTGCGCGAGCTTGTATCCATATTGTCTGGGGGTTTTATATTGTTCATTTGCGTAATATCTTTGAAGAGGTAGCTTGATGTTTTATTACGCAACTGCCGGGTTCAGTTCAACAGGGCGCTATTGGCTTTTGGCGGACCCGCATTCATACGCATTGCTTTGAATTAGTTGCAATAACTTTTAGTTTATTATTAATATTATTACTATATAATAATATATTAATATTGTTATTGACTTGAAGTGAAAAAAAACACGACTTTAGGATGGTGCATCTACGCAACAGCACTAGAAGTAAAACTAAAACAAACATGGTCTCACCGAAGACAGCATAATTCAGTTACTAAACGCCCAATATTAAACTGAGTGAAAAGCGAATTGCTCAACACGAGGCCAAACACAAAGGCCGATACACTGATGCCATTTTCCGGATTGTCGAGCTGATTTGAAAGGAAAGAGTCCAAGAGAGGAGTAAAACATTGCACCGAGAACGAATACTAAAACAGTAGGAATGTCTTGAAATTGACATTAATTGACGTGAAAATTAACTTATTTATCGTAAAAGATGGTCTAGTGCTAAGCGAATACACTGTAAATAACGACCAATGATAGGGCGCTCTGTGAATTCTCGAAACCTCTACAGACCCTTCCAGGCCGTCTTAGGATGTTGCAGCTCTTGGGACACAAAAGAGAAACACTGTGATTGTGTCGCTCGCTCCAGATGCGAGGGTACTCCGATCCCGCCAAGCCCTGCCGACGGTGGCGGCCGCAGTCGTCCGAGCGCATGATGTGGCTCTTGCCGTCTTTTTTTTTTTTTTTTTTTGTGACGTCTGAGCCCCGGGGTAAACAGGCACACAATGATTCCGGGCAAAGAGAACAGATCTCCCACATTCCGTGATTCCTAGCAGGGCCGGCTTCGGAATGTACTGCTCTTTCCCAGCGGCACGTTCTTGGTCGGGCTGCTCTTCTCCGATAGAGGAATCCTTTCCAGTGGCCGTCTACGCGGTCAACACCTCATAGATAAAAAGGGCCGTAGTGCTAAATCATCTACGTCACCAACAAGAGGCCAGCACGAAGAATAAGTTGGACGCAGGCGCTCCGCGAGTGTTCGGCTGACACTCCTGTTTGACCAGTGACATCAGGAATACCCTCAGAAGTTCGATGCAGCAACAGGGTGTAATCTGTGTACCGCGCCGGCCCAGGGTAGGTGACGCATATATTACAGCACTAAGATCCCATGATTTAGGAGTCTTCGCTAGGGCTCGGGAAACATCCTCCTTATGAATCAGGACTGTCGGTTGAGAGAACGCTTCGAAACAAAACACCGCATACGTCTATTCAAGCCGCAACCTAGGGTTCTTGGGCGTCAGACTGGAATATAGTTTTCATAAGCAGACTAAAGCTACGATAATTTCGATAGTTGATTCATATGAAACGTGAGGCTACCCATGGCAAGATAAGGCTACGTATGAAACTGGGCTAGATTTAAGTATGTTGAATTAACCTGAGACTGGGGTAGAGAAGAAACACCAAAACGTAGAAGGGACAGAAAATAGACAGGACGACGTCTCTACGTCCCTTCTACGTTTCGATGTTTCTTCTCTACCCTAGTCTCAGGTTAATTCAACATGGTTAATATTCGCCAGCTCGCCTCCACCCTTACGATTTTATTAGATTTAAGTGCTCCTGGACACATTTCATAGGCGCGCAGTAGAGCTTGTCGCCTTGTGTTACAAGCTGTTCACAGAAGTATGAACCCTATTTTAGGTTTAAAAGTCAGCCAAAAACGAACATATCTAATTAAAACTAAACATTTTACAGAGATCTGGCAGACTGGCAGTAATTAATTATTAAAAACGTTCAGCCTTTCCACTCTGACGAAGAAGGAAGAGCAGCGGAGCTGTACTAGGTGCCGCCATCTATGAGCGACGGCTGTAACCAGACAACAGGCAAGCCGGTTGTCTGGTTTCCGCCATCGCTCATAGATGGCGGTCGCTGTCCAGAAGATTGTGCTGAGAATTATTTGTCCACGAACACAAAACTGGGCAAGCTAGCCCTTAACAGCTCCGCTTGTAAAAGTTCCAGCATCAATCAGTCCCTTCCATAGGAACCCTGCGTTTCGAAGCCAATTTGGCCTCTTCAGAGGCGACTACGGCTATGGCTGTTGAGGAGGAGTGTCCTTTTCTTTTTCTTCTACGGTGGGTATCTGGTCTTGTTCTTCTACGGCTATGCCTTTTCAATAAGGTGACAAAGCCCGTTCGCATATGCGGATGGTAAAATTCCGACAGACCGTCTATATACTGTGGCGTTGTTTGAATATCCCACGAATGGAGATACAGTCTCCTTCAGGGATTAGTCTCCACGTCAATGATGCATGGACCACCGTATTGATATTAATAAAACACGCATTATTGACGTAGAGGCATATCCCCGAAGGAGTCTGTTTCTCGAATCCTGGCACATTTAAGCGCCACAGAACATCAAACGGTCTCTAGGAGTTTTGCCGTCCGCACATGTGAAGAGGCGTTCTCACCTTATTGAAAACGTACAGCCGTAGAAGAAGAAGATCAGATACCCACCGTAGAAGAAAAAGAAAAGCTTGGTCTGCTGTGCAAGTTGGTGTCGGTAATTGACATTCACATTAAGAACCGCACAAAAAAAAAATAAGAACGGGACAAAAAGTCGGAGAAGCACACACGACCAGCGCTTGTTCTATGTGCTTCTTCGACTTTTTGTCCCGTCTTTTTACGCTATTTTTAATATGAATGTCAGAAAGAAAAGGGCACTGCTCCTCAACGGCCATAACCGTAGTCGCCCCTGAAAAAGTGGCCCAATTGGCTTCGAAACGTAGGGTCCATATAGAAGGGATTGGTTGGTACTTGAACTTTTCAAAGACGTATATAATGTTTGTGAGCACACCTTACAGCCACATTTTTGTGTTGGTAAAAAAAAAAATTTTGTCCCGTTTGCTCATTCAAATATGTCTCTTTTCCCCATACGTAACAAAAACCTCAAAGATAAACATGCTTCAAATCAGCGGCTAAAATATGAAAAAGAAACAAAACATGTACAAGAATACGGGAGACAGGGCCGACACTGAACTCACAACTGAATATTTCATGTAGAGAAGAATAACAAAGAAAACATATCAAACAGGCACGTGCTCATTCCCTAAGGACTCAAGGCTATGGCTGAAGTCATCGCGAGGCGATGACTTCAGCCATAGCCTCTTCTATAGTGATGCAGGTCGTGCGCTTCCCGGAAATTGCCGATTTCGTGACGTTTTTACTCTTCCCAGTCGGTTTCTGAGTCAGAACCACGCGCTTTAATTAGGACGGTGCGGTTTCGGGCAACCGGTGAGCATCTGCGCCAGACGGCGAAGAAACGCGGAGTCAAAACTAGTGCCCTCTACCGATTGGCCGGGAAAGGAGCGCCTTACTACGTCGCAGTGCGTTTTCGTGCGCCTTTAGAAAAAGTTGAAATCATCCAACTTTCTTATGCGCACCCGGAAGACCCAAAGAATCAGGGCGGTGTCACAAATTACGCAATTTGCGGGAAGAACACGACCTACGCGCGCACAAAAACGCTAAATGATAGCCAAGGGAAGACTTTTTTCACTTGGACGGAAGTTGAAATTCGCAGATAGCAAAATAAATTAACTGCATACTACGCGTCTTTTGGAATACGCGAATACTGTATGGTGTCTGCATAGTGCAGTATTAATTAACAAACAGAATTTTGTAAGTAAAAAAACTTGCTACACGATATACGCAATGATTTGAGACTGAGCTCTTCCATATCAATTTGAGAAGCTAATATTGAGCCGTTAGATTCGAGAGCGAGGATGAATAGGCTAAGAAGTTTATAATTATTTTATACATAAGGATTTTATTGTTGTCAGTGAAAGACATGACAGTTTTAACAACGGGTTCCTTAGAGTTAAGTCATACTCGCTATGGTATTAATGCAATTCAAACTGAACGAAAAATGCGTTCAAGTATTTCTTCTCTCTCTCAATAAAGAAACTCTCTGTCGAACAAGATCATGACCCTTCCGTCACTCGACGGCTTTGTAGACGCGATTACATTTGTTGGGAAATAGTACCTCTTTATTCTAATAAGTCCTTCCGAAAGAAGCTGTTTGTACTTTCCCAGACCTTCTATGGCCCACAAGCTTGAGCTTAGTATCATTTTAATATTAAAAAAAAAGTACGATGGCTTTTTTTAAATTTGGATGAGCTGCGTAAAAATAAACGCGCGATAAAAACATTTATGCACAGATGTAAATACATACTTCCTACTTCTACGGACATACGGCTCAGATATGTAATCATATTTGATTTCGTGGCACAAGCTTTTGGATGCCCTCTCCCAGCAGTCTTGTGCACTTTACTCGAAAAGCAAACTATTATAGTTATACTTAGTTAAACATTATTCAGTTAGTTTGCTTGATTACTTGAGAAGAAAATTATGGCCGTTACTTTAAAACATGTGTCGTTACTGTTCGGATTATTTCAGACTCTCTAAGTGACTGATTTTATGCCGGTTTGAAAACGGTTCTTACTTGCTGTCCAGTATTAAATGAGGATGACCGAATAACAAGATAGTTATCTTCTTAAGAAACTAATCTTTGAAAAACCATCTTACTAGTAACGGTTACAAGTAATATTTCCTCCTTTCAAAATAATCAGATTACACTTGCGAATACTTCTTAGTGTATGTTCTCAAGCTAATACAAAATCACTTAAAAAGTAATTGATTCCATGTAATCTGGTTGAGTGTAATTAGGACTGGACGTAGATTAAGAATTTTAAATTGATTAATCGTCAACCTTTAATCGATTAATTATTTGATTAATGAACCTCGTTCAATTGTATGTGTATTTTCAAAAAGTCAAGAGTACTTTTTTGTTCATCTTTTGCTGAGAATATGATAAACGACGCAATTTAGAATATTGATTATGAATCAACCCCGATGTGTAGTTCAGAACAGTTTAAAGACACTCTCACTCTTACATAGTATTACTTCAGCTGCATGAGGCAAAGTGGTCTGTTGATATTCTCCGGCAACAGCAACCTCGTTTGATTGTTCAGAATAGTATCTGCAGAACTAAAGGGACACTCGAACGGCATCGAAGCGGCCGGGATCTACGTAACCATCGTCACTGTCTGGAGTTACAAATATCGCCCCTGCAGTTTACTTCGTGTTAAGAATTTACCTAAAGCTTTCCCTTCATACAGTTGTACTCGTCCATTTCTTCATAGTAAAAGCGTTTGATTTTTACTTTCCTTTGGTTCGTCATACTTTTACAAATTAACAGTTTAAATAATCGCGAATAAAAAATTAATTGATTAATTAGTAGGTTAATCGATCAACAGCCCAGTAATCTATCAACAGCCCAGCCCTACTTGTAATGAGTAGAGTAGAAGTCTGTCTCCAAGGAAAGATGCCGCCTTTCTTCTAAGTCATTTTATCATGCGTCAACGACGCCATCACTCTCCACAAATGTGACATGCGTGTGGAGTAAACTACATATAAAGCTACGGGAAAACGAACAAACCTCCTTGATTATGGTGGTCAGGAAAGAACGTATGTAATAACCGACGGTCTTGTTTAATCACCGATGGAATTATCGAGAACACCAGTGGCACCCTTCTTGGTGGAGGAATGCTTCTGCAACGTCATAATAACTGCCTAGATATTTGCGGTGGTGATGTGGAGAAGTAGTTTAAGTATTTGTCTATATGCTTTGCATATATATATAAAAAAATTAATATTTTTTTATGTTTATATATTTTGACGAAAACCGAGGAGAGAAACAAAAAGAAAGCTCTCGTGATCAGATTCTTGAAGGGAATTAATTTAATTTACCCAGGGCTAACACCTCAATTACCACAGAATAACTTATACATTTGACTTGTCAATATTGTCGAGAATTTTTATAGGAGACAAATTTCACTTTACAAATAAGTGTTAGTGAGGGGAGCGTGTGTCCTCAAACTTAAAGTGAAGGTACAATTTATCTTGCATCGGGGGGAATGCGGTCCGAAAGTAGCACGTTACTGCTGCCTTTATACCCATAGTACTTACAGAAAGATTTTAAACCGTAACACTCGATGGCAGCCGAGAATGGGCTTGAACGTTAAAAAAAAAGACGCACAGAATTATGAAGAAAACGAAAATGCAGGCAGAGAAGTGCTCTATCTCCATTTCTACGCGTGGCAGCCATGGGCATTGCTACCTTCGCAACATATGCGGGGATATTTCACGTGAGACATATTAGGTCGGCATTTGTGAAATGCGTTTGTTGATAAAAATAAATACCACAGCCGATGATTTTTTGACCCATTTGTCACAAGAAGCTCCGAAAATTCCAGAGCAAATGCAAGCACCCTCAAAACTTAGCAGCATCATGATGAACACTCTCAGTACCCCCTTAATTATGCTTGAAGGTAAACGTTCGGCAGCTCCCTGCCTGGCCGAGGGGTCACATCAGACAAATATTACAAACTCGAATGAAGTTCATTAAATCGCATTACGGCGTTTCGGGAGCAATTCGGTCCCTTTCTCAAGCATGACTACCGGTGGGGACACGCGTTGCTATTATCACACACGAATGTAGGGAGCTGAGGCGTCACGCGAAACATTGCTGCAGTTTTGCTATTTTTGTCGCACCCTGAAGTAGTTAGTGTAAGGAAATACGAAGAATCTTTAAATAGTGAAAACCATGTAAATTCGTAAGTAAGGGTGTTTAAATTCTGTTTTTAATATCAGTATACAATAAAAGAAGACTTTACTCTATGTCATTTATAAGGATAGCGGGCTTAATTAGGACCTGAGGATTTTTCTTGCCAACTTAGGTTCTCGGTTTCAATACCGTACACACTCAATAACGAATGCGCATCAATAATGAATGCTGTTGCCAGTGGGTGACGCTCACGCTTATAAATAAGGAAATTCGCTGTCGGGAATTTGCTTATTTATAAGGAAATTCCCGAAATACTAATCCCGCCTGGGATTAGTATTTGTTGCTTGCTTGCCTAGCGGATACAGGTCTTAAAGAGCTCTGCCCTTCTCGAAAAATACCGGGGTTTAAGATTGAATCCGCCACGCGGACTCTATATGACAGACTTTCGAATGTGCTTCCGTAGCCCACGCGCACATTGAGCTTCAAAGCCTCGCAAGTTTAATGTCGGGACATTTCGTTTTTGTTATTTCACGTGTGTTACCATCTATCTTGAGAACAGGTGCGTCGCAGACCCGTAGAGTGTATTTTCGCACACGCGAATTGAAGTGTCAGAAAACGTCGGCGCTATGTAATTTCGCCTTTTGTAATGGGTTCTAGAATATGCATGATCGTACGACTCTTCTTCGCCATTTCAATTTTTTGCAGCTCTTTGAGTGTCAATGGAAACAGAAGCTCCCCATTCCACTGAGCAGAAATAATGTTTCGGAGGAAGTTTCCGCTAGGCATTGCTATATATTCCGCTTGAACAGAAAAAAAAAAAGATCAAACTTATTCCAAATCCGCCATTTCCCCTTTCAAATGCCAGTAAACAGGAATAAAATATGTCACATATCCGAGCTAAAACAGGAGCGATCGCTATGCCCGTGATTCGTCGGGCGTGATTTTTCACTCAGTTTGTTTTACTCTACCACTTTCTGCAGACCATAAATCAATCTAAGCTCCAGCAGTATTGAACAAATGTAAGCTTTTAATTATTATAATCTATGTACTAACCCATATATTATAAGTTATAAAACCTATCATGGATATTTTTTGTGTCAATAAAATGCTCTAGGGAACAAAATGCAAACGAATATAGTCTAAGAAACATAAAACATCATATATTACATAATTCATTTTTATACGTATTATGGAGTGCTCAATGGACAAAAAAAATGACAATAGGGAAGAAAATCCATTTTGTTTAAATATCATCCCTGGTTAACTATACATTTATTTATTTGTTTAGCAGCGCTATGAACGAAACTTATGGCAAATTATCAATATCCCGAGGAGAATGCTCGTAACGTAGGTATGCATTAGGCAAGCATTAGCCTTATGTTTGTGAAAGCTTTGAAATAAACAACCCAAGTGAGGAATGGGCGAACGCACGTTCTAAAGTTAAGTTTGTTACAAATTTATCATTTGAAATAAGTTATAAATGTTTTCTTTGAAAGAAAAACGTACGTGTTTGTCACGTTTCGGTACATTTCGGCCGCTTCATAGCGGCGAGGCTCGGACACCGATCGCGCGATCGGCGGAGATCAGATTTCAGGTAATACTTTAATAAACTCAAAGAATTAGAAAACAATGACTTGCACTGTCATCGCCTTGACTGCTTTTGTTTTACTGCCCGTTATAACACACGCGCAATGCAGTGCAACAAGGTAAACGATAAGATGCACTAAAATAGACATTCCTTACCTTGCTTCTGCTCCCTCATTCGGATTTTTTGTAATATTTCACGTCCTTCTCTCGGTCGCAGATATCGGTGTTTAAAATCTGCCACTCTTGAGTCATTCTTTACACCCCTGATACACGATAAGTAAGGCAGTACTGGACGCAATGCACGCCCTCCCCGTTGTAATCCCGCGTAAACAACCCACTGAACGGGTAAGGCCTAGCGACCGTTGACCACCCAAGGAACTGACGTTATGCGCCACTGTTGACTAGCAGCAAGATACGTGGATTTCACTGGAGAAGTTGCGGCGGGGTCGCCACAAGTCGACGAGTGGTAGGTGACAAACTTGAGCCCGGAAGATGCGCGCTACAAATTGGCACTTTTGGCAAGCTCGCCTACGAGTTTTCACCCTTAAGTGAGTCATTCGAGAGGTTTAAAGACGTGGCAAACAAAGGAGGTGGACAAAAGCTTCCAACCTTTCCACTCTGGTGGAGAAGAAAGAGCAGGGGAGCTGTAGCTTCTGTTCTTGGCGGTGGCTTTCCATGCGAGCGATCTGCTCTTCTCTCACAAAAGAATCTGAAGCGCTCTGCGCAGACGAACTTTAGGAGATAGCGGCCTCGCGCCGGTTGCGGAAGCATTCGCTCTGCTGCGCACATTGCCGCTCGTTCCGTTCCCGCTGTGCTTCCTTCGAAGAAATGTTGCCGCCATCTATGAGCGACGGCAGCAACCAATAGTCTGGTTGGCGAGGCTGGAAAGGTTGCCGCGATCTATGAGCGACGGTGGGAAGCAGACAACAGGCAAGCACAACACTCTGGACAGCTACCGCCATTTATGAGCGACGGTGGCAACCAGAGTGTTGTGTCGACTTTTGTTTGGTACCGGACACGATCCTGGGGAAGCTAGCCCTTAGCAGCTCCACTGTAAAATCCAGATGTACCGCCATGAAGCCTCCTTCTATCCTAGTGAAACTATCGCTCAATTGTATAACTCCGTGAAGCCCAGGGTTCAGCTGTAGACCTGGGCAGATTACGACACAGTTTGGGTTTGGTCATAAACTACGGAAATTTTCTATCTATAAATCTTTACGATAATAACAGCGGTTTAAGGAAGTCCGAACCAATGAAACAGGAATGACGCGTTTTGGGGCCCGACGTTACATGTGGTGTTAAGCGAAACATGTTTTTGTTGGTACGGCGAATTAAAGTTTCTTCTGAACTCCGAATGACGACGAGCTCGCAAGCAGAACACCAACAACTGTGCCTAAAAGAAAAATAACGTCGTCTTTGCTGCGCAGAGGTACTGCTTATAGTGTATTCTCAGTTGATTAACGGTGATATTGTGGGGACCATGATGATTAGTCCACCATGTGTTTCAACTATTCTACGCGGCATGCGTGAAATGATGACAAGAGATGCTGCACCAACTCTATAGTTTTAACTCTAGAACTGATGCCGATATTTTAATCTGTGTCAAAAACAAGAATACCAGTACGACTTCCAAACAAAGCAGCAGTTATCAGTTTTGGCCTTCCATAGGAAAGCTTTACCGTCGAAGGCCGGGGGGCCAAGAAGCGTAGGAAAGTAAATGGTGGCTTTATACTCCTGAACAAGTTGGCAGGTAGCAATGGTTGTTCTGAAAAATCAAAGCATAGTGACTTCACAATGATACACAGCAGTTTGCTGTCACGAGACTGAGAAAATACAAGATCTAAAAGAGAACTCGCTTCAAGGGAATCCTGCTGTGTCTAGACAAGGCTTCTCCAACCATATGACTTCTATCTGCAGCCGATGGCGAACTAAAAGCTTCGCTGACAGCGATTTCTAACCCTTAAAAGCCCTGTTACTGCCTTCCCTGAACACTTAAATGTACTGCCATGCATATATATATACCCGCGAATTATTCTAAAATTTCAGCTTTATATATATATATATATATTGACTGTAAACGACTTATTTTTTTGCGGGCTCAATATTTCGCGGTTTAGGTAAAATCTTAATATATATTGACTGTAAACGACTTATTTTTTTGCGGGCTCAATATTTCGCGGTTTAGGTAAAAGCTGAAATTTTAGAATAATTCGCGGGTTCTAATTTTCGTGACGCGGAGGGATCTCAATACAGATTCCTCTGTGTTTGCATTTTCCCGGAATTGTTCGCGGGACCTACTTTTTGCGAATTGTAGGCGATTCGAGAAATTTGCAAAAATTTGGTCCTCGCGAAAACTAAGTTGTTTACGATATATATATATATATATATATATATATATATATATATATATGTATATATATATACGGCAAAAAACGCACTGGTTATGCTTGTTGGAGTTTTTAAAACTTATTATTTGTAAAGCTCGTCAACGTTTCGGCCTGAGACAATCTTTTTCGAGACTATATATATATTTGCTTAGTTGATTGTTTGTTTCGCTCTGACCTTCTGTTTTATTCAGTTCATCATACAGCGACGAAAGAAGGTCAAGAGATTTTTGGAATCTCAAATGTGTTACTATTCTGCTCCAGTATGAATATGATACTCTCGCGTTCTATTTCCTCATTGTAGATTCGTTTCTTTTATAATTTGTTCGGTAGAATGTCGTGATTTCATATTTTTAATTTCGTTTATCTGAGCCGCTAATAGGTAAGAGTTCTGCTCAAGGGAGACCTGAGATCAGGGTGTTGGAACGAAATGTTTTTCGTTCCGTTTTCATTTTCGTTCCGTACAAAAAAGTTCCGTTCCGTTTCCGCTCCGGAACGAATAATAAATGCTCCGTAACGGTTCGTAACGGTTTCTTTCTATGAAAAAAAAATCGTAACAAAAATTAAAAGGAACGTAACATTTATTTTTACACAAAAATAGATAATTCAGGCGCTCTAGAGGAATCCGCGGAAACGACATTGCTTCTGAGATCATGTTCATTGCCTTGAGAATGAGATCATGATCAAGGCACCGAGCATGATCTCAGAAGCAGCACGTCATCAAGTGTGCTCGGTGAAAGGCAAGACCTCTGGTCCGATAAAATAAATTTCAGCGCCGAGAAGGCCCTGAAGGCCCATAGGGATGAAGTACACTTTTGCAACAGAGTCTAAGACTGCGGTATCCGTAGAAAAACAAAAGATAGACTTCTACAACGCCGGGTCACAAACTTCCCGCGCTTGCCGCGATCTGTTGTCTGTCTGTGTCGTCAGAAGAAAGCATGGAGGAAGAGGGTGCAAGAGCCAAGGAGAGCATTGCGAGCGTGTGGAGGCGTCGCGCCACCGCGCTCTCATTGGTGGGAAGCAATGGCGCCTTGCGTCATGTTTTTTGTTTCTCGTTGTATTTTTTGTCTTTGTTTTTGCTATGCTTGTTCGCCCGGAGTTTAGACGCGGGAGCGATGGCTTGCTTGTCTTCTCTTTAATTATTGTACAAACCAACGGCTGTCTCTTCGCTGCGTGAAACGAATTACTGAAATACCTGATATTTTCCCTTGAACCGAAAACCGATAAGAAAATTTTTCGGTTTCACTCCGGAACAAAATAATAAATAACGTTTCGATTACGTCTCCGTTCCGCCCAAAAATATCGTTTTTTTTCGTTTTTCGTTTTTGGTTTTCGTTTTGTTCCGATACCCTGCCTGAGATTCCGGAATGCAGAGGTGTTTCATGAAGAAGAGGCCAAATTGTGAGCGGCTGTAACCATAAGAAAATTAACTTTTAGACTAGTTGGCTACACGTCGCAAAATATGAAACGCGCGAAGGGACAAGGTCAAGTGGCTGAAGAAAACATGACACGCATTTTTCCTGTCTTGTTCTACCCCTCGTCCTTGGACTTTGCGTTTCTTTTCTTTTTAATTGTGCCTGTGGTTGCTGAAATAAACCGACCGGAAAGTTAAGCGGTCAGTTTTAAGGTGTTTGGCAATGTCCTCGAAATGTATCACGAGAAACGGTTTTTGAGTATTCTTCACCATAGACTTTTGCTAACAGTGTTAACTTAGAAATAGTTTGCTGACCAAGTGAGGATTTATCACAAAATCGAACAGTTGCTGAAGTGCCGCTCGTTCACACAAGAGCCTCGATGATTACTCAGCTGTCTTCCGTTAGATAGCACTGGTAATCTCCGCAGCCAAGCAAACTCCTGTTTTTGAGTATCTTTTTTTATAGCGTCCGCAGCTATACTATATAAGCACTTATAGGTTCTGTTTTACTGCATCCATAAGTTAATAGATAATTTGATATTTTAGTTCAGAAACGCATAATCACGACCATTGTATATTTATTATATTAATTATTAAAAGAATACCCCACACTAAGATGTGAGTAGAAAGGCCCAAGGGAAAATTGTGTACCATTAAATTGAAGTGAGTTTAAGATATTGAGCCCTTGCTATGTGCGCTCTGCTTGCAACGGAGATCAAAAAGCCGCAATAACTTCCTAAGTTGCCCCACTTATTTGTTCAGAGTACTGTTTCACGGAACAAAAAAGTTAGTGAAACAAAAAAAAAAAAAAAAAAAAAGGAATACGCATCGTTGTTACTGATTCTGGCGCCTTTTGGTGAACGTGGGAACACACCAGGGCCATGAAATGCGGAAAGTTTGGGACAAGAATCCTCGTTTGAGCGCCGCAACATAACGCTCGCAGTAAATATATGAGCTGCAGCCGCAATGCCGACACGACCGCCTAATCCTTGGACGCAGTCTCAGCTGCCTGAATAAGGTTTGAACATTCTGCAAATGCTGCCACGTTGCAACAGCGCAAATGTTTTTTTTTTTTTTTTTGATATTGTGGGGCGCGTACAAACATCTTCGTGGCTTTGCTTCCTTGGCGGGAGGATTAGGGAGGATATAGCTGGATTATAAGTGCCTAAATTACATAAAAAAGGGAGGAACATACTGTGGAATGAAGGCTTATTCGATATCCTCGCAAGATGTCAGCTGGAAGTTCCATTCTGGCACTTCGTTACGAAGTTAAGGCGATGAAGTGTTTACCAGGAACTTTGAGGCGGATGAACGTTCACAAGCCAGCAATATTATGGGATTTTAGTTGCCTGGTGTTGATGGATTATCTTGCCCAAGGAAGGGACGGTAGATTCGTTCATACACAAAATTTAGCAGGGTACAGTGCTATTTGGTGTTAATATTTTGGTGAACTTGTCTTTGTTATTGCTACATTGCTTTCTTATATCGCGCCTATACAGTTAGAGAAATTCTCCTGAATTATAAATGAATCACTTAGGTGGCCCTGTTCTTACCTCTTTCTAGCTTCGGCAATTAATCAATAATATGCGTACGGGAAGGGAATGCATATTTCCAAAGCATAGTTCCAAAGTTTGGAACTATGTGCCTATCAGAACAGATCAACAGTGATCTTCAACAATATTCTCGTTCTTCTGTCTTTTTATAAATTTACAAATATCACCCTTGCCTATAGGTTAGTACAATGTATCAAAATATGTCAACGGAATATCTGGATAAAAAAAACCTCAATTTGGATTTCAAGGTGGGGACTCGGGTTGCTGACACAAAATGCGAACCCGCGTAATGCTCTTTTAAGCAGCATTTTATTTTATTTTATAATATTTAGTTTTTAATATGAAACACTCGTTTCGTGAACTACTTCCCCCGAAAAACGTGTAATAAATGTAAATGAAACGCCCACAACTGTTAACAAAAATTTAATATTAAAAAGAAAGAGTATGATATCGCAGAAAAATGAGACCCACATTTGCTTCGTATTGTGTTGGGCTGGTTTGGCGTAAAATATTTCACGACACATGAAACGATAACTCGTGCTATAGAACCCAGAGACTATGGGCTCTTTTAACACTTCCATGATAACAAGTCCCCAGCTGGTAAAGCGCTGAATGCATTTTATAAACAAGTACCGCCAAGCCGGTGCAAGCTGGGATGCTCTTGAGCTAAAAATGGCGGAGCGTCGCCGCCAATTTGGTTCGTCGCGGCGGCGCGGCGCCGGCATCTAACGTACACTAATAGGAGCGTGCTTGCAAACGGCGGCGCGTCATCGGCAGCCACAACGAACCGATTGGAGCGTGCGTGTCTGGACGTGGGACCCGCCATGAGCCAAAAATGGCGACGCGTCTCCGGCATCCAATAGGAGCGCCCGCGGCACGATCAAACAGTGACGTGTACTTGGAAAAGTCGAGATATCCAGCGCTTCACAAGCGACGTATGTTTCGCGCCACCTACCGGTGGCTAGCGCGGTGCATAGATAGGAGAGGAATGCTTCATGAGCGTTCGGGGGGGGGGGGGGGGGGGGGGGAGGAGGAGGAGGGCACCTTTATTGAAAGCCAAAATGTACGGCGGGATACTTGTCCAATCAGCGAAAACATGACCCCGAGAAAGAAAAAAAGAGAAGCTGACGCAACTTAAGTATCCAATCTGTGTCGCGCCAACGCCTCCAGTTCGGGATTGTATAAAATGCATAGCTGTGGCGTTGTTTTCTGGGAGGTGTTCCTTCTGTATCCCCATGCACCTCTTGGTATGAAAGGATATTGCATTGGGGTGCAGCTTTGTAATTGCTGCTGCGTGATTGATGGTGTCTGAGAGCCATGGATCTTGCTGTCTTGGATGGCCAAGTTCTTTTTGCAACGGTGTGGCAGACTACTTGGCTCAAATCAGGACTAGATTAACGCCATATTTATGCTCGTAACGTTTAAGATATGATATCGCCATAAGCGGCCGCAATCCACAGATCCCAATGTTTTCATTCAAGCATACGTACAGTTGTCATTAAATACGTCAACCAGCGTTTCATAACATATGTACCACGAAAGCACGAACACACAGAGGTTTTTGTTATATACTAAATATAAAAAAATGTACAGACAAATATACTTGATATTTAATTTAAACTCCAACGGATCGGATTAAAAAAAAAGTGAAAGCCGTTTACCACTCCCTGTAACGCCGAATTGGAGCGCAGCTCTTGAGGAGGAGGAGGGAAGTGTACTGAGGGCCACGGTTTCTTGGGGGTCACGTGACATAGGGGAAAGGGTCCATATGACCCCCCCCCCGAGGGCACGTGACCTTGGGGTCACGTGACCTCAGGGGAGGGGGTCCACGTGGAGGGGGAGTCACGTGCCCCCCCGAGGTCACGTGACCTCGGGGAGGGGTCACGTGACCTCCCAGGTCACGTGACCAATATTTGCCCGCTAGATTTAGCGGGAAAATTTTTCCACTAGGTTTAGCGGGGAAATTTTTTCCGCTAGATTTAGCGGGGGAATTTTTCCGCTAGATTTAGCGGAGAAATTTTTTCCGCTAGATTTAGCGGGGAAAATTTTCCGCTAGATCTAGCGGGGAAGTTTTTCTGCTAGATTTAGCGGGGAAATTTTTCCGCTAGATTTAGCGGGGAAATTTTTTTGCTAGATTTAGCGGGAAACTTTTTCCGCCAAATTTAGCGGGGAAGTTTTTCCGCTAGATTTAGCGGGGAAGTTTTTCCGCTAAATTTAGCGGGGAAATTTTTCCGCTAGATTTAGTGGGGAAAAATTTCCGCTAGATCTAGCGGGGAAGTTTTTCCGCTAAATTTAGCGGGGAAATTTTTTCCGCTAGATTTAGCGGGGAAATTTTTCCGCTAGATTTAGCGGGGAAATTTTCCCGCCAGATTTAGCGGGGAAAATTTTCCGCTAGATTTAGCGGGGAAATTTTTCCGCTAGATTTAGCGGGTTAATTTTTTCCGCTAGATTTAGCGGGGAAAATTTTCCGCTAGATTTAGCGGGGACGTTTTTCAGCTAGATTTAGAGGGGAAATTTTTCCGCTAGATTTAGCGGGGAAATTTACCCATAATGCACCGCGCGGTTACGCCGACGCCGACGGCGACGCCGCTCAAGCCGGGAACGGGCGCCTAAGAGCTGCGCTCTAAAAAAGCTTGCAAGGAACACATATTCGGTATGTGCAGAAGAGTTATACGGATGTGGGGACATAACTTAGGGAACTAGCCGTCATGATAAGTAGAATAATTAAACCAATTTCGTTCATTGGCATCCTAATTAGTAACAATGATTATGTTCCATTCAGAAGCTCAATAAGCGTCATAAATATCATGAACTTCGTAAATTTTATGACGACGTAAAGTACGTATTTCTACGTCTTTCTAATTCTGATATTACCCGTTTTCTTACCGCGCAAGGCTGGTGACACACTCTAAAAATGTTTGTGCGTCTACATTCACGCACAAAACTAGGAGAGCCAATCACCGCAACTTACGGAGGCAGCTCAGCGAATGACAATGCCGAAACATATGTTTAGACCGAAAAGCACAGTCTGAGTTGTGACATTAAGCAGTGCAAAACGTTACGCTTGCATTGCTTAATGTCACAACTCAGTCTGCGTTTTTTGGTCTAGACATATGTTTCGGCATCGTTATTCGCTGAGCTGCCTCCGTAAGTTGCGGTGATTGGCTCTCCGAGTGTTGTGCGGGAAAGGAGACTCACGGGCCTTTTTTAGAGTGCAGGAAAACGCGGATGATAGTCTTATCATCTGCCTTTAGCGCTAGTCTTGCGCCTTGAGTGGTTGACCGCACCAAAAAAAGCGGCTTTACGCTGTCGCCTGGCTACGCTGGCATTTCTTGTTCTCCTTTAGCTCTGAAACAAGGGAAAAACCGCGAATCAGCTCCTCACGAGCGTATGTGCACTGTCCCTTGCAGCGTGTGGCCCTGACATTCTCACTTTGTCAGTGTCTATAGACAGGAGTGATACCATAGTCGAAGGTATGCAATTCCATTCACAATCAGTTATCGGAACATGGAACCACTTAAGGTTGGCGTCTTAATTTCCGCACTTTGTTGATAGGACTTACACGTGCGGATACATAACGAGTCGAAAAAAGACAAGTTTTACGTGGGATACCATGTTATTAACGATATATGATGTGGAAGTGAATTCAGCAAAGCTTTGCATTGGGTGCTGGGGTGTATGTGATTTTGGCGTGTTTGGAGCGCGTTGCGCAAGAATTCGTTTTATTTAAACATTTTTTACACAGCGAGCCTCTACGTAATCGCATCATCAAGTTTAGCCTTACGCAATTCCTATAAGGCGTGATAAATATTCTCCGATTTCATTGCCGGGGCCAGAAAATAGGAATAACTACTGTCACCTTAGATGATTTTAATGGCATCTGAATGCTGATATATTCCTCCTCCTTTTTATCCCCACTTTATCAAATAAAATGCTCCCATCCTCTTTGTTTTCTTTTCGTCTCAGTTTCGACTGCTGAAAATTTAAGACGCTACCATAACTATCCAAAGAGCAAAGTCCAAGAAATTACGTTACTTGACTGATCTGTGGGGCCCCGCGGAAGTAGTCTGTTTTATGGGGATTTGTACAGCTTCTCTGGTACTGATGGCTATCTGCCTATTTTAGAGCGCAGCTCTTAGGCGCTTGTTTCCGTGTTGAGCGGCGTCGGCGTCGGCGTAACCGCGCATTGCATTATTGGACGTTTTCCATAATGACGTCCCGAGGGTAAACGTTTCCCGTTAAATTTGGCGATAATATTTCTGCCAAATTTATTAAGAAACGTTTCCGGCTAAATTTAGCGGAAAAATTCACGTCACGTCACCTCAACACCGATTATGTTTCCCCGCTAAATTTAACACAAAAAATTTCCCCAAATTTCTCTGCTAAATTTAGGGGAAAATTTGGCTTCTAAATTTAGTGGGGAAATTTTTGCTAAATGTAATCTAAATTTAAGGAGAAAATGTTGGTAAATTTACCGCTAATCTTTGCAGGGAGATTTTCACCTAATTTAGCGGTAAATTTAGCGAAAATTTTCCGCTAAATGAGAGGGGAGCAGGAGAGGAGGAGGGGGAGCAGTAACATGCCCTCCCCCTCCGTACCCTGCCCTCCCTCTCCTCAAACGCTGCGCTCTATTTCGGTATTACAAAAAATCGTAAACGTTTTTCGTTTTTTTTACTTACATTCATGTTTCCTAACCTTTATAAAGCTCCATTTCAGTGTTTCATATGATGTCGGGGTGCGGGATAGCCTTTGAGTCTTTCTTTTTCTTCTTTTACGGTTGTCTTTTTAGTTCCAATTATTTAGTTCATTTCACGTCACGCTTCAAAATAGAATGTTTCGATGCGGCTGATCTATGTGTGATATAATTTAGTTTGGTTGCTTTTCCGATAGGAACAAGTGTGTGCCACACTTCCATGTTTACGATATGTGAATGTTGCAAAGCTGTCTTTACGTTCTTTGGTTTTCCAGCTTTGTCGTGCGTCTTCTTCGTAGCTTAGTTTGGGGTTTGTGAGCGCTGCATTGTGTGGTTTATGTCTTGCTTCGGTGGTTGATTCGTTTCCATGGTTAAAGTCTGGTATTTCTTGTTCAATGGCGTCCTCCGCATCTTGACAGTGACTCTCTCGTATACTTCGTTGGTGTCTTATCTCGACCTTTTCTTGATGCTGTGCCGTATATTATATTTTGATATTGTTTTCCTTCTTTAGTTTCATATTTGGTAGAAGATTGAACAGCAGCAGTCCGCTCGTTGCCTACTGTTTGAAGTTTCCGCTCTTGAGTTGGCTGGTCGGCTAGCCTCTTTGTATTGTCGTTTTTTTCCTATTGACCATCTTTCAGCTATATAAAGTGTGTGTTGGTGCACTCTATCTCTATGCTTGTCCAAACTTTTGAACAGAGCTCCTTTGATAGAGATGAGTCTCAAGTTCCAAATTGTGTCGCTTTTCACGTTGCCGTCTTTTGTGAGTAAGTTATATTCAAGTTTCTGTCAATTTGTCTTGTGAAAAACTTCTACTTTGTTTCCTGAAGCCATAACTTCTTCTGACACTCGCAAACGCTTATCTCCTCCTTCAGCTATCTTTCGGAATTTCCAATTTTCGTTCTGATCAAAGAGATGGTTTCTTTTTATCCAATTACATTATTAAATACATGTCCGGAGTCTTCGTGAGGCGCAAGCTGTTCGGTGGCTGAGTTGATTTGGGCTAGTCATCTTTCTATGCCTTTTACTCGTTCTATAATATTTTTGAATGACATTTTCTTGGTTCTTGAATCGGCAGAGCTACGTCAATATAAACAGAAAGTTCCCTCCCTATTATTCAAAAAACATCTCGCTCCTGCATACGTCGACCCATATCAGCATTGTGTTTATTCATCCTGGTCAGTCAGCGACGCTGCCCTTTTCGATCTTTTCGTTTTCAGGGCGCGCTGATTGTTCTGAATACCACAGCTTTCTGTAAAATAATCACCGATTCCACTGCCATGGGCGGGATAAATTACGAATACCAATTGTCACTGATGATTGTTTTAACGGCTAACGAATGCTTTTCGATTCCTCCTTCTCTTTTCAGTCAGGTCTCGAACATATTGTCACGAATGAAAGTGACGATAGGATGAACAGTAAATTGAAAATAAATGTTTAATCGGCGAACTTGGGACAAACAAAGTAAAAAACGAGCGTCGAGCAGCAGAAAAGCGGTGGCGATTAAACGGCGAAACACCAATCGAAAGCGAGACTGACTATAGACAAGGTCGAGGCCAGTTCCTTATCTAAGGTGCGTCACTTCTTAGAATATTCGGCGAAGAAGGTTCGAGAGTCGCGCGCTCGCGACGAGGATGAACAGGCACTTTCTAGAACAAGAAACAAATACGCAATGGTAAAACGTTACGCCCCGAGTAAGAATAAACGGGCATCTTCAAGAATTTTGTGACCGAGCGTTGTTTGCTCGGCCCTGAGCGCGGCAATATGAAAAGCTCCATTCGCTTTCTTTGCCTTCTTTCCATTCTACGTTCGATTGCTGAAGATTCAACAAGGTAAAGGCGTATTCTCGTATAGTGCTCACATTTGATTTATACAAAAACCCGGCTATGAATACATTTTTCTTTCGGTACCACACATTATTTTAGTGCTCCATTTTCTATGCACTGGGTAAGGCACATGCAAGGAGCCCAGCTGGGAGATTTATGTGCGTCGCTTTTAAAGCTAAAAATAAAACAAATTCAAAATGAATGATGCCTTGAAGACTTCTATAGGCATTCCACATAAAATGAGCTGCAAAATAATGAGTGCCCTTTTACAACTTCCTGCAACTCCGAATTAGAGCGCAGCTCTAATTCGGACAAGTAGATTTCAGGTAGCGTGCTACCTGAAATCACCGCTGAGGCACGTTTGGATGAAAAATATATTATTGTGCCGCAAAACCTAGCAAACTAAAGATTTTAAAAAACATCACGCGCCCCCCAGTTTGCACTAAACTCAAATAAAAGATAGTACGAAAAGATTTTTTTTTCGTTGGTTTTTACGTTTCTAGTAACGTTGAAACGAACGTATCATGATTCAGTTACCAAAGCAGCCGTCTGGCGGTGCGTCGAGCGACGCTGGGCGAGTCGTAGTGAGTGAGGGCGTACTGTTCGCGCATGCGGTGTCTATGAGCAGTTCCGTAACTGAGCTAATCCAATAATGTTGGTCACCAGTGATGATGTCATCAGTGACGTCATCGTGATGATGACGATGACGATGAGGATGACGCAAAGCGTAAGCAAAAAATTTAAAAAATGCACTCAGGAATGAAATAAAGTTATACACACAACTTCCTTAGAAGTTGACGGACATTATTAAATGTAGTTTTATGCTCCCAGCACTGAGTGCAGAAAATATTTTAGCTTAGTGATATGTTTAGTAATAAAATTATTATTGGTAAAGTCGATTGAGTAATGAAAGGACGCACCTTTTGTGACTAATCCCGTGGTAATGGAATCGTAATGCGAGGAATTCATGCTGAATGCTGGGGAGTTGAACCTCATGAATATTAATGCCGCCATCGAAGATAAGCCACCGGTAACCCGCGCTTTGTTCGCTTAAGCTCCTTCGTTGTCGAATTAAAACGTTAATATGTCGGAAGCGTTAAGGACTCGCGGATGAATGGGAACCAAATCCATCTCTCAGTCCTCTAGCAGTGCCATAGCTGAGCATTGTGTCGTCTATTTGCTTCAACGTGAGGTTTAAAGATTATCAAGTACCCTCCTGCCAAATTTGAGTAGATTTGTATTGCTGACGCTCGCGAATAGGTACTTCCTCGGAAATCTACGATTCACATTGAGTGGCTCTCAAGAGACGTGAATCCGCAGAAAAGTTTCACGCGCTCACTGCAGCTGATAACGTGGCGCCAAGTGAAAGGAAAACATATGCGTAGAAATAAAGTTCCTCGGGATTGAGATATTACTACAAGCAGAAGACGAAAAAGGCAATTACTATATTTTATTATTTTTTTGGATAAGCATAATCATTTGATAAACAGGTACGTGATAACCTTATTTGACCCCTTTTTTTCGACTTTTAGTTACTTTACAAGAATGTCATATTTGGGCCAGGTATATTTCATATGCTGTCATATATCCATATAGGTGCATATACAAGGCAATCTATTTTCATATAAAGGAAAGTCAGGGCGTATATGGCAAGGGGACGCCATATATCGCTAGGTATGGTAACAGCTATATCCATATAAGGTGCCAATTTTTACCGTATATGGATATATGTAACTCCGTATACGGCGTAATTTCCCCAAGTTTACTCGTATATGGCTATGTGTACTTCCTTATATGGCGATCTTTCTCACATTTAACCTTATATGAAAGTATTATGTGTGCATTATTCGACACTGACAGTGCATTTTAATGAAAAAAGTAATGCCAGATGTTCATTTTCTGAAAAAAAGAAAACATCTAATCAATTTTTAATTCTGCATTTCAATTTTTAAATTGTTTTTTTAAGTGTCCGTTTAATCGGCGCTATATCTTAAAAACCGACGAATATTTCTTGGACAAAGAAATAAAATGCCTTAGCCTGTTTTTGAGTGATTCAAATAAAACCTTACAAGCATGCATTCGTGACTATAACTCACGTATTTTTGTCTGGATTATTTTTAAAGAAATACAAAAACAATGAGATTGTTATTTTTTATCAGTTATGTAATTTATTCACCTGTGATGCGCAAGTCTCTTGAAGATTAGACAAAAAGAATATTCATGGTTGTTCGTGACTTTATCAGCAAAAGGATAAATCAAGATGCAGCTTGGATATGCGTTATCCTTCACAAGAGGGTTACAACCGGTCGTGTCTCAGTCGGTCTTAGTGAAGCAGAAGCGGTGAACGGGCCTTCACATCGGCGCCGTTAAGCCTTTAGCCACTTCATGCGAGAACCCGTGCCAATGCTGCCCTATTGAGAAAAAAATAACCATATGAATATGTATTGGTTATAGCACAACTTGAATTGTACTCACTGTTATTGAACTGACCAAATAGCAAGTAAAGCTTCCGAAACTAAAAAATGGAAATCAAAATGGGCAAACTGACACCTGGTCAAACGGAGAAAGAAAAAGAAAAATAAAGACGTTTACCAATTTCTGTAATGCGAAATTGGAGCGTAGCTCTTGAGGTATTTTGGTTTTTCAATATAGCGTACTAAAGAATTCGAGAACGAAATATATATTCTGTTCAAATGTCGCTGCCGGTGACGTTTCTAGGAGGAGGAGGGAATGATGAGGGCCTCCACTCTACCCTCATCCTCCCTATCCTCCCCTCCTCCTCCTCCTCGTACTCCCTCCTCCTCCTTGTCCTCCGTACCCTCCCTTCCCCCTCCTCCTTCATACCCTCCTCTCCTCCTCCTCCATCCACATACCCTCCCCTCCTCCTCCATACCCTGCCTTCCTCCTCCTCCAGTTATGCCGACGGCAACGGTGACGCTGACGGCGACGGTGACGCCGACGCCGTAAAACAAGGGAACGAGCGCCTAAGAGCTGCGCTCTGAAACGAAGTCGCCAAAGTGGTGGCTGAAGTGATCGCAATGTCAACCCAGCCCGTGGAACTGCTAGCTAAACTGGTACGTGCGTTGTGAAACTTTTAACACTGGTATTCGAACTGAAGTCCTTTTAGTGAAAACCACAGCGTCGAGTTTTGCAACGTGCGTTCGAAGCTTGATATTTAAAAGAACGGATGTTCGCACCACTTACGGAAGTGATTGATTGACATCTGTCACAAATCATGCCCGACATATATAAAACTCGTTCAATCATTTCGTGTTTATTGCAACCATTGGACATCACGCTGATATGTTTCAATAATAACAATATAACTAATCATAAAAATGATGATATTATTAGTAATGATGATGAAGATAATTATGATAATAACAATAATAATAATTAATCAATTTGTGTTTATTACAGTGTCCAGGAATATCCAATTCTTCTTAGTACTGGTACAGTTCAATAAAATGCACGCAAACACGCGCTTGCACGCGCGCACGCCGCAGACGCGCTCGAACGCACGAGCACAGACGTACACAAGCACACAAGAAACACACGCACGCGAACGCATCCGGATGCGCGGGCACGCACACACGCGCACGCACACACACGCAAACAAAGAAATACGACAAAGGAAACGAGATAGTTTCGGTTTTAGACAGAAACAAAAAAACAAAAAAAAAAAAGATTGAACTCAAAGTTTCGATGAAACTTCAGATGGATTGATTATTTTTCATTTTTAGCTTATTATTGCACTGTCATTCGTGTTATTAATATGATTGCGGTTGCAATGGCTTCTCTTTTATGATTCTTTGGTGGTTGGTATCACACTCTAAGAAAAAATGGAGAAAAGAAGTAGCAGCGGCGCGTCTTCCTCCCTTCTACTGACGCGCCCCCAAGCGGACACGAGAAAAGGGGAGGAACGAAATCTTTTTCTCCGTCTGCAGGCAGACGGGAGAAGGCTTCCGCCCTCCCGCCTCACCTTCTTTCGGTTTCGTTTTTCGAGTACGTCGCGCACGTTGTTTAATGTTGAGTTGATTGAGCTTCAGCGGCAGCAAAGACTGCCTGTAATTCCGTCTTTAGTCCAAACGTGCAAAACATTTCGGTTGTATTGACGTTTTTATCACTAATTTTATCAAACGAGCAAACGAAGCCGCTGGAAACAGCGAAGTTCCGGAGCAGTGCCAGCAGCGCCACGTACACTGGGTATAGAATGGCCGGCTCCGGATTGCGGGACTCACGCGGAACTACAGTAGCGAAACCACGCGGAACTGTGTCGACGTTTTCGACGTTATAGAAATCGCAGGAACTACGTCCAAGACAGGCAGGTTTTGCTGCCGGCTGCCTGGGTGCCTTCCGTGCTGAGTTCGGTTCTGTGTTCCGATGCCGAGTGCAACCGGCGTTCAACGTGGTTCCGTATTTGTGCGTGCCAGAAACATAGCAACAACATCGTGATGGCAGTGTTGTGGGTTGTGAACAGAAGACTGGAATTATCGCCGATGTGACCGTGTGTTCGCGTATCAGTGGTGTAGATACCACTTGAGGGATTAGGTGCAATCGATCGACGTGCGGATAGTCATGTTGGAACGCTGGTCTGAACAGTAAACTTCTATCGTACAGTGGCCAATGTGGCTGTCGGTTGTCTTGTCCCCGAGAGCGATTGCGCTCTGGGGCAAGGACAACAGTACAAAATAGTGACGGAAACCACGTATATTTACAGTGTGGAATTTTAGCATAAAGAAACAATAGCAGGTAAAATCGAAAAAAAAGCTACCCTTTATTTTGCTGGTTAAATATACTACGGTTCCTGGAGAAACTGCCCTTCAAGTGGCGCGCTGGGATGAGCGCTAGAAGTTGTCGGGCTCGCCACGGCGTAGCCGCAAGTCGCGGTTTGACTGCATTCAAGTTGATCGAAAAGCGATTTCTCAGCCCGTGAAGCAT
Organism: Ixodes scapularis; assembly: GCF_016920785.2. Lineage (NCBI taxonomy): Eukaryota > Metazoa > Arthropoda > Arachnida > Ixodida > Ixodidae > Ixodes > Ixodes scapularis. Next base: position 674,205 of record NW_024609861.1, on the reverse strand, counting down.
CAATTCCAACTGAGTGAATATCCGCTCTACAGAGATTAATTCAAGACGGCAATTGCAGCTTTGCGCGAACAGCACAAATAGAAAAACAAACACAACAATAGAAATACAGGCTACGACGTGCCGTGCGGGGAAACAAACTCATGGCTTCGAACCGCATTAAAGCGGCTTGATTTATTGGCTTTCAAATAATTACGGCATGATCGAGCGTTTGCTTTTTAATAAGAGATTCATCCCCTGAGCCATTCAAAATACTCTAAGAGGTATGACATTGCTGGAAAATATTCAACATGCTGGGAATAGGTTTTATTGCTTATTCAGTCACCGAGTAATTCCGTCCATTCAAAACGACCAGTATAGAAGACGGAAATGCAGAGCAAGGGTATAGTGTTCGGGTTAGTGTTGTGTGCCGTTGTATGATATTTGTGTACGCCGTCTATGTGCTCAATATATGTTCACCTGATGCTTGTACTATGCGTAATGTGTGTATAGTAGAGGATCCTCAAGCGCAATAGCGGCCTGAGAAAATCAAATTGTTTTTTGTAGAACATGAATTGGGCGGTACCCCTGCCATCTGGTGGCTAGCGATTTAACCTTCTTTTCACGCTACGCGATAAAGAGCGGCTTCGAGTTTGTTCTTTCGAAATCGGCTTTTGCTTTCGTGCATTGAGTTTGCAATTCTCCGTGATATGCGGTTGACGAAGGAATTGAGTTTCGAGGAACACCAAGGGTAAGACGCAAAGTGCCCGAAGTAACTGGTGTCGGTTGTCTCCGTTTAACATCGCAGTGCTGGCGACGAGAATACTGAGTAACTGCTTTCGAAACGTAAGTTTCTGTAGCTGTGGGGGGGAATCTGGCTTCGGAAATAAACACAGTTCGCGGAAAGCTAGTGTTACGCTTTTATTTGCTGCTCCTCTCGTCCCGTACAAGAGACGTAGCGTCCTCGTCAAGGCTTATTGGGCTCGATTTGCTCGATTCGGGGCCGCCATATTAAGATGCAAGCGACGGAGGAACTTTGCTCCCCTGCTTCAGGGACGAAAGTTTTTCTCCTCCTAAAGGAACATAGGTTACAAGACCATTCCTCCAATAAAATGCTTAGATGGGCCAGTTGGTACATCGTGGGAAAATAAGCGCCAAAAAAAACACGGACAAAGAGTAGATTGACAACGACACAGGGCGCAGCACAAATAGCGCTTATTTGGCGCTTATTTTCCCACGACCATTCCTCCCCTAAGGAAGGACTATCCATAGCCTTTTTTCTAAGAGTGCATGATTCTTTGGTGCTGCGTTTTCGGTATCATGACTATTTGTCGCACCTCGCGATTGATTGTATGACAAAATATCTCGGGAAAGCTCTTGATGATTTGCGACGCCACATAAAAGCTGAGCTAAGAGACTTAAAGAAGGGTGTTAGTTATTGCAGTGATACAAGTGATAGGGTGGGAGGCCTATGACGACATAAAGGCGCTCACGAAGGAAGTCCAGGATTTAACAAAAAAAGCAACCAAGACATGAAGACGGAGAACCGCAGACTGACGGTCCAGGTGGAAAAGCTCGCACCATATCCAACAGCCAGCAACTTAAAGGTCAAAGGTGTGCCATTAGAATGTGACCCATATTAAATCGTAACAAACATTGGCGAGTTGGTGGGTGTGCCCGTTGTCACGGCAGGCGTTGACATATGTCACCGAGTGCCCGCACAGAAACCACCAGAAAAGAATATTATCGTTCGCTTCCTTCAGCGCAGCAAAATAAATGCTATTCTTGATAAATCAAGGAAACGAAGGTGATCACCAAGGCTCTTGATGTGCCTTGGACGGATCGACCCCTTTTTGTAGATGAACACATGACTCGAATAAAGACGCAACTTCAGGGGGTGACAGTTGCCCGGAAAAAGAAGTTAGGTGGGTGTTTAATGTGGTAGTCCGCTGGTAAAGTGTACTCGCGAAAAACGATACATCTCTATCTCAGAATTTTTTGCTTTGATGATCTGAGTTAGATGAGTGGATAATGGATTAATCAGGAGCCAAAAACAAGATTCCCTGTGTATCTTTCAAAGCGTCCAGATCGGATTCAGGATGCCAATATTATGATATTGTTTTTTTTTTCAGATATTATTCAAAAACACAGAAGAAATATTTTTCTGCAATTCATTTTAACACGCATAGCATTTGTAACAAACGGGATGACATCGACATTTTTTTGTCTTCTTTAAACTTTCAATTCAATCTTGTCGACTGACACGTGGATCTCGCAGCAGGAGGTGCCCCCTTATTTTTTTAACCTGCAAGTGTGCGAATCTGGGCAGAAATAAAATGCGTGGAGGAGGTTCCGCCAGATACGTCAAATCTGATATTTCATGGAATATCGTGGATGAATATTTAACAGATAGTGCGTCTGTGGATTATTTGGTTGTACACGCCCGGAAAATGGTAAATGTCATTGGCTATAGACCGCCGACTGGGAACAAAGAAGACTTTTATTGCTTTTATGAACGGCTCCGGGAATTTTCTGGGTCCACTGTTTTTTTTTTTTTATAATAATGAGTGATATTAAAATAAATATGCTCTCACCTGATACATATACAAGTGATTTAAAAAAAAACACAGTATAGAGGCTTGCGAATGTTTTAATGCAATCACGCTGCCCACGAGAGCGAGAGTCACCGTAACAAGTGCCATCTACGTAGACTTATGCATCACAATTATTCAACTGTAGATGACATCACGTCAGGTGTACTATATCCTGACCTAAGCGACCATCTGCCTGTATTTTGTCTATCGCTCACTGGTTGTGATACAAGAAAACAGGAAAAAGTTGCCTCCTTTCACGGAAATAAGAATGACGACTTGCTAAACAAATTTTACGCTCTTGTTGATTCGACTCATTGAGAATGTCTTTATCAGGGGTGGCCAAGCTGCTATTCGCGCGCCGCATGCGGCTATTCGCAGGTTAAAGTGCGGCTCGCGGCTCCCTCCCCAAGCCCGCACCTCCCCCTCGCCACTTTCCCGGTCACACGAGCTTTACCCAAAAAGAGAGACAGAACGCCTTTTTAAAGCGAAACACAGGTTGCGGGTTAAGTTTTGTGCTACTGCTACCTTGCGCATAGATGGCCTGCTTTTAACTCCGATAGATTGAAAGTAGTTTGAGTTTCGTTTATTTCTCTGGACAAAAGTTTGCCGCCCCCCCTCCCCCCCCCCCTCTTCCCGCGTCTTGGAAATTTCGTGGTTCTGTTTCCGGCTCTTAGGCCGGGTCAGCCTGGCCACCCCAGGTGTATATAATAATAATAATAATATTACACTTTATTTTCTGGTAGTGTAATTATTGGTACACTATAAACAAAATCACAATCACATTAAAGATGCAATTCTCTGTTGAGGCACACATAAATCAATACTAACTACAAATTAACAAACGTAATACACGCATATACCAAGACACTACAGATAACACAAAGAGCTAAAATCAAAACACAATGCTAGAAACGCAAACAAAATTTCACACTCTATAAATGCTTCGCCATTTTTAAAAACGTATCTGCATAGATGTCAAGATCAGGAGAAGAAAGCTCGTTACAAAGGTGCTGGATCCTAGACATTGGCGAGGCATGGTATGGTGTATTTGGGTAAAATTGCAAAAGAAATCTCCGAGTGCGAATAGGTACATGAAAGTTCACAGATGATAAGAGTGAAATACTATCGATTCTACCACAGATGACTTTGTGCAACAATGACAAATCACGAATGGTACGCCGTTTACTTAGCTCTCGTAAGTTTAGATATTTAAGTAGTGATTCGTAACTATAATAACGACGACGATGAAAGTATCGATCGTATGCAATTCCAACCAGACGCCTGAACTCTTTCAATTTCGTTACAGCGATTCACAAAAAAGGAGTTCCACACTACGGAACTGAATTCAAGTCTTGGCCGAACCAAGGAACAAAACAAATGGACCAAACATCTGCAACTCGAAAATTCCCGCGTCATACGTGAAATCAACCCCAGTACACGCATGGAAGTACCCACCATTGAAGTAACATGTTCTTTGAATGAAAGACGGCTATCAGCAATAACGCCGAGGTCACGCATGGTGGTCACACGCTGAATCATTGTCGCATTCGGTAGCGCATATTGAAAAACAATCGGGTCACGCTTTCTGGACAAAGAAATAACTTTTGTTTTTTGTGTGTTAAGGAACAACAGATTAGATGAGCACCACACTGACACACGATCAATATCCTGCTTTAGTATTAAACACTCGTCTAAGCCACGCACCGTATAATGAATACGATCCTACCCTTACCTACAGCAAGTTCCCAGAACACACTAAAGCTTTGCTATGACCCTGCTTTTCCTCGAACTTAAAATGAGGAAAGGAAAGGAAAATATCGGAAATCCTGGATAAACTAAAGTTCGCATAAGCGAATTACCAAGAAGATAAAGATTTGGGGATAAGTGGGATTCCCCAACGCGAGTAAATCGTATGCTCCAGTCAATTCAAATCCCATAAAACTACCTAAATCATTTATGTTAAGCCCCGCCACTCCTTGTTAAAGGCATGAGCTCCTAAACAAAATAAGAAACAATGTCGCTGCCGGTTTAGACAAATTTAAACTCTTTCGATAATGTATGTCTAGACAATAATTAGCAACGCTGTGTACCATATAATAAACTGTGTGATAGAAAGTGGTATTTTTCCAGATGAAGTGCAGGTGGTAAAGTTAACACCCATATACAAAGAAGGGGGGGGGGATATTAACCTCCTCTAAACTTAAAAAAAAAGACCACCGAAAAAGCTCGCACGCTCGCACGCTCGCACGCTCGCACGCTCGCACGCTCGCACGCTCGCACGCTCGCTCGCACGCACGCACGCACGCACGCACGCACGCACGCACGCACGCACGCACGCACGCACGCACGCACGCACGCACGCACGCATTACATAACATTGAAGCTAAATCCTACACCATGGGACTTTTCTTTGACCAAAAAAAAGGGTGGATACAGTGCAAAATTACAAATTATTCAAAAATCTTCATCAATGAAATCCGTGAGGTTCCTTTAAAATTACTGGCAATTTTTTTAAGAATTGCGTGGAGTAAGTAAATATTAACATGATCTCCTTTAACAGGTTTAGAATAAAATACGGTGTACCACAGGGGTCAATTTTGGGAGAACATAATTTTCTGGTGTACATAAATGATCTAGCTAGCATCTAAAACTCGCCAGAACTAATAATATATGCAGACGACACGACTGGGTTTTTAACTCAACATCATTGCAATCATTTGAAGTGAAAGCCAGTGATAAACTTGTAAGCTGTCGGCCAGGTTGAAAGAAAATAAATTACAACTAAATGCAAAGAAATACTGCACGTTAATTTTGAAGAGGAAGTAATCGAAAAAGTAAGGCAACTCAAGTTTCTTGCTGTATGGTTTTCCCAAGACCTCAACTGGACCATTCATGTCAACAGGTTAGCCTCAGAGCAATCCCAAGCAGTTGGTTGCATTTATAGAATAGGAGACTTGATACCAACATGGTTAACGCAATTTCTTTATCATTCTCTTGTGTACACCAAAGATTTGCTACGGTATATAATTGGTATAATAAGGAACAAAAACGGACATCTAACTACAATATATTACTGCTTTCGCAAAAAAGAGACATTCGATTATTAGAACTTTACAAGGTTAAAGTGAAGGAAGTTCCTACTGAACCACTTTTCGTTTAATTTAACATATTAAAGGACGACAAACTATAATATTTTAAGTTTTTCTCGTTATTACAGAAATCAGAACGCAGCACCATTGCCCTAGATACTGTGGCGTCGTACTGCTCCTTCCGTCGTACACTCAGGAAGGCACCATAAATTAGAAGGAAAATACTACGTAAAACAGTTAACCAAATATCAGGTCTAGAAAACAGAAAGTATAAAACAGAGAGGACGAAACACAGACTAGTGAATATAAGCGAGGAGAAAGAATGTATAAAACAGAGAGAGGACGAAACGCAGATGAGTGAATATAAGCGAAGAGAAAGAATGTACTCGTCTGTGTTTTGTCCTCTCTCTGTTTTATACTTTCTGTTATCTAGTACATCTTACCAACACGCTCGTTGGGAATATAATCGAATATGAGGAATTAACGCTTCTTGATTGCACAAAACGTTTTGTCACCTTTGTATGTTTATTCTTCAAACTCAAGAAACTTGTTCCAGACTATCTTTTAGTACATCAGATCACATTTTCATAAACTGTCTGATACGTATATTTACTTTCACTGGGATCACTACGATTTCTGGCCTTTAAAGGGATACTGAACAGAATTTACGAGTTCATGTTGAAAAACAGCGCGACTGGGACTGTTCACCAACTCGCCCAGTTATCGATCCTTAAGAATTTACGAGCTCATAAAGAAAACAAGGCTGGACGAATAGGCGGGACGCTCAAAACCCCAAAACATCACTCATACAGCAATACCTCTAACGGATCGCTGTATTGTTTTGGGAAAAAAGTGCGCGATTGAGCACGGCCGACGAGGGCAACGAGAGAAGTCAGATCACATTTTTCTCATCCCTCTCCTCGCTGAGTCCCGTCTATCTGGTGAATATAAGCGAGGAGGAGAGAAGCAAGGACTCTTCACCTCACTATCAAATTCTCCTGGGGGACTATGACGTCATAGCCATAGCTTGATCGCACCCTTCTTTTTCAAAAGTATAGTCCTCTGTTTAAGATATCGATGTATGAGTGATGGTTTTTTGGAGTTCGTAGCGTCCCTCAATGCTTGTACGGCCTGTTTTTGCGAAATTCAAATATCAGAACAATATCCCTTTAAAGTTACACATTGCTTTCATGCATATATCACTGAATGCATTTTTCTTGTTTTACTATTTCATTGTCAATGGCAGTAAAATTTATAGCTTTGATTTCCGCTGCGTCTAATACACTAGCAAGAATTGTATCCCAACTTATTTTGCTCATTGTTTGGACTGTCAAATCTATAGCATATATTTATTCTGGATTTTAAGAAAATATTTTGCAAATATTCTTTTTTTAGATTCTGTTTTTAATTTACATTGTTCTTTTGATAACATTTAACCCAGCTATGACAGGTATATTTCCACATCCTAGTATTTATTTGTAAAGGTGAAGATATTTATCTATATTTGTGTATTTGCTTGTGTGCATAATATGTCCATTTTCATTATGATATTTCTGTACTGCTTGCACGAAGCTTCAAGGGTCTGGAACCCTTCAGGCTGCTAACTAGCAGCTTTTTTTTCAGCTCCTTGTCACAGCTGGACCATTTGTGCCAACCTAAGGTCAAGAAAGAATAAAACGAGTTTATCAAGCACCAGGTTTGTTTTAACATAAAAAAAAATCCATTCTTGAAGACTGTGGGAGACCATCGCTATAGCCAGCAACTTCCGTCGGGGCTCTTGCGGCTTCGATACTCTTGAGAGCCGCCTTTCCTTTTACGTTTTAACCATTTAAGCGGATATTTTGGATATCCTTTTTACGATTATCGTGTTCACAAGTAGGAAGCGATGACGAAGAGCTGAAAGAGTCTGCTTCTTGCCAACGATCGTACGTTGTGGAGAGCCCATTGACGACCGGTGGAACCGCCGGTAAGCCTTTCGCCACTCTTTCAAGCTTTGTCGTGTCCCGTGCGCTTGCTAAGCTATGCTTGATCCTAACTATGCTTTCAGCCCTGTGCTATTTCGTTATTTAAAAAGAGCGTACCTTCAAAACCCGTGGCTCACTCGGCAGAGGGGGAATGATTCGCCTGCGCCGAAACCTGGGCCTATTCTGAAAGCCGTCCGACGATGGATTAGCGGGGCGTTCAAGTGAAGCTTGGCGGCCGTTCAAGCACTCAATCGCTCTCCGAAGGTGTTAAGCGCAGGCTATGCTAATTCTTATGTGTGGTTCCAAAAGCCGCTCGTGACCGATTTGTTGCATAAAGCGTGAGCGTGAAAAACGCTACAAAAGCGAGCAGCATGCTTTTTTGCATATGTGGCTATGCCTGCGCCATAGAGAGGCACGATCTCTTCGCGTTTTTTTCATGATTTTGACTTGTGTGTTCATCACGTCACATTTTATTTCCTGTGTTCAATATTCCATCACGTCCTAGGACCAGTGGTGCCCTCGTCGGTTGAAATTGCTTCTGACGAACTGTAGTGGCTTCGCGTGCGTGTGTGTGTGTGACGGGTTGGCAACAAGGATTGTGTTGCGAACCATGAACAGCAGCTTACGGAGAGCTAGGATTTCATTTTGGGAGTTGAAAGTGGAACGAGTGATCGATGGGGGCGGTTGTCCGAGAAAAGAGAACGGCAGAGTGTCGACAAAGAAATGGAAGGCCCTCGAGGAGCAACTGGAGAACTTCAAACAAGGAACGGCACAGGGCGAGACGCGGGAAAGGCAGAGGGCTTCAACGACGAGGCTGGCAAGCAAGCCTAACGTTACAAACCTGCTTGGATCGACCAGGAAAATGACTGAAAACCAGTGTTGCAGGCGTTAATGTAAAATAAGTAAAGATATAAGTTACTCGTCATTAGCAAATAAATGGAACGCGTTACCCACCTACGCTACCTCTAAATAAAAGGAACTCCTTACCGTTACAGATTAAAATTAACACACGTTACTTATGCGTCATTCTTTTATTTATAAATTGACAGTAACCGCGTTTCTTTTTAGTGGCAACGTTTGTTGACATTCGAACAAATGACTTTGGAGCTGCAGTTTTTTTAAAGTGGGACTTTCTGCTTTTGGATAACACAAGAGGAATAATAAAAGTGTGTGGAATAAGTGCAATAACTAATAACTTGGCGCATATATTTCGTTTCAGCTTTAGTCCACATGCAGCCGACGCAACAAGCAAATGGGACCAACTCAACGGTGTCAAAAGTGCAAGTAATTGGGCCTTTTTTGTTTATTATTGTTTCAGCGATGATCGCACACGTAAAGAAACATGATGGACATGGTCCTGGTCCGCCTTTTGACGCTGTCTGGTTGGTCCCATCAGCTCGTTGTGTCGTCTACGTCTTGACCTAAAGGGATACTTGAACGAAATTTGAAATATTAGCCCCGAAAAGGTCGCGTGGCGCCCCCTTTCGGCAAACCGGGGTGACGTCACGGCGAGGAGAGAATTTTTTCCCGACTCGCGCCGCTCGCACAGTGGAGGCTGTGACGACGCTAGCTGTCGGCGCGCTCGTTTCTATTTAATTTTTTTGCGTGTTTTTCGTAGGAAGTGTAACTTTTTATATCTGCCTTTATTGAGGTATGGCCAGTAGCTACAGGTGAAACTTCAACCAACATTTTAAGCATGGTTGACAGGGCAGGCAACGCATGAATCGGAGTGGTATATGAAGATAAAGAAATATGGCCATATTTGCAGGAGCATCACTATAGATTTATATCTCGCACACTAAATTCTGCTGATGGTCTGAATGAATTGGCAGGTTATGTCTACTATTTTATTTGTATCTCTGTTTTAAACAAGATCGCCGAAGCAGAAAAGCTGCATGCTGCTCGAGCAACATGCTAAATACAGTCTGAACCATGGGGAGAGAAACACAAGTAAGACAGCCCTAAGTGCAGTGGCAAAGTAAAAAATAAGGAACAGTTATTATATAAATTGCTCGCATTTGACCTTTGCTGGATTCGGATAGTATTTCAATGAACTACAGGGGTGGTATCTGTGGACTTGTTTATATCAACCCTCAAGTAATGTATAACAAACGTAAGCGAAGGTGTCTAGCTCGTTATTAGTCCCTTAAGCCCTAAAATTTAGATTTTACTGATATCGAATTGTCCCAAAAGTTAAAATACCAGAAGCCTTTCTCACGCAGACTGTCGCCCTTCACAGGTTCCACATTTTCTGCTACTAGTGGTGCATATACCACTGGACAGACAATCGAATGCTTGCTTTTACTGCTGTTTTCCTCTGTTGCCACAGAGACCAGCTGTAGGGAGTTTGGAGGCTGAGGAAGCATTTGGAGACCTGCAGCAGTGTCTCTTTTAATTTGAAATGACAATTCAGACTAAAGGCTGTATTTTCCGAATGCCCAAGGCTGGAAAAAATGTCCAAAAAAAGTAGAAACAATCCAAATTACGGTACTATTGTTGTGTATATTTTGGGCAGTTCAATACATATCATACAGGCAACCGGGGGCAATTCGGCCGTCTTTGCTGCCACCATACAACATATTTCCAGTAATTGTGCATCTTCTAAGAAATATGCCTGCATACGTGTATAAAATATATAATTAATTCACGATGAAGCTACATGTACGTAAAACAACCCTGTTCCACGAGCACTTCAAAGATAATCAGACAAAGGGCCTTTAAAACATCTGCGAAGCAGCGCATGCAGAGTGGCTGCGCAAAGTCGGGGTCGGGAGCTAATTTGCCGACCGCCCACAGGCCAATGATATAAAAGCCCCTTTAAATGCCTTGATGGCGGGATGTAATATCCTTCTAAATCATGAACATGCGAGGAACAGAATTGCAGCGTCTGAAACACTTGCGCCACCGCTTCACCGATCCCTCGCAAAATTGCCTTGTGTCGTGTGGACGGATGGGGAGGTTCATCGGCGGAATTGCCTCCGCCGATAGCCTTTGGGATTCGAAACCCAATTTTAACGGTAAAAGGGACGAGTAGGCTTATAAAATGTACGAAAGCACGTCAATATCGGCCTAACTCAACGTCCTGTACACCGGGTAAACGAAGTCCAGCTCCACGAAGAGCTTGCGGCACACAACTCTATACCAGGAAACCGGTGCTGGAAGTGAGCCGATGCGAGATCGCGGAGCGGAGTCATCGCCCTGACGTCACGGTACACCTCACCCAATCAGGGCGCGGCGACCGCAGCGACGCTTGTGTTCGCTCTCGGATCTAATAGCCATCGTCTTCAGAAATGGTGTGAACATGATTGACAATATCCGTGAATGTCAATTGCACGTTTGTATTCTGAGCCTGATGGCTGTATTGTTTCGTTATAAACGGCCCATACTGGCAAGAGCCCGGAGAGCAGCCAGCGGAAAAAAGTGACATCCGGCGCAATCGTGAGGTACGTCACGATTGCGCCGGATGTCACGTTTCTCTACGCACGGGCTCCTCGTGGCGCGCGCCCCGAGGAGCCCGTGCAGACAGAAACAAGTATCGCCGCAGCACTCCCGCTCGCCGGCTGCGGGGGTGGAAGCAGCCGTCCCCCTCTCCCGCGTACCCGTGCCGCCTTTTCCCCTCGAAGGGCCCGTACGGACTGAATCGTGTAGCTCCGTGCCGTGGCGCGCACCGCACGCTACGAGGATCTTATGCAGAGAGAAATGCGTACCCCGCAGCGATTTCCCTCGCCGGCCGCGGCGAAGGGGGGCAGCCGCCTCCCCCTCCCGCGTGCCCGTGCCACCGTTCTCTAGGTTTAGTATCAAGCGGGCTCCGGATTCATTTGAGCCTTACGGGCGACCCCTTTGACAGGCGCTTGGGCGATATGGCTAAACTGTTACCGGTATGAACCCTTTTAATTCATACTGGCGCCAAATGTCGTCAAGCCTATTGGCAACGTACTTGATTCAGTGGGACAAAGCATGGACATATGGAAGTACAACAGGTCTGGTGCTTGGCCTTTGCTTTTCTCTAGGTCCAGTACACCCCCTAAACATTCCCACAAGGGACTCACTAACGCCCACAACAACCGCCGAGGGGAAGCCCGCAGAGTCTAGCCTTTTTCCATGGGCCAAGAAACTTAAACCGCACCTTTGGTGGCACGACTACAATATAGGCGATCCGAAGGCACGACGCGGCAATGGATAATGGCCCTTTTCACCAATTTTGAGTGGGCCGAATCATAAAGAAGTAACCCGTTCTTTGACCTGGGATCATACAACAACCACACATGTGACGTCTCAAGGCGGAGATTAATGTCCGAAAATTGGAAAGCCCCTTCTGTTGAGACCTCGTGTTTTTAGGACCTTAGGCCCTCAAAAACATTCCGTAAAAATGTCTACAATCTCGTTAACCACTTCAACACAGTCATAGTCATGGAAGATCTAATGACAAAAAGATAATCATGGACATGTCTTAGAACTCTCAAAACGCGTGCATTCAGTCTCCCAGCAATGGCTCTATGACATTCTGCCAGGTAAATATCACTAAGCACCGGGGTAGCCTAGACCCAATACATATGCCGATTTTTCGCAAAAGGGTATCACCCTTGTATGCAACTTAGGTTGACTCGAGGTAGAAACGCAACAACTCCAGAAACGAGCCGCTCAAATGTCCTGAAGAACTACTGAAGGCAATGGACCCGTTGATTTGGATACATTCCTCTACGGCTGTGATGAGCTCAACGTGGGGCATATATTAAAACATATCCTCAACATTAAACGACACAATGTTACATGATCTTGTGTTATCTCTCCTAAAAAAATCAACCAGAGCCTCTGAATTACATTTCAAAGAAGGGTCATTTAGGCTGAGCGAGGTCAGGTGGCCCTGGAGGAACGAGGACACATGCAGGTGCCACCAATTCCTCTGGGTGACAATGGCCCTAAACGTCATCAACTTTTTGTGCGTTTTCACTGTTAAGAAAGCTTCCAAGCTAAGACACCTCGCTCCTAACATATACTTTCTAAGGCTAGCCAAACTAAGCTTTCGACAGAGCTGTACCGCACATGCCTTAACTTTCTTTAAATCCACCTTCGACAAAGATTTAAAATTTTTCAGCATTGCCTGTCTTGATTTCTCTTAAAAGATGTTTTCAGAAACCACAACAAAACCGCCTTCCTTATCCGACACTAACAGCTTCAACCTTGACATCTTGAAGAGCGACACACGCACACCCAGCTTCATCTTGCGCACCGGTCGTCTGCCCTCATTGGTAAGTCCCTCCACACAGTCGAGAACGCGCCGTCCCTTGTTGTCAGAGGTAACATTCTCTGACACCTGACCCACAAGGGTTAGCATTCCTGGGGGCGTGACTGATGGCTTTGTGGCGTACTTTGGGATCTTATCCAGAATCTTCACAATCGCGGACGTAGCTGAAGAGTCCCCCAGAAACACAACTCTGCCCTCTCCACCGCGAAGATCCCTGGGGCTCTTAGGGAGCGGGCCAGGGAGACGAGCCTACAAGAAATCGCCACTTGCGCAGACTTTCTTCTACGCGACCTAAGGTCACGTAGAAGAGAGTCTGGATGAACGCGTTTTGAGAGTTCCAAGATATGTCGATGATTATCTTATTGTCCTTAGACTTAGCCATGGCCACGACTGTGTTAAGGTGGTAAGGCAAATTGTAGATATTTTTGCAGAATGTTTCCAGGGCTCAAGGTCCGGATAGATGGGGCATTGTAATTTTTTACCATTAATCTCCTACTTGAGACGTCACATGTGTGCTGGTCATATGATCCCAGACCGAAGAAAGCGTTACATTCCTATGATTATGCCCACTCAAAATTGGTGAAAAGAGCCATTGCCGGGTCGTTCTTTGGGCGTCTTTGTTGAAGGTGTGCCATTATAGGTGCGGTTTAAGATCTGTGACACAGATGCAACGCCTTGCCACTGCGGGCGCCCCTCGGCGGTCGTTGTGGGCGTTGCTGAGTCCCTGGTAAGAATGTGTAGGGGGTATACTAGACCTAGACAAACTCGAAGGACAACCACCACACTTGTTGTACTCCCGTTTTTTCGTGCCTTGTCCAAGCGGGCAAGCACGTTGCCAATAGATTTGATGTGCCTGTCGTCTTCTCGGTGGCACCTAAGCTGTCACGCATTTGTGCCTCGGCGCAGTAGAGCGGAACGACCTGCCGTTCAGTGTGACATCTGACATCGCACTGCGTACCCTCCATTTGCAAGGGGGGTCGTGTATCAGATCCCCCTGTCCCGCGGCAGGGTGCATATTGGTCAGCCGGGACGATCTGTCAATATAAAGCCAAGGGAACATTTTATTTCCCTGGGTTTTTCGCCCTCAGGGAGCCGGGCGGCTCATTGTAGTAGGTGTGGCTGCTCGCCGTCATTCCATGATATTACTACTTTGTCTCGACACCAAAAACAAGACAGCAAGAGAGATAGGCGAAGCAAATTTTATGCTGACTCATGGAGCGGACTCCTGCTTGAGCGCTCCTTTTTTTGCCCTCGTAGGTGACGAGGTCGATTTCCTTAAAAAGGGACGACAGGTTCGTGAGACTGTGTGTATGTTTCGCCGATGCCGGGAGTTATTGGTTCCCATTTTTTTTTTGTTCGTTTTCCCTCCAGTGTTTCTTGTTCAATAATGTTTTTCCGCACAGCAATAACCTTTCAGTTTTAAGTAAGCGCCTATCTGTGTGTCCCATCGTCCTGTTCCTACGTTTTTTAGCACCTATTCCCAGAAAACAAGTATTCACCAGCAACTGTCTCAACTATACGCCTTATTTTGTGGCTGATGCGCTAGACGTACGGTGATAGTTATAGATTATGAATCGAGCGCATGACGTTCTTTTGATCGAATGCTCGTGATAATGCGATGTTTCTTTTTTTCTTTTCTTTTTTTTTTCTTTTTTTTTTTTGGGGGGGGGGGGGGGTTCAAGATATGGGGAATGTATTATCGTGTACGCTACCACGGAGTTTTCGTACATCACTTCCGCCGTTCGGCAATGCCCTCCTTAACCCACTACGATACCCGCAAAACAACAGTCAAGTTCATTGGCGCCTCAGCGCCGATGAACTTGACTCTTGTTTCCGCGTATCGTAGTGAAAAACTCCCTATTAGCTATAACACGGCAGCCGTGGCCGTTCCGTACGCGCCACATAGCTGGGGCACTTTGGAAAACCGCACTTACCCCACCTACCCCGTATAGCAGAATCGCTCTTCCAGGTTACCATAATGCTTTCTCCTTGTCGTCTTCCACGCACAGATCAGACGCCGCCACAAAAGTTGCCGATGTTTGCTTCACGAGCTTTTTAAAGTGATAGCTTTACGGGCGACATTTTTCAGAGATTTCGATCTCGTGGGCTGCCGTCGCCGCTGTAGAGATCACTTATTTTCCCTTGTGGTGCGAGGAGAGGGAAGTCGGGACTTCCGGTCGGCGTGCCGCGCGAAGAGAGCAAAGAGGGCCGCCCTGACGTACCGCCGAGAATAGCGCGATGAAGGGACACTCTTCCTATCGTCCGCTTGCAACCGTTGTTTCCAAGCATTCCTCGCGCCATGCGAAACCCCACTTCCCCAGTATGCAGACACTACGCGTAATGTCGGATGGTTTTGGAAACTTCCACCACACTTACCCACTTACATCTCGGATCACCGAGCACTGGTGGCGACCGTCAGAGACATCCACGACGCCAACCATGATGACTATGAGAGTTAGCCACGCCGCACCTCCGTCCTCAGGTACAGTTTACTGAACTGTTAAATATAACGCGGGAGCTGCGGCCGGAGAGACTGCGTGCGTCATCTACCGGCTCAAACTGGCAGCTTATGCCGCTGTTGTCTTCTGGAGATACACACCCAGCTCCGAAACAATCACCGATGCGAGATTCGGCACTAAAGAAAAAAAAAAAATGTCACTCCTCGAATTTTTTTTTTTTAAAGCAGGTGGCCTTTATCAGGGAAACTGCAAGATCACCGAGATATGGTAGCCCCGCATGGTAAATGCGTAGGTATGACTGAGCAGTGCGGCAAAAACAACAAAACAAACAAGTGAAAATCTAAAGCGTGGGCGATGAAGAAAGAAACGGGGAGCTGATGGCGATAATTGTATCGGGCAGTGACGACAATCGCAAAAACAGCCGCCTCATTCTCTGCCGCATCATTGGTTTATTCGCTAGACAGCTCTTATATCAATTTCGGCCACCGCTGCCGCGTTATAATTAACAGTTGAGGACACTGTATGTGACGACACCATTCTGCGCCACCGTGCTAAAGCTGTCGCGTTCGTTTTTTTTTATTTTTTTTTTTT
This sequence comes from Ixodes scapularis, assembly GCF_016920785.2. Taxonomy (NCBI): domain Eukaryota; kingdom Metazoa; phylum Arthropoda; class Arachnida; order Ixodida; family Ixodidae; genus Ixodes; species Ixodes scapularis. The sequence continues at coordinate 658,287 of NW_024609861.1, read as the reverse complement.
ACAGCGGGTTTGTTAAGGGCTAGGTTCCCCAGGATCGTATCCGTGTATTTCGGCACAAACCTACCAGGACAGCTACCGCCATCTATAAGCGACGGCGGCAAGCTCACAACCAGTATGGTTTCCGCCGTCGCTCGTAGATGGCCGCAACTTTTCCAGCCATGATAGAAGAATGGATAGTTGGGCGCGTTGGTGGGAATGCGTCGTCGTCTGTTTTTCGCGCTGTTTCCTGCGATGAAGAAAAAGCACACAGTGCATCGAGTACAGCTCCGCTAGTCACCCTTCTTCGCGTGAGTGGGAAGGCTGTACGTTTTTGGTTACCTTTTTCGTACGGAGATTCCCTGACTCATGGGAACGAGAAAAATACATTAGCAGGTGTCCTTTCAATTAATAAAGTTAACCTACCGAGATATGTGTACAACCATCGGGAACGATTATGCTGCCAGGGCATTTCCCCTTTGTTGGTTGTTTAGCTGACTTGCTTCCGCTAAAGGTCCTAAATAAGAACTTCGTACAAGCAGCGACAGTTTTTGACACGCCGACTGCCTGACGGTGCAGGTTTTACGAAGCGAATGGCGACGCACAATAGAAGACTGAACTGAATGACGACTTTTTTTTTTCCACCGGAATGTGCTTTTTCATTTGTATTGATTGTAGTTACTTGAAAAAAAAAGTATCAGGGGATTTTAGTTTCCGCGAGTCAGAGAAGTTCCGATACCGAAAGAGGCGCTCCCAGGGCCCTAATCTGGACACTTGGCAAAAAAGTTGGCGAGAAATTCGGCGGCCGTGATTGGCCAACGCCGCACTTGATCTTGGCGCCGGCCAATCATAGCCGCTGGATTTCTCGCCTACTTTTTCGCAGTGTCCAGATTAGGGCCTCTAAATGCCTGTGAAACAGACATCGGAAAGTGGTGTTGTCGCGTCTACTTTGCGCCTAGCAGACAACAAAGAGAGAAAGAGAGAGAGAGAGTGACTGTCACCTAGAAGAGTAATTCCGCCGCACAAGGTAGGCGGCCATGCGCGGTGTATCGGAGTGCAGCTGCTATATGGCGCTGGGGGCATACGGAACGGCCACGACTGCCGTATTACAGCTAATAGTATCCGCGATAGTACACCATTAGCTGGACAATAATGTTTTATAAAGGAATAGTTTCGAAGGCAGAAGGAGGCTTAAGCAATGTCACTTTTTATAAAGCCCGCGGCATGCACTTAAGAGTAATAAACGCATACCCTTAATGGGTGCTCTGACAACATTGTTTTCGATATGTACGCTTCTTACCTTTCTTATGTAATAAAGCCACTAACCCTGCCTTTCTTGTGGCTGCGGCCGATCAAATTCTCCTGTATTCAACAACAGAGAGGCCGACCGTGCTGCAGCAATAAAAAATCAAAGAAACAAACACAGTTTATGCTCCAATGTGTAACGGTCTTAATGCGTTTGGTAGTGATGGCCATCCTTCGTTTCCCCTTAAGTGCAGGCGCAGCCGACGCTATGAGCTAATGGCACCAACCATCGCTGGACCAATTGTATTCAGGGAAGGCCTAATGACTCCCGCTTTTGCCGTTGTTTGATTAGGGAATTGCGGTAGGTCGTTTTGCTCCTCCGCTACAGTATCGGTAAAGAAAACGCCGCCGCTGCGCATGCCCGCCGCCAGCCTTGTCTGCCTAGTTCAAGGTCTTGTGGCGGATTAGGGAGTCCTTTGCGCGTGCTTAGCGGGCTGCGGAGATGGTCTGCTAAACCTCCCTAATGACGCCATTTCCTCATAGCATCGAGTGCGTCTAGACGTGAGCTGAAATGAAGTATAGGATGTTATAAAACAATCCTGCCATATGAGGTAATCTGAAGTATTTTTTTTATATTAGCACTCATTTTTAAACTTGGTAATGAATAATAGCGTAGTCTGAAGGAGCTTCGGGATATAACTCCGAGCACATGTAGCTTTAGATTCGTGGACGCGAGAAGCATTAAATAGCCTATCTTGATCTTGATTCGTCCCTAGGAATCCTGTTTTGTTGCTGGTAAACTCATGTATGATATGCTAGGGTGTCGACTCACTTCCCTCGGCATTATTCAGTCATGTACAATATTCACGTGTTTTGTGCGTCTGACCTTGGCAAACCTAAGAACGCTATATATTTATCTATTTCATCACTTTGGCTTCCCACGAAATTGCTATTGACACTCTAGTTGCACTCCATCATTGTCAATACATCGTCTGAAAGCGTGCATGCCATTTGACCGTTCAAATAATAAATGGGTTGTATTGTTGATGCGACTTTAGTTCTTCCGATTACATATAATGCCCGAGTCCCACTAGTGATAAACAGAAACAAGCGATAGCCACAAGCCTCGAACCCATGCAGCATGCTCGCGATGGTACCTTTAGAAGGTGTTAGTCGTTCGGTGCTCATGAAGTAAGCACGTGTGGTTGCACGACTGCCAAAGATACCCTCATGTGCATGATGCTCGAGTTTGAGCATAGCCGCCTTTATTCTACAAAGGCTGGCAAATCGGGAAAGAATCTGGTTTGAGGCTTGTCGCTGTCGTTTTTTCTTTTTGTCGCTCTAGTGGGACGCGGGTATAAACATTTTATGTAAAGAATAGTCGAAACCTTTTTTGTGTGTGTAGGTTTCACCACCCATCTTGTTCAATGTACGGTTTCAAATAAACTATCATGTGATATAATCACAAACAGTCGCCACTGCCCTAAAATCCTTGAAAGTTTCCTTCACCAATCTCTCATCCTGTGTCAAGAAATCACTTCGCGGCTATGCCGGGGCACCTCTTAAGCTGCGTGAAAAAGCATCGCAGCCCGTTTGTGGATTGCGCAGAAGGCGTCGTTTATGAGATCCCGCTGACGTGCGGTAAAAAGTACGTTGGACAGACGGGAAGATGTCTAAATGACAGACTGCGCGAGCACAACCAAAAAGTGAACGGACAGCGTGACGGTCATTTGTCGATGCACTGCCATGACTATGGGTGCAAACCTGAATTTAGTTTGTGCACTGTTATTAGAAAACATAGAGATAAGACGGCAAGGGAAATTATAGAGGCAGACCTGATAAAAAAAACAACTACGGGGATCAATGTGTCAGCGTGGCGTCCATCGATTTGGGCGACAAAGAGACACGCTTCTTGCGATCAGTGGCGTGGCTTGGGATTGGTTGAATGGCACGATGATGCAGAGTATTTATACTCTTGATTTTCTGACGATTAAACCAGTTGAAGTTAGCGCACTGTGTTGTCTCGCTCCTACTCTTCGTCCCTGTCGTGAACGCTATTGTGTTCCCCAACTATACTCCGCGTTTATTTTAATATGAACCGTAGGGGACGCTACATGCCGATTGCGCCAAGCTTGATCTCAGGGCGTGCGACCTTACCTTCGGGGTTGGCCCAGCCGGGCGTGGTGCGCAAAGTGGTATGACAACCTCTTGGCCTCGAACTGGCACCGATCGATTCTAACGTCTGCTACAGATCATGTTAAGGTGAAATGAAATACAGGCGAGTACAATCCGACTCCACATTAAACACGATACCCCTTCGCTCGTTAGAATGGGGAGAAATATGAATCACTATTATACATTTCAAATTATGGGCCGCGAGGACGTCATATTGTCATCGCCCTATTGCATCGCGCCATGGCGTCGTGCTACCTCGTTAAAATTACGTGCCACGATAAAGGGGGACGAGTCACGTGGAAGCTGAACGTACAATTAATGGCGGTAGTTTTAGTTTAATTGAGAAACATACCATATTACGTATATTTTATAGCAGTCAATATTATCTAAAAAAAATGTATTAAAAGAAGTTCGCGGAGCCAGCAAATCGCTTGGTAAGTCAATTGTGTCATGAAACTAAGATGGAATTATTTTTATTTCTTTCTAGGCGTCTAAAATACACCCGGCTCTACCCATTAATAAAAGGAATTTATAAACATTTAGTCACTCGAAATCTAATTGGCAATATTTATTTCAGTGGTTTACCCAATGGGTAAGATAAAACTTCACAAAAAGCAGACAACCGTCTTTTTTTTTTAAGTGCTGAATATCTATGGTTTATTAAACAACGGGATTGTTCATAGGCGTTTTTTTGCATTTGTGCTCCACTCCCGACTTAGTAGCAAATACATTTTTTTATTGTTTCATGATGTAAGACACAAATAGCAAATAAGACAAGAAGTCCTTGTCTGTAGGTTTATTATAGTATGTGTTTTCCCTTTCTGAAATCTAGTGACATCTTTTACCTCTAACTTGACAGCATTTTTTCTTGGACGACGAAAATTTTATATTCTACCGTGGCAAACTCAAATTGGCTATCATCGCTCAAGTATGCCATAGCCTTTAAGGTGCCTTACCGAAGAGTTATTTTCAAAACGCAGAAAGGGTCAACGAACTCTAAGTTTTTCCCGGGGAAGCCTTTACGAACTAGAATAAAGTCGCTCAGCTGACCACTACGCATCTGGCTACTGTGGCGAGATAATAAGCTCATTTTACATCTGTTCGATAACTAAACGCTGCGCCCGTTTTCAGAGCGATAATTTTGCGCCGTTGATTGTGCTCCATATCGACGCGGGCCATTTGCGGCACTCCGCTAAAACATTCCACGGGGCGCTGATGACAAGATGACAAGCAAGCAAGATAACATGCATGGTCATTCATTGTTGCAAGCTAACATGCATGCTAAGTAAAACAGTTCCCGCCGGGCAGTCCGGCAGTTCACCAGGATAGGTGCCGATGTGTTCAGAGTTATCACGCACAAGCATTCTCGGGAGATACGTACATAAAATTGCCCTAGTATTTTACAATAAATTCTGTATTAGAACGCAATCAAAAAGCAAGTGCACTAGTGTCCCGTCAATGCCCCTGACATATACAGAGTTTTATTTTCTAAAGGAAAAGCTATTTACCAAACGAAACATTCATTCATCTTAAACAAAACAGTCATTTGAGAGTGCACTTCGTTTTGTCTACTTCCCTGTTTATTCGGCGCTTTTTGCTTGGCACGTGTGACTATTTATACCGAACTGACGTACTAAAACACGCTTCCCCCTTACGGAGACAGCTAAAATGTTCTCTACATAATACACCCTCATTGATTCCAAAACGCTATGGCATTGTCGTCCGGTGTGTTACTCAGTTTAATACGAAGTGCCTCTGCGAACTGTACGGTGCGCGCTCGCACCTTTTCCGTTCATGCAGTCCATCTGCTCCGAAATAACAGCTTAGAAGCTCCGACGTCAAACCTTAGCTGTCACTGTGTTTCACCTTACGGGTTGCGTTCAGTGCTTACCCTTTTTTTTTGTCGTTCCTGCAGCTGCAACTTTTCAGACCTTCCGTATCGGTTCTTCGCTATTATACTCCGTTTTAGCCCAAGTCAAGCCATAACCGAGGCTGCGATCTATTGACGCACATCAAGCGGTGCTGAAAGTTAATCGTACCGGCACTCGTTGTCGAGATCTCCCCTCGGAGACAGCGGGTTCATAATCTGGCACTATTTGAAGTCACGTGTGACCCTTTCTACCGTGTTCCTGGCTGCTGGACGGCACAGGAATTAATGTTGCCAGGACACCCCAGGCCGCTTCGCGTATTTAAGGATTCCTTTACTGTAAAAGGCCGATTCTTGATCGGATATGAAGGTCTTGATTCGAGCCTGTGCACATCCTTTTTCGGGAGACATGTCTCGTTTTTCGCATCTTTTTATCCAAGGCGTGCGGCGGACATCCGATTCCACTGTCAAACGCAAATTAAAAACGATTGCGTTCTTTCACTTTTACACTTTGGCAAAGTCTAAATTAGCAGCTTTGAAAGATTATCCTGAACGTTTTTGAGAGAACCGCTTTAAGGTTATTTACTGTTTCTTGCATTTGATACTGCAGACTACAGTGGTCCCAAGCAGGATGAGCAAAGTACACACACGAGATACCCGTATAAAAATGATATACAGAAAGCAAAAAAACACGAAAGCAAGTGAACAAATAACCTGAGAAAGATAATTCAATACAAAACTGTAAGCCGTAGAACATATCTACAGAAAAGAAGCACAATATTGAAGCATATGAACACCAAATTTATCAACATCGAAACACTTTGAAACGCAAAAGTAAATCTAAAACAACACCTCACGCGACTCTATAACAAATGATCTAATGATGAAGCGAAATGCGGAACTGAAATAACCGAACATAGAAGAGAACTCCAATTCTCAGTCGTGCCAGGGAAAAATTACATTTTAAACAAATTAGAGCGTGCAAAGTATTAAGTTAAGGAATGCTGATGATGGTGCACGCCTAGTTCGTCTTGTGGAAAACGGATTCAAATAAGAATCCGAATTCAAAGACAACTTCTTAGAAAGTGGGTGCACCCACTTTGTATTTTACGTTTGTTTTCTTCACTGGTGCGTAGTCGTGTTCAATATGCCTCGGTTGTCTGGAACTGTATTGGAGTGACGAATTCAGGTTTAATTGAGAGTGTTCAACGTAGGTTTGTTCGTGTTTTGTTTGATCGTTACTTTCAACCGAATTATTTCTATAGTTATGAGAGGATTTGTGAACTCGTGAAGTTAGACTCGTTGCACAACAGGAGAACAATTCGTGAACTGACATACTTGTATAAGATTGTAAATGGTATAATTGACTCCCCAGAGCTACTCAGCCACATCTATTTGCACGTTCCTCGTCAGTCTTGTAGACTTTATACTTTGTTTTATCCTATCGACTTTTATCATGCCGCACCCATAACACGCCTACAACTGACTTATAACCATTTAAAACAGATTTGTGCAAATGCTAGCCTTGATATATTTGATCAAAAGCGTAAATTTCGACAGTGTGTTGAGGCTATTGCTCTTTCCTAACGTTTCGCTTTTATCCTGTTTAGCGTTGTATTTCTGAAGGAATAAGTGCACCACTAAGGAGGCGTCAAGCTGTTGGTGGGTCAGTGAAAATAAGAATAAACATAAACATAAAATTTTCAGACGGGCTCTTCGTCTACAATGAGGGCGAATCAATTCTTTCAAATTTTCCATAAATAAACCCCACGGCACGTCTTATAACAAATGCCAATATTTCAGAATTCGATTCAGTATTAGGGTCCCAAGTTTGACTACCCTATTCTAGTTTAGGTCTGACGAGTAATTTGTAAGCGAATAATTTCACCTTCGAAATAGCATGTTTAAGCCTGTACCTAAAAACTACCCAGCGTCTTGAAGGCTCGCTCGGGTAGTTCTTTCTACCTCGTAGTGTGCGAAAGACCCCGCAGAAAAGAGGTATTCGTTGCTATTGTTATGTGTGTGTTGCTGGCGTGTCAGAAAACCTCTTTGGTCGAAAATCACTTTGGCCTGGGACAGTTGCTACTCGTCACCTGAGCGTCCGAAGTACTAGTGGTATCAAGGTTCTGTCGGTTTCTTCAAAAGCTTTTTTCTCTACAGGTTCATTTTACTTTTTCCAGCGCCGTCCATATTTCGTTTCATTCCGTGTTGAACCGCGACAGAAGGCTAGGGGCCTCCAAAGTCAATCAAGCGCCAGTCCAGAGATGTCGTCACGCACTAATACACGCCAGAGCAGCCAGGTGACGTCACTTTTGAACTTGTGCTTGGTTGGCTGTGGAGGCCCCTAGCCTTCAGCTGCGTCTCGACACAGGATAAAACAAAATAAGCAACGAAACTTTTTTTTTTTTTGCGGGTTGTTAGGAATTTATATTTCTAAAAAAAAAGGGGGGGGGGGGTATCAGACGGAACATCTATATACTTTTTCAGTTACATTGGGGTGTTTTAAACCCTCAATCTTTGGATTAACAAAAGCAAACGGTTTACGGCGGCCGATCGTTAATCGGTTCCTTTTGTTCGCGCGGCTGTAAGCACTCTATTTTTCTTTGGGCTTCCCACTTCGCTTTCCGGATAAGGGCACGTTGACAGTCGCGTAATTTATTTTTGTTTCCTTTCAAATTTCAACCAGACACAGACCTCTAAACAGCTCGATTTACGACTGCCAAAATGCGTGTCCCGCTTGGCGCACGTGCATGCATCATTTGTTTCCCTTCAAATTGTCCGTTTCGAGAAAGCATTGTACGCCGCCTACCCCAGAGCACGGCCCTGCCTAGAGAGAACACATATGGCAATCATTCTCAACAGCCACTTGCTGCGCAGAACGTCTAGGGTGGGAGGAGTCGCATTTACTTTTGATTGGTTCTGCTGAGTTAAAGGGATGCACATAGGCGTGTTTTTTTTTAAAATTTGATTGGAGTATTTCATTTTGACTATTAGTATAATTCACATGCAAAAGCGAATACGATTCTATTCCCTATAATACTGATTGTGTATATTGTATAGTCAGACATTTTATTGTAAATAGTGTTAAAAGATAGCGTAATAACTTAGTACATTTCGAGGCATTCGAAGCGGAAATGTATTAATAAAGTACGTTTTCCTTTACTGAAACTTTTGAATTTTGACCAACATTATCATCATCATCATTGTCGTCGACATCATTATCATCATCATCATCATACCATGAAATTTCGCGATCCTGGCCAGCATTAGCCTAGGGCCCCGAAATCTCTAAATCCGGCATTGATGACAGGGTAGGGTGGGGGAACGTCTCCGCAAACTCCAAACACTCGTAATGACCACCTGATAAAAAATGGCCACCTACGAGTGTTACCCGAGGAAAATGTTCATTCTTGCAGCTTGCCAGAATTTGTTAATCGCGTAAAACAACCACCTGTAATTTTTTCCTTTGCTCAGTGTGTATTATTTGTGTGAGCTGTGACTGTGATAAGTAGGGCGTATTCTTTTGTTCCTTTCTTGTGTACCTTTTTGTTCGATATATGAACTGGCGTGGTTGACCTTTTTCTTTTATTTATACTTCGTGGTGTATTTACATGAGAGCCCACTGTTCATTTTTAAACACTGTTGGCTGTTGGGCTGTTGTTTTCTGTATATGTGAAGTGTTTTTTCACTCCTACGATGTCTTCTAATTGGATTATGTAGTATTTATACATAAATAAAAGTGGCTCCGCCGACACATATGCACTGAAGGGTCACGTGATCTCTACCCACAGAGCCGTTAATACGATTTTTTGATGTGTGCTGTAATTTCACAGAAACGATTAGGAAAGACCTCACGAGCCTCTAAGAAACAGGTGTCTTGCACCTTTTAGGAATTCTTATAAGGCACGTCAGGTCCATTAGAAAAATTTGACGAACATCTCAAATACCTCAAGCATTCATTAAAGTGTACGTCAAAACACACAAAAAAAAATCTTGACAGTTTTTAATAGGGAAGCTATCGTACAAGATAATCCAGCAGTCAGGGATGCCAAAACTTCTATCAACCTTGGCAGGTTTCACCATTGGAATAGATTCATTGATCAACGCTGATATTGTCGAAGCAATATACCTTTTGCAACTAGAGAGAAAAACAAGTGGCGATAGCTCGAAGCATGACTTGAGCCCTGAAGGGGATTTGCGCTATACATCCTGTCTCATCTCCCACTCATTTGAGTCGTGGAGGAGGCACGAGTGGTTGCGCTAGTCCCGATTTGGACGCCAACTCGAGTTCGACCTGTGGGCACAGCGAAAGCCTACGCGGGCAAGCTACCTTTCATAAAAACGATTCATTTTGTGAAGAAACTCGTGGACCATCTGATTATGTTGTTGCCCAAACATCCTGGCAAGAAGAGTGCTCGTGTCTACACATGGTGTGCTCAGTATTACCGCAGATGTCCCCAGGATACTTATCTTTTATAATCACACAATCTAAGGTTTGCGTTGATCTTGACGCGGAAAATATAAAAGCCATGCTGAAATGAATGCTTAGAGGGTTGGTCATTCATAAAAGGGGTTATGGCGCAAAAGCATAGGACAAGAAAGGAAGAAAACATACAAAAAGAACACGCAGAAGTGCTGACCTGAAATTCGGAAGGTTCACATGAGTTTTAATTAGGCACCTTGTTTGTCGTTTTGTGTCTAATCCTTTTTGCCCTTAGTTTTTGTTGCTTTTGTGGCTATTACATTGATGCCTTGGTCTATCTTGCCAAGTAAGTAATAAACAAGTCGCGGAGGGTTGTCAAATGCGCTGGACGCTTATTGAATTAAACCCAGACAGAAAACGCGGCCCAGACTTCACCTGCGATCTGCTTTAATTTTAAAAGTAAATTTACTAAAATCCTGTCGGTTGTGCAATTTCGTAGTGTCCCAAAATATAAAAGCCTGTAGTCAGATAAAAAAAAATATCGTCCCCATCTTCAGATTTATTAACAATGTTTTGTTCTCTTTATTCTCTTTACTTGTAACGCTGGTCGTCGTCTTTTCCTGTATCCTTACAATCTTTCCCGGCCTAGCTTTGTCCTTTGTAACCGGCGGGCTTCTAACACCGTGAATGCCAGATCGGAGTCCATCTCCGAGACATATGCAAATCGGTCTGAGAAGAAAAGGGTGCCTACACGGTGAAGCGAACCTTGCTTGAATCTAATTTCCATGCAAAACGGGATGTTCCCATCGGTCGTTGGCCTGCTTCTAACTCAGTTTCAGAGCATTATTCTCCAAGTGCCGACAGTAGAAGTTCCTTAAAGGAGCTCCAACTTTTGGGGATCCCCGCTTCACTAGTGTGCAATTACTTTCATGAAGGGACAGCTGAGGAAATAAAGCTCATCGTAGTGAATTTTATTGTAATCCGTCTCCGAGTTTAACGAAGCATACTTTATAAATATCAGAGGTACGCACTTTGAGCAAAAAGCATTGTAAAATTCAGCATGGTGGACAGCGTCAAGATCTTGACACGGCCATTTCTCGCAATTTCTCAAAGAACTAGACTTAACCTAATCTAATACACTTCAAGCATTATGAGCAATGTCTTACTATATAGAAGTTTAAGCAGTTATCGTTTCTCATTTTGATATTTTCTAAGAAAAATTTCAATAATGTAAATATCTATTAGAAGAGTGCAATCAACCATTTTAGAGCAGTCCATGCCTTTATACGGCCCTCACAAAGCATCCTGGAAGCGGTAGGTGTGTTCTATTTTCTTGGAGGCAAAAAAAAAAGTTATTTAGACACTTGGCTAACATATCTGAAATTTTTTGTATTGCGGCATACTTAAAGAAATGCGAAGCTTGCATGTTTACTGATAGCAAAATCTACAATATCCCACACGATACAATAGTCCAAGCACATATGGATCTAGTCTATCTGCTATTTTTTCGTTCTGAGAGTAACAATCTGTTTCAAATGACACGCACTTCAACGCGAGGCGAGAGACAGCGAATGCTGTTTTTTCTTAGCATGACGGAAGGCACGCTTACGTATATTAGGTCATTTCCTTCGATGGCCAGTTTCAAGCAACTGTCGTACGTATGTTTTTTTGTTTTGCAAGATGATATGCTGCTGCAGGCTTCACTCCCCATTCTAAAGTCATAGACGTTATGACGCGAGAACCAAGCGCTGAGCAAGTAGCGCGAGGGGCTGCGACGTCATGCTCGTGACCTAGGCTGCGTTCGTCACGCGCATAGGACATCGTCCTTTTGTAAGCTCTAAGAACGAGTTGAACGCCATAAATGTTCTCGTTTGGATCCTCGTGCTCTGTCGTGGTTATTACCTTGGCAACGAGGATCGGTACAGTATTTATCATAATGGAAGGCACGCTAACGTATATTGCGTCATTTCCTTCTATGGCCACAGTTTCAATCATCTGTCGTACATAGGGTTTTTTTTTCTTGCAAGATGATATGCTGCTGAAGGCTGCACTGCCCATTCTAATGTCATGGACGTGGCGCCAACAACAACTATTTATATTTTATCTGGACAAAATCAAAATGTGACAACCAGAACGTTTTAACGAATCAATTCATAGTGGCGAGACGCTCACGGGGAATAATTTGGAAATATAAAATTGTCCCGATTCTGAAGCAGCATCTTGAAAGTCGAGACAACTAAACCCTCAATAGGTGGCGTCTCCATGTCATTTGGTATGCTTACATCTTAGACAAAACACGGAAACTCGTCTCACAAGGTCCGCAGTATGCCTTGCCACTAAAGCTTGAGCTAATAGATAAGCTTTCCCTAGTTCTGAAAATCGCATGTAAAAATTATGTTGAAAAAGCCCTGGTCATAATCAGTGCAGGAATTGACTTCCTTCCAAGCCATCGGAGTCCTAAACTCACGAGTATAAATTTTAACTCCACAGTCCAGGAGTTACAAAGCAAGCATCTAAAACTTCGTATATTTTATATCAAGAAGATGGTTTTGTAGTGCTCACTTAAGTGACGTGCTAAAAAGGTCACTCAGGATGTAGCGAAATCTTCATCCGGGTTGGAGAAAAATGAGGTAGAGGTACGAAACAAGCCGCTATAAGGCTGCTGCAACAGAACCAGATAAACAGCCTTTGCACAAATATTAAAGGAATTCAATCAGGAGTATTGTTCTCAGCTAAGACTCAAAAAGAAGGTACACCATTTGTGCCTACGTGTCAGAAAAAGGAACATGGCAAGTAGATCTGGCAACCTTCTTAGCTAAATAATTGTCTTTAATACAGTGCAACAATTCGTACAAGATTCAAAACTTGAACCAACTGATATTGCATCTTAAAGAAACGGATCTAATATCACCTCAGGCATTTCAGTTGTCATTCGATATATGCATTTTTATATACTCCATGCAAGCGTCACGTCAATTCTCCGGCAAAGCATAGAAGAGCGAAGCAGCACCGCCTTCCAAATCGCAACAAAGTTAAACTTGGATACCTTCCTTCAACTGCTCAGTGCATACCCAAAAGCAAGAGTCGTTGCACACCAAGCCCAAGAGTACGTACAAAAAAGTGCTGTGTCTATAGTGTCTGGCGTAGCCCTACAGATGAGAAATTTGTTCCAGGCGGTCTGTAACAAGAACAGCCCAAACAACTTGAATTATAAAAAGATCAAGGCCATTTACTATGTTGATGATTACCTGCGTATTAAAACCGCGGAGGTAGGAAATTGAAACGATGGATGCAGAGAAGCGGTTTTCTAGTGTCTACAAGAAAGCTGCCCCGATTTTGTTTTCACTCATGAACTACCTGTGAATAGGTCCACCAAGTTCCTCCACCTCATACTAGAATTTAAGAGATACACTTGCACGCATGATCTAAAGTCAAGCAAAATGCTTCTTCCATTTTCATCTGGAGATTCCAAAACTATAAAAAGAAATGTTTGTTTACACAGTTCTCGTATGCACCTTAAAATAGTTCGTCAACATAATATAGAGGAATTTACTAAAAAAAGGAAATATTCCATCTACATGATTCTTCGTATCTGGTTGGTGTCCTGCTATCCGCGTGTCAAAACACCTGCGCGGAACTGACGCGCAAGTCACCTGAGACTGATGAAAGAACAAAGATATGAATTCAACCAAAAATTGTGTTAGTTCACATCTCACACGCGATAACCCAAACATTAAGAAAGAGCCAAGGGGCAGGACGCTAAGGTAATATAATGTGCCCCAAACAAGGCGTATATCTATATGGAGGAAAGAAAGCCGCAACAACAACCAGAAGAAAACTTGTAATATTTCTAACATGACACAATATGCCCTATGCGACACAGGGTTGTTTATCTCGCTCCCCTACCATGAGGTAAACATTTGATCGGCCGAAGTGGCAGGTGCGTAAATTATTGGACAAGAGAGGATGTAGCATATGTCAAGGGCGCCCCCCCCCCCCCCAAGAGCAGGTCATCTATCAATTTATGGCCGCACCTGCAAATGCTGTGCAGCGTTCAGCAACATCACCATTCTTACAAGAAACAAAAGCACGTATGCACGAGACATACATGAATTTATATGGCCATCGAAAAAAGCATAGCAATATGCGTCAGCGTGCCTTCAATCAAACTCGACACAAAAAAAAAAAAAAACAGTAGTAGCGGCGTTTCAAGTCCTACTGAAATTCTGGCCATTTCAAACTGAGATATTGGTGGCTCTCAAAATGAAGAAGTAAAGAAGAAGCAGATGCTTTAGGATTATCATTAGACCTAGTACTCTAGCAGTATCTCCATTTTTTAATAAATCTGCTTTTGTTACGTTTTTGTCTCGTAAGTTTAGGCTGGTCCTATCCTAGTATCATGCACCAAACAGCTCATCTGAAGCTTTACTTGGTTATCGTTTTTCTGGCTCTCGAAATGAATGTAAATCTCAATATGTAAAATAAACTTTGAATTAAGTTTTAAAACAGTGCATCTTGGTGTATTCTACAAGGTAACTTGTCGTCTAAATGGTTGAAATTAGGGCTGGGGGTCAATGAGAAGTTTGAACCCTATTATTCTCCACCCTTTACTCGATTAATTAATCGATTTATCGGTCTCACTAATATCCATGCATAATACTGTTAAAAGTCGAAATTAATATTTTTTTTCTGTTTATGCAAATGTTGAGTATGAGGTAACTTAAAGGACGGAATTTACAGTTTTTATTATGAATCACCTTTGATGTGTAGTTCAGAACAGTTAAAAGACACTCACACGCAGTTATTATTACAATTCAGTTGCAGGAGGCAAAGAGGTTCGTTGATATTATCCGGCAAAAGGGACCTCCTTTGATCATTCACACAAGTCTCTGCCGCGCTAAACGATCACTTGAGCTGCGTTGACACTTCTGAGGAGTAACAAATCTCGACCCTACAGTTTACTCTAGGCTAAATTTTGACCTAAAGTTTTCCCTTCATTCAGGTGTTCTCCTTCTGGTATGCGTGGTGAATCTGTTGATTTTTTACTCTTTTGGTTACTCAAAATTTTACCGATTAACTGGTTAAAAATTTAATCGCGATTAAATCATTGAATGATCGGTTGGTTCATCGATGCATTTCCCAGACCTAGTTGAAATGCTCAAAGTATCTGAAGGGTTGAGGGGTGTAAACTCCGGACGAATGTGAAGACGGAGGTGTTCGAATTGCTCAAGTGTTTGATGTTCTGAAAGGTCTGCAATGCTGTGAAGTACTGAAAAGGGTTGAGACACAAAAGGGTTGAAGGGTTATTTTCAATGGCAACTTGCCATACAATTGATGTATTGCTGGTGCGCTGGTTTGCGATAATTGAGAACGAATATCTTTCTACTTCTGTCGCAGAACTTTTTTGCCTGCGCAAAGATACTACATATCGTCATGTGGAGTGATGATGGACAACGTAATTATGCTGACGAGCAAAAAAACCAGAACTATTTTGCAGGAGCGGCACGTTACTAACGTTCTTAATCTTTGATTGCTAGCTGTACACTGTTATCATTATAAATATCATCAATATAATATTTATTATCCACGTCACTTCCATTAGTATCATTAGTGACCTTCGTGGTACCTTCCGAAGCCATAGAATTAAAGTCTCAGAATCGGACAGCGATTGCACTACGCCAGTTGGTGTTGGTTTCAAATATTTTATATACTCTTGTCCGTTAAAGAGGCAATGAACTTATTCATAAGTACAATTTTAAATGTCTAGTAAAAATACTAATCTCACAAAGCAATGTTTTTCTGGAAAATACTTTTGCCTCACTATCTCCACAGATAAAGAAATTTGACTTAGTAGTGCTTCCCAGAAAAACTTCGGTTGCGACAATGGAGTCCGAAATAAAAGCAAGTTTTGGAAACACCCATGAATCAAAGTCCCTCGCGGCACAAATATTGCGCTTTATTGTTATATCGTTTTCCAGCAATATTCATTGTGGTACATATGTGTGCTACCTAGACACTTAAAAATGTTGTGTCATAAGTTTAGTGCACATTCAAGGCAGTATTCTTTTCTGGGAACGCTAACTTTGCGTCTGATGAACGAGATAACTATAGGTAGGAAGAGAGTGCTAGCTATTACACTACTGCATTAGGCTTCATTATATGAAGTTTTCAAGTTATGTTATTATCATTAATTTTATTTTATTTTACTGCATATATTTGAACCCTCAAAAAAAAAAAAAGCTTCATCAATCTTGAATTTTGGTTACACAACACTCAATCGTGCCCACGCCAGCGAATAACTAAAGTTTCACTGTACAGCCAGTGCATGTCTTTTTCATGAAAAATAACATGTCTTTATCTTTTAATAATACTAGTAATATTAATTATAATATTACATAGGTATATAGATTTTTTTTTAATTTATTTGAAAAATAATCTTGTCCACAAAGGCAACGCATGTATATGTCATACGTGGGACCAGGCATACCTAGAACCAATTAAAAATATTAGAAAATAAAACTTTAACCAAAAACAAATACACGTTTGCGCCTTAAACATATACTTTTATGCAAAATATTTACGCGCAGAAAATTTCTAATCATTCTTATGCTAACTCCTGAAGAGTAAAAGCGGAAAGTGAAAAAGTTGCTCTTAGCTGCTTGACGAGGCTCTTGCCGCCACCACCTAACGATATAGTAGCCGAAGCAGAAAATGCAGAAACATAAATGAAACTATTCAATAATGCTGTCACCATAAAAAAAATATTGCGAAACATAAAAACTAGCACTTATAAGATTGAAACCACGCTAGGAAAGTGAAATATTAGATAAGGAAACAATTTTATTCTTGATATTTCCGGCGAAATATTTACATTCAAGAGGTTATTCATAAGTGTGGGCAAGTTATGCAGAATTGATTGATCCCAGTATCTTCGACTAGATCTGGGTATACTCCATTATTAAGAAACTGAAACCAAAAACACAATTGATTCAAAAGTTTACCAAGTAGCAAACGTTTTAATGTAATAAAATAAATTTTTATACAAAGCAAATAAATAACAGCGTCTATAATATGTTTGCGTCTCGAAAGGACTTTTGTCTAGGGCTTTTTTATAAGATTTTTTTCATTTACTCCTGCTCTAAGGAAAACTTCTTTGTTCGGCGTATATTTTCTGTCTCACTGAAATACATATTCTATCGGAATACACCGTGGATGCATAACATGACACTGACACTGACTGTGTCATTCCCAGAACGTCACTTAAATAAAACCATCTTCCTGCGACATACGTTTCAAGATCATCACTTGTTTTATTCAAAATTAAAATATCCAACCATTGCAGGTGATATAAACTGCGAGCGATCCCGTTTTCATTGCGTATGTAAATGCATTAGTTCAAAAAAGAACAATAATATATTTATTCATTACTCACAGCAGTGAGACCTGGGGAAGAATGTTGTCCTAGGAGCTTGACTTGTCCCCAGTTTTGTTTAGTCTTTTTAATTTCTTTTGCATATAGTATATTTTTTCGTTTTCACCGTTAGTAAAGACTAGACCCTTAAGCGACTGCTATAATTTAAAAAAAGAATGCCCAGTTTCAGAGCTAAAATACATCTCTGAAGCCACGTCAACCTCCGGACACAGAGCGAGTTGCGCGGCCCGAACACGGATCGCGCCACCATAGAGGTGTACAGCAGCGCTCGCGTGGTCGGAGGCGCTCCTTACTAAAACCTAAACAAAACAACAATTAATCAAACTTTTTTTTTCCGCTTTTTGCGTTCTAAAACGAAACCGATGCCTGTACGCATGCGCGCTTGCGCTCTCCGCGTTCTGAAACCGATGGACCGGTGTGGAGGCGTCCGTGGGTCTGCTCGGTGCTTTCGCGCTTTCGCTCGCCTTCGGTGCGTCAAGCGTCGGCGCGTCGATCACCGCATTGCGCGAGCCTCGCACTTTCGGGCAAGGAAAGCTTTTCGTGTCTTTGACAAACCTCATTCGTGCGGTTACGCGAAGTCGTGCCCAAGCAGCGTCGGGGACAAGAAGCACCCGTTCGCTCGGATCCCAACTGACGACGGTGAGTTTGAAAGTTTTCATCCCGATTGAAACTTTTCCTAAGCTGATCTTCTAGCCACAAATTGCACCATTTGAGGGTTTTGTACTCTTTTAGGTAATTGAATATACCATTTCATTTTTTAAATTTACAAAATGTCACCGTGATTTCATTGCGACGCGCACATTTCGGCCAGCGTTCGCACGTGGTTTTGTAGATGAAGACCGTCCTGCAAATATTTTATGATCTGTAGACTACTGTTTGCGAAATATCACCTCCTCTACCTCTCGTTAATTTCGTGCACAACAGTGTAGATCCCCGTCGAGTAAATTGGAGTCTCTATACAAATATTCTCCCAGTTTTATAATATTTCCGAGTTCATCTTAAAATATCTGACGAAAATAATCCCAGGAGAAGGGGAACAAGGGGGACAGAGGACAAACACAACTCTCCAAACACAGCTAGGTGACTGGAGCGCCCGACAAAATCCGCCTGGTCCGGGTAGCGAACCCGGGACCTCTCCTTTACAGGTGGAGCGCTCTACCAACTGAGCTAACCAGGGGTTAGATGTCACTAGAGCAACCGGGTTTTATAAACCGCCACCAATCTAACACCAACAAGGGTGAAGCTTGCAATTTTTAAGGTTATGATTAGAATTCAATTAATTGCAAAGGTGCAAGCGAGCTGGACAAGAATGACAAAAATAATCCCTGGAGAAGGGGAACAAGGGGGACAGAGGACAAACACAAATCTTCAAACACAGCTAGGTGATTGGTGCGCGACCGAAAAAATGGCTTCAATTCGTTGCAGTAATGAGCGCCTCCGACCACGGCAGCGCTGCTGAGAGTTTGCCCAGAAATCGACTCCATGGGGTCTATGGCAGTAACCGGGCACTGGCCACGTGTTCTGATATTTAAATGTCAAAATGAGTACACAATCTGGATATCCAGATCTTTCGAATACAACTTTCGTTTGTCAGCACCCGCAGCGCTCAGTACAATCTCAATGAGTTCATTCATTCATTCATTCAATAATTCATTCATTTGTTCAGTGGAGTTCTTTGTTTCTTATTTGGCGTTTACGGTGTCGACTGAGTATACTTAATTTCCAGCTAACTAACTTGTTTTTTTTTCGAAGCAATAAATTTCACTAAACAGTTTTAGATACTGATCTCAGGTTTGCGCCGCGTGGCAGAGCCGACCTTCATTTTTACTCTCCCCCTTTCCTCTCCCTCCTTCTACTCTTACAGAAAAACGTTATTTTAGAACAGGACGCGGCGGCATCCGACTGATGCAGTTAAACAATTAAAAAAATGCATCACCATTACACGCTTCGATAAGTACTTCTAGAGGCTGAAGACGAAAGGACTCAAATTATTTATCTCAGAATTGTGGCAGAACCGGTGGGCAGTGGAGCTTGACTTTGCACCAAAGGCGTGGACATTGGGATATTTTTAGCAGCGTTAAGGTCGTTAGAGGTATTAATTATGTACGTGAAAGGATTAGAGTGAAATTCATTTTTTATGCTAGGGGCCATTAATTTATAAAACGCGGTTCGGAACGCAGGGCAGGTGTTCCAGCGGAGAAAGGGGCTATTGAACCTGTCAGGTTCGGAAGTGTCACTTAAAGTTTCCTCGTTTCCGTGATTAAAAAAGCAGTCAATTAAAGTTTAATAATTTAAAGATTTTTCTTCAAAGAGTTCTTTCAGTTCAAACTAATCTAATTCCACAAAGCCTTGATTAGCCCTGATGGCGTTGGCACAACTCGAGACTGATGACACGTGACGCAGAACTTTATCCCAGGTGGCGACCTCAACCTCCCCCCAACCCCTCCTCCTCTTTATGTTCAGACGCGCATTCAAATTGCTGGTGGGGCGACCACCCTACCAGATATGTAGAAAAAATTACCGTAAAATACCGAGCAAGCGCCCACTCAAAATTACGAGATAATCGCGGAAAACTCGGGGATGGGCGCTTGTTAGGTCCGAGAGCAAAAACGCAGAAGGATAGCATAGTCGGGTGGGCCCTTGCTCGGCCCGACCGCCGAATTCAAAATGGCGGCCATTGGATGATAAGGCATCATCAACCTTTTCATTGAAGACCGGCGCCCCGTCACTCCGCTTGCGTTTCAGCCGTGATCTTCCGTGGTTCTGTTGCAGGAGCAGTTCGTATTTTGAGTCCCACTCGCGCACTCTTACGGTCAATCTTGAATTCACGCGATGTCCGGTCCGGCTTACATTTTTTCCGTGGCGCCTATGCCATTCAACAACTTCGACTTTCCTAACAACCGTATACGAGTGCATCGTCCAAACAAGCGAACCGAGCGAACGCAAGCAATGCAGCGCGATGAACACGGAACTAATCGAATCACCGAACAATAAGCGGAAGCGGAGGGGCAGAGGCACACGCACAGTGTGGGCACACGGGCACACGCGCTAAGCTCTGTGCGGCTTTCCATGCGCTAGATCCTCCTTTCCAACGTAGTGTATCTTCACTGCTTCACTCTTGCCACCGTGCCCTTGGCTCTCTTCCTTTGTACACCAGCTCGCCTGTATCTTTCGCTATTTCTGCCATTTGACCTCTATGCCCGCGGCGCCCGAGTGTTGCCGTATTGCGCCGAAGCCCCTCGCCCGATTCCCGCGGCGCCCTTTGTCCCCTTCGCCCGCGGTGCCGTGACTCATAACTTGTGCCGGTCGCTTCAACTTCAGGAGATAACGGCCGTCCGCGGCGACTGGGCCCTTGCCGTGTCCTTCACATATTTTTTTTGAAATTTGCCTAAAATGGGGGTGGGCGGTTGATGTGTCCTCTGTTTGTTTTTGAGATCGTTCGAAAATAGGGGGTGGGCCCTTAATGTGACATGGGCCCATGCTCGGTATTTTACGGTATGTAAGAACTACGGGGAAGTAAGTGGAAAACCTCGCTTGACCCCCCCCTCCCCCATCCATCTCCAGAACCACCACCTGTGCCCCCCACCTCCGGAATAGTCTCAACGCCTCCGCTTTGGGACCCCCAGGCAGCATAATTAAGGAGACTGCTAGGTTTGGGCTTTGGCATTTCTGCTTACGTGTGCCGTATATGAGGCATATATATATAGTTACTTTGGACACATACGTTTGTACGCACCTCTATTGCGTACAAAACAATAACAGCCAACTATGCTATGAAATCAGGACAGGAAATCAGGCACGGACCTGCCACACTCTCGTTTGAGGAAAGTGCGCATCCATCCCATTAACCAGCCAAATGGCAACATCAAGAATAAACTTCGCGGAGTACAAGAAAGTTTGGCGTTCCACTAACGACGTACCTTTTCGAAGTCCAACACTCGGCGGCGCTCGTTCCGAGCTGCGAAACCGTGCAAATGCGTGACGTGGCGCAACGACCAAATCACGCCGAAAAATTGAATGCAGCAACCACTCAGCGAACTGAGCGTCGTCTTAGAACCCCCCCCCCCCCCCCCCCACAAAGACACACACTCACATAAAAAAGTGTATTTGAACTCCTAACTCAGAACAAACGCCTAGCGTGGGCCAGAAGACCACTCCGAGCCAATGAAGTTAGACGCTGTGAGTAGATGGAGTACCGGCGTCCCCCCCTGGAAATGCAATAAGGCCAGAGGCCCTGCGTCGCTTTGATATTTCTTTCCGTCTCTCTGCTGTCGCATGCTTTCCCACGGCGAGTGCTTCCGCAGCGGAACACAGCAAGAAAAAAAAAAGAAAAAAAAAAGAAAGAAAACGCGAGGTCGCAAAGTTTCGGGCGTTTTTGTAGACTGTAAACGGGGGGCACCAAAAAACAAAGTAAAAATAGTCAAAAGCATTACTTTTGTTTATTTCTGCAGGCTGGTTCCTCGTGGAAAAGTTTGGCCTTATATTAGGTGCTTCGCCTTTCCTGCATATGGTGTGAACAATAAAGTGGTCCTCTACGACGAAAAGGTTCTTGTTCTGTATTAATTTTGAATGGGACCATGTCCGAAGAGTGGTTGGAAGGGGAATTATTAAACAATTCAAGGTACTTATCAATTGCAAAATTCACGCAGGTTTTCGTCGCTAATGACGAAACGAGACTTCACCTATTGTTAGAATGAATGACTAACTTGCAATGTGTCACTGGTGTGTATAGTTCGAATGAAAAAAAAATGCTGTTTCGAGCCCTTTGTTGCATACTTCACGAACATCCTTGCAGATCATAAAATTTCGCATTTTTGCAACCCTTCGTATTGAGTTGAGACCCAGAATATTTTTTCTAAGCTTTCAGGAATGTAGTTTATTGATTATAAAACGTCCGCCACGGTGGACAGCATGCACTGGGGACACGATATCCCTTTCGTCTTATGACCATAACTTTGGCTTTTCTTTTTAAACTCAACGTCTTTTCTTGGTGACGAAGCATGGGTTTCCGTGTCGCGATTCTCTTCATCACATGTTTTCACTTTGGTAGGTATCTTCTGAGCTATCCTCACACCTGCCTTGATCATCCTCTATGGCATAATTGATGTCATCATGCTCGCTCTGCAAAAGATCATCCTCACTTTCTAGCGACAGATCGTCTTTAACTAGAACATTGATTTCTGAGTCAGATAGTGGAATATACACTAAACCATCGATGTCTGCTTCCCTCAAAGGCAATTTACTAGCAGATTGGTTGTCCCTAGATATATATGGGTGATTTCATCTCAACTCAGGCGCGGATTTAGGGTCCAATTTTTAAGTTTGACGAAACAAATATGTTTTGGGGCAATTCCTGTAATAAAAGAAGACGCAAACAGTTATTTCGTCGGATTTTTTGTTCTCATGTTATGGACCGTTGAAGCGGTCAAGGTAGAAATTGATGTTTTTCCAGCCTATCGGAGGTGCCATATTTCACTCCATCCCTTTTCCCTACTTTTTACGCTACATCAATATAACATTTTGGGAAAACTCTCGACAAATGCTTTTTCATGCTAATTAAGCGTCTAGGTCATAACATTCTTAATGATTTTTTTTATTTGTCAAACCGCCTCTCTGTGACGATATTTGACGAAGTTCAGCAAGCTGTGCTGTGTGACCTAATCAACATATTTTTATGATCGTTATATCACCGTAAAGCACCAATTATGCTCTTTCTTTTGAGTATAATTTCAATATTTTGCCACAAGTATATAATGTGCTACATGTGCCTGAAAAACAAATATTTCGAAAAACTAGCAAGTTTGGAGTCGATTTTTTTAAAAAACCCACTTTTTATTTTTTTCGTTTTTTATTCACAGTTAGTTAATATAGTAGTCTATCAGGAACTACCAACAGAAATTGTAATATATTGTTTGTATGGCCGCTATTAAGACTCGAATCTCGTGCTATGAGCGCTTTGAACGGGACTTCGCACAGGCGCACTGCTGAGCAGAATTTTGGCCTATATAAGGTTTTCTATTTATCGTTAGCAGTTACCTAATATCCAACCATAAACATTAAAAAAAAAGTTGAGTAGTGCTCTTAAAAAAAAGTTACTTAGAAGTTCGTATTCACAAGTGCGAGCACATCTTTTTCTCTCAATACGGGGGAATGCAGATCGTTAGAGAAGTCCTCTGAGGCCTTTTGCTTTCGGCTCCGAAATTTTACAGGTGCCACCCCAGTCAGGCGGCGTGTATAGAATACTTTATCTTGAACATCACGGGGCTACCGCCTCTATCTTCGTCGAGGTCCTGGAGCCTCTAAGGATTATGCCTTTGGATGCGACCGACACGGAAACCCTGATTGTCGGGAGAGCAGGCGTTTTGAGGTTAGAGTTTACGTCGCAAGCACCCTTCTGTCTTTCCAAGCTCCCCTCCTCGTCCTTCTAACAGAACCGTGCCACTAATCGGCGGGCATTAGAAGAGACGCCGCTGCTGCGTGGCACTCAGATTACGCGCGAGGCGGAGAGCGAATGTTTAAGTATGGATCGACGGGAAGATTGGGGACCCAAAGGAAGCCGAATCTTCGCACGTCGTCTAACTGATAATAGCCTTCTCGGTCCCTTTCTGGCTCTTTACTTGAATTCCTAGCCACGGCGGAAAGCTGGTACTCATTCTACCTCCGTGCTGTTTGAGCTGGATGAACTTAAAACTGCTCCTGCTTTCAGAAAGCCAGAAGTGTTCGTTACTGCCATGGCTAATACATTATGCAGTTCAGACCGGAAAGTGTGCGCCGACTATTCAAGGAGACACAATTGAATAGTGTTTTACGGACGCCATTTTCGTCAAGACTCGGAGCTAAACCTAAGTTTTCTTAAGCAAGTTCTACCGGCTGAGGACGCCCAGCGCGTAAACCCTGGAGATGTTCTGTGCAATAACTGCTACACAATGTTCTTGGGTCAGATTGACGAACATAAGCAACGACAGGAAATGTTGTCATCAAGCTCGTCGTCATCATCCCTGAAACCAGCGGACAGATCATTCGTTGACGAGGAAGCCCTGGTCCAAGGAGTGTCTGAGGCAATTGATGCTGCCGAAGTAAGTGTGACACCACTTAAACTCCCTTCTAGCGTGACCCCACGAAATCGTACCGGCTATGTTAAGCGAAAAAAATCCGAGATGACCGCGGACTTCAAAAAGAAAATTGGTCGTAAACTAAGTGACGTGTACGGAGAACCTACGGGCACAGACAAAGAAGATCCATGCTCCTCGTGCTCTGACTGGGTCAGCAATTTACGAGCAGCCTACGTCAAGAGCGCGTCGCAGCTAGAACGCTACCGCCTCTTAACTCTCTTTCCATCTAACCTCAAAAAGAAAGGTATCCTGAAAGCAATTCCTGAAGTGACAAAGCATGCTTTGGACCAATCAAGAAAGCTGAAAAAAAAGGGGGTCTGGGTGTCACCTGACCCATACCAAGGACATGCTCTCAACGAAAACGATGTCACTCTTGCGTTGACTTACTACACATCAGATGTGAAAGACTGCTCAAGACAAAGCCCGAACGAGAGGGATGTCGTAAGGCTTTTTATTGATGGCCAGGAAGTCTTCGTCACGAAGCGATTTATGACGAGATCTATTAGGGAAACCTACAAAGAATTCAAGGCGGCCAATCCCGAGTCAAAAATGGGCCTAGCAAAATTTTATTCTCTTCGGGCCAAGTGGGTTAAGAAACGCCCTGTACATGAAGAGTGTGTGTGTGTATGCTGCGCCCACGTCATACTCTGTCTGACATCTCTGTCAAATGCGGTGGGGGAGACCATGACCTTTGAAGACGTCCAGAAAATTTTTCTTTGTGAAACTCCTTCCCAAAACTGCTTCTTGCTCAGGTGTGAAGCCTGTTCGAACCGGAAGGACATATCCCTCGAGATGCTAGGGATGAGCGCTGAAGACGAACTGGAGTTGGCACTGTGGGAATCTGGTGGCGAGTTGGTGAAAAAACATTTGGAGGCCACCGCTTTTTTTAACGAACTCAACAAGTGGACGAAGAAATACGTACATACCTCACTATTATATTCGGCGCGCACAACAGAGAGCAATATGGCTTGAAAAAGCAAATGTGAAGCCACGTGTCGTAGTCCTCCACTTTGGTTTCGCCGAAAACTGGAGTATTGTGCTTCAACGTGCAGTGCAGGGATACCACTGGAAAACCAAGATGGTGACAATATTCACCTGCGTTGCGACGACCACGAAGGGTCTAAGTTTCGGCGTCGTGAGTGACGATACCTGTCATGATCCTGCACACGCGCTCTCTGCGCTCACAATGATCGAAGACAGGCTCGAGGAACTCTTGCCCGTTTTTTTTTTTTGGAGCTAATCAATGTTTCGGACGGCGCTCCAAGCCATTTCAAAAATCGGCACCAATTACACGAATTTCAGAAGAAGTTTGTTGTCGGCAGGTGGATATACTGGGCGTCAGGGCACGGCAAAAGCGCGTGCGATGGAGTGGGTGGTGTGCTGAAGCATCATGCGTCACTGCATAACTTGAAAACAACTGAGCTGAGCTCCATAACTAACGCGTGTACGTTCGTTGAAGCTCTCGGCCAGAAAATTAAGGGGATAACGCTTCTCTTCATCGACCAAGAGGAGCTGTCCCGTTATCGGGAGCTTAAAAGGAAGGGGTGGGAGAAGGCAACCCCATCGAAAGGCATCCAATCTTCTCATGTGCGGAGCAAAGCAATGGGGGAAGGGGGAGGTCATGTGGTCCTAGAAAGAGTTTACCAAACCCCATAATAAACAGAGGTAAATGGTGGGACCGTGTAAAGGCCGGACCGTTTCAACAGTGCGTTCATCCTTGTCCCCCTGTGAGTGCGCGCTGTGTGATCACACGACGACCCATAGACTTTGACACTGAACTGGCTGCAATTTGGACAAAGCGAAAACTGGCTCAGAATCGCATCAACCTATTGTCTCGAAATGTGCTACGTCGAAAGATGACTATCCCTATCCCAGGTGTTTATCACTGTTTTTGTGTGAGCAGCGCCGTGTAGTATTGAAAAGGTACTGCGTCGTCTACCCGTAAACCAGACGGAATTTGGCGGTGTTCAATTCGTTTTAAAGTTTATATTTGTATTAACTTTGAGTGTATTTTATATTAATTAGGATTATATGAGACATTTGGTCAACACATTTTGATATATTTTATGAAATGAACATGTTTAGGCTACAACATGAAATATTACTTCCCTTCTCTGGTTACGTGTCGCATCTTGAGTTTAAAATTCCGAACTTTATATGTAATTGTCATATTTGCTTATGTCAAACTGATATGCAGTGCATATACATATGTGCGATTTAATATCTGACACTTAGGAAGTACGTTCTATTTTGTGCACATACGGGCTCTTTCGTAAAATAACGAGCATTTCGTGGCGTGTAAGAACGAGCATTTCGTGGCGTGTAAGGCTTCAAATGCGTTAGTCATGTGCTTAGATTTCATTTCTATTTGCAGTGATTCATGCCAGGTTACTTAGACTTTTCCCTCGTGACTTAAGTTTGTCCGTGAGTTTAGATGTTACGTACTTCTCCGTCACTACATAAGGCGAAGCTCACACACCTTTCAAATCACCCCAGTGCCAAGTAAATAATAATTGTAAGGATAAACATTGTTACTTCACTTGCTTTTACGCTCAGATATTGTGGTATGTACTAACATTAAATATAAAACTTTACATTGGCCAAACTTCTGCTCAGCAAAGCGCCTGTGCAAAGTCCCGTTCAAAACGCTCATAACACGAGATTCGAGTCTTAATAGCGGCCATAGAAACAATATATTACAATTTCTGTTGGTAGTTCCTGATAGACTACTATATTAACTAACTGTAAATAAAAAATGAAAAAAAAAATAAAAAGTGGGGTTTTTAGAAAATCGATTCCGAACTTGCTAGTTTTTCAAAATATTCGTTCTTCAGGCACATGTAGCGGATTATATACTTGCGGTAAAATATTGAAATTATACTCAAAAGAAAGAGCATAATTGTTGCTTTACGGTGATATAAAGATCATAAACATATGTTGATTAGGTCACACAGCACAGCTTGCTGAACTTCGTCAAATATCGTCACAGAGAGGCGGTTTGACAAATAAAAAAAATCATTAAGAATATTATGACCTAGACGCTTAATTAGCATGAAAAAGCCTATGTCGAGAGTGTTCCCAAAATGTTATATTGATGTAGCGTAAAAAGTAGGGAGAAGGGATGGAGTGAAATATGGCACCTCCGATAGGCTGGAAAAACATCAATTTCCACCTTGACCGCTTCAAGGGTCCATAACTCGAGAACAAAAAATCCGACGAAATAACCGTTTGCGTCTTCTTTTATTATAGGAATTGCCCCAAAACATATATTTTTTTCGTCAAAATTAAAACTTCGTCCCTCAATCCGTGCCTGAGTTGAGATGAAATCACCCATATATATATATATATATATATATAGAAAGAGAGAGAGAATTTTTTTTAATACATTGAATTATGGCGACTTATTTATAACAGAAAATTGGACGACTGAGCGGACATTGCCGGTGCGTCTGCTCAGGAGCGCGGGACGAGAACTAGGTCACGCCGAAGACGCGCCACTAATATCAGTGTTGCTAAGCTGCTTCAGCCGGTAGTTACGGTTTCGCTGTGCCGCCGGAACAATACTTGGATTCGCGATATCTACGAAACTATACACACTACCGAAAAACATATTATATATCATGATTCAGGGTCGCCGACTTCGACTAAACAGATCATAATCCAAAAATTGTAAAAATTGAGTGGAGTTTCTTTTTAACGCAATATACTTCAAACGCGTACTATGAGTGCTGGCAAGATATCTGCTGCCTTCAATCTAGATAAGCTTGTAAATGTACATGCCAAATAAAAAAATAACTTTCGATGGAACTACAAAACTTGAAGACTAGCTCTGGAAATATGCTGCTATCTAGTACACGATAGATGAGTAGAACAGGATTACAGCGTCCCCCTTACAAAGACTGAAGCAAAACAAGTATAGAGTCTGCCGTGCCACAACAACAGAAACAATGGTATTGTGATCTCATGGAGATCACAGTTCGGAACAAGTGTGGCAGGGTTTGGCACGACAAATATGCGAATATCATTATTCATTTTTGCATATTCTAGGTTGAAAGTGCAGGGAAACAATCACACACCAGATACTCGGAAAGAGAAGCAGACCCGCTGAACTTATAACTCTTGTGTATTCGACTACTTCATTCTTCTCGTAAACGTCTGGATCGACTTTCCAGAACGTGATAAGCAGAAGAAACAGCGCAAAATACAAGAAAAAAAAAGCTAAAGACAAGACAAAAGAAAAGGAAAAGACAAAAGAAAAAAACGAAAAAAGAAAACCCTTACAATTCATCCCTCTCCCTCACCGCTATTGTTTAGATAGAAATTAGAGCTCTTTCGTCGACAGCGCTATAGAAGGACTACTTACACAATTCTCCTTCAAATGCTCTATTCTTTGCACTTTCATTATTTCTTGCCAGTGAGTCTCAAACCCTACCTATTACGCAACAATTTTCAAAATGTGGCACGCAACCACAATCCTGACAGTAGATTCCCGTATGTCGAGCGACGACTCGGCGGGTATTATAAAAATGCTCCATTAAAATATCATTCAAACGCCTGCCAGTCTAGCCTACATAGTCCTTACCCCGCTACTTCTGTAGACCAGATTGGCAGGTGTGTGAATGATCGTTTAAAGGAGCATTTTTATAACACCCAGCGAGTCGCCGCTGGAAATTTGGGAACCCACTGTCCGGACTGTGATTGTGTAGCACATTTTGAAACGTGTTTCGTTATAGCTAAGAGTCGAAACCCATTAACAAGAGAAACAATGAAACCGCAAAGAATAGAGCATCTGAAGAATACCTGTGTAAGTAGTCCTTCTATAGTGCTGTCGCCCAAAAAGCTCCAATTTCTATCTTAAGGATAGCAGTGAGAAAAAGGGGTAACTTCTAAAGGCTTCCTATTTTCGTTTTTTTTTCCTTCGCTTTTTTTCTTGAATTTTGTGCTCTTCCTTCTGCTTATCACGTTCTGGAAAACCAGCCCAGACGTTGAAGAGAAGAACGAAGTAGTCGAATGCACGAGAGTTGTAAGTTCAGCGCGGGTGCTTGTCTTCCTGAGTATCTGGTGTGTGATTGTTTTTCTGCGCTGTCACCGTAGAATATGATCCACCAACTCGGCCAAGCATTCATTCTATAATTTCTGCAACATTAAAATGACTTTGAAAGTGCGAGCACCTGCAGGGTGTGTTCACACAAGTCTTGCAAGTGTTGAATTGTAGGTACAGCGCCCTGCTTGTGTCCATGTGCGATATATGACCAAATACCACAAAGACCAAAACCACTCCGAAAACCCATGGACGCGGTGACGAGCGGCAAAAGTGGCACTGCGAAAATGAAGTTGTTTGCAAACGACTGGGTGGCGGAAGCTACGGGCTTACTCTATCAATCAATCGCTGCTTTTTGTCGGGTCCAGCTCTCCGCACGCAAGCACGGAGAGTGGTGTCGGCGATGGAAGGGCACCGCGCTCTTCTAGACATCCAGTTTACCAGTAAACAATACCGCGGAGGGAGGCAATCAACGCCCCCCTCCCCCCCCCCCCTCCCCCCGAAAAAAAATCCTGGCTAGATGCCTGCTGCCAGTTACTGAACTTCCACGTAAATACTGGCCATCAAAGACCGCAAAATACCGATGCCGGTCACTTACTGGAACCTCCATGGAAAGACTGGCCAGCAAAGACAGCAAAACCCGATGCCGGCCAGTCACTGTAACTTCTACGGCTGAACTGGCCAGTGAGCAAGACGAAACCCCGACGCCGGCCGGGGCCGGTAGCTCAATGTCGCCAATGGCTGCAGTGGGCGCACCTGTATGGTTTGTTCTTAATAGAACTGATGATTGCCCGACCTGTAACTAGAATATAATTTTCCTTTCCTGCAATCTAGCTCACTGTTGACCGTATGTGTTGGCCCATTTATTACATAAATAAAGAATGCAGATAAAATTTTGTTCTGTAAGTGCACCTTGAATCAAATTTTTCGGTGGTGCATGCTAGTATTTTATTATAAAAGTCAGAGCCAGTAGTTTAAGTGATTACCACTACCTGTGGCATTGTTGTCCTTTCATATTAAGCTTACTTATGGTACATACCTTAACACTCACTCTGTTTGCAGATGCGTCTCGACAAAGTATGCATTTGAGATGTATCATGTTTGTGTAAGCTTTTTCTGTGTAAAACTAAACATGCATTATGTTGCTGTGAACCTGCACAGCAACACTGAATGTTCATGTTTCTTTCTTCAGGTAAAAATTGCTTACTAAGAATGTTGCATGCAGGTATAAGGTAATGTTTTCAGAGGATATTTTAGCTTTCACTTCGAAAAATACTTTCAATTGTTTGTGAATGTTTTTCGTTGAGAAAAATTCTGGATCACGTTATTATAAAACATGCAGTTGATGCAACCTAAGCCTTTTAAAAGAGCATTTGCTAAGGTGTTTGGAAGGTTTCAGGAATTGATTTATGTTCAGTTGAATATGGTCCATCACCTTGAATTCAAAACACTAGCTCATTAGAATAGTTAATTCACATCCAACTGCGTTTTTCATATCCTTTTGGTGATAAGTCGCAAAATAAGTTTTAAATGATAGCAAGCACGTTTAAGTTCTTTTGCAATCTTCAAAGAGCTTGCGCATGCACAAATTAATATATAGTAAACACTTGACAGAGAATAAACTTTGCTGAGATATTTCTTAAATGTGCCAAACAAAAAAAAATATTTGAATCACTGTAAACCACTCTGTATACAGTGTTTCTCTTCAGAAAATATTGATGGAGTATGCGATTGAAAAAGAAATTAAATAAAACAAATTATTCGCAGATTAAAATGCAGAATCTAAAATTGGCAAGCTTTTCATAGAAGAATGTGCGCGTGTTAAAGAAGAGAGATACATTTTTTATATATATATATATATACGGAAACAAACGCGTGCCATATGTAGACTACATCCAGTCATATACGGCAAAATAGGGTAAATACACGCCATATAAGGTGCTATATATAGCCATGTATGGCAATAATTTGCACCATACATGGTTATATCCATCACTATACCTAACCACCTATGGTGTCCTCTTGGCATATATGCCCCTATTTTCTCCCTTATATGGCAGTATACTGCCTTATTTATTTTTTTATGCGAGTATATATGGCCGTCTATAAAATGTATCTGGCCCATATATGACATTTTTGTAAGAGACGGCCTGGCAGTTTATTTAAGAAATTAATAAACTTTGTCCGCTGTAGTGGCTACTATGAAACAAAGGGCTAGAATGCGTTCCTTTACTTTATGTACACGCAAAGTCCGGTGTTTCGAAACTGACACATGATCCAACATCGCGCTTTGAGGGCAACTATTCACACAACAATTTGTATGTAACTTAATCTTTGAACGAATTGTTTTGCAGTACACTTGTGGCGTTCGTAAAGTCTTTGTATCCAACCACTTTGCACAATAATTTGTTAGCGTCTCTGAGGTATTAATCCAGAGTTGCCACACAGGTATGTTGATACCTATACGATATAAACTAATTAAGAACGCGTTGCAATTTTGAAATGCTTCCCTGCATATTAGTAATTTTCGCCACTAAACAGTACCCTTATTTTTTCTGGTAGTGGTTATAAGTCGCGTCAACCCGAAAAAACGTTCTCGCTAATATTTGTGGTTTGCATTAAACTATGCTGACTGTAGTCTATTTAACGCAAACTATGTATTTCATAAGTAGCGCTGAAAAGAAGTGTTCTGAATTTACTGGGAGTGCATCTTTTGTTTCATTTAATTTCATTTTATTACCTTAAAGACCCCGTTAGGGGTGTTACATAAGGGGTGGGTTACATATAAAAGTATTTTTAACAGTCATTCATGTCGGAAGGTGGTTGACGACAGACTCCATGAATACGGACGGACATGTGATGGCGGCGACGTGGTGGGGAAGGCCGTTCCAGTCTGCTGCTGCTTGAGAAAAAAAGGAGGCTAAAAAAGGATGACCAATGCGCGGAGATATGCGTGATGGGGGCACAATGTAAGGTGCATGGTTGAGCGAGCTGTAGTAAAACTTGTGAAAGAGGGAGAGGCTGGGAGTGCGACGGCGAAGAGAGAGAGGTGTCAGGTCGGATTCTGCTTTTAAGGATGAAACGCTGATATCGTATGAGTAGGCAGAAGGAATGAACCTAGTGGATCGATTTTGATCAGATTCAAGTCCATTAGTTATATATGCTTGGTGAGGGTTCCATATTTCAGATGCGTATTCGAGTTTTGATCTAACAAGTGATTTGTACGCAGGTAAACGTACGTGCTTCGGTTCATGGCGTACATTACGTTTAAGAAATCCAAGGACTCTGTTCGCGGCTGTTATGACGTTGGTAGTATGCGCGCGCCACGATAAATCGTTCGACAGTGTTACACTTAGGTATTTAAATGATTGTACAGATTCGACGGTTACGCTAGCAATTGTATAGGTAAAAGAAAGGGTTTACGGCGACGATGGAATGATACAAGTTTACATTTGCTGGGATTAAGGGTCATTTGCCAACAGTCGCACCATTCTTGCACATGGTTAAGGTCATTCTGCAGGCATGTCTGGTCAGAGGTGTTAGTGATTGTGCGATAAATAACGCAGTCATCCGCAAACATACGAATATGGCATGACAGATGCGATGGTAACTCATTTATGTAGATTAAGAACAGGAGGGGGCCGAGGACAGATCCTTGTGGGACGCCTGATGTTACTGGGAGAGGGTTAGATGAGTGGTTGTTAACAAAGACAAACTGAGGCCGATTAGACAGAAATTCCTTGACCCATTGAACAATAGCAGTGTTTGGGTTTAATTGGGAAAGTTTTAGTAGGAGGCACTGGTGCGGTACTTTGTCGAATGCTTTGGAAAAATCTAAAAAAACCGTGTCAGTTTGAAGGTTATGGTCAAGATTAAAATGCAAGTCATGAATGAAGAGTGCAAGCTGAGTTTCGCAAGAGAAGCCCTTACGAAACCCGTGCTGGGAGGGGTGGAAAAAGTCGATAGAGTCTAGGAAATTAATTATTTGAGTGCAGATGACGTGTTCCATGGCTTTACAGGGGACGCTTGTTAAAGAGATGGGACGGCAATTTAGGGGGGAGTCCTTGTTACCTGATTTGTAGACTAGAACGACCCTTCCCACCTTCCAGTCGTCCGGTAAGATGCCTGTAGAAAGTGTCTGTGAAAACAACATGGTCATGTACACAGCAGATATACGTTTGGTATTTTTTTAAAGTTTTGAGTTGATTCCGTCAACGCCGGCTGACGATGAGAGTTTGATATTTTCAATTTATGATGAGATGCCATCTACAGAAAATGTGAGAGCTGGCATAGTAGATACTGCGTTAGAAGGTATGAAAGAGGGAGGGACATCGGTTTCTTCGGTAAACACGGAAAAGAAGGCGGAGTTAAAAGCATTGGCGCACTCAGTGTCAGTGACTATTTCGCCCGCTCCGTTCGTCAGGCTAATGATGCGCGTCTCTTGGGGGTTTATAACTTGCCAAAATTTTTTAGGATTGTTAAATAAGATCTTTGGTAAGTCATCATAAAAAAAGGAATGCTTTGCGTTACGTATAGATGCCAGATAGGAGTCTTCAGCTGCGTAGTATTTTTCCCATGCGCAGGGGTTTCCATTTCGCTCGGCCGAGCGGAAAAGACGTTTTTTTGTTGTTTTTTTTGTTACCTAGCTTTTTTAAAGACTTTGTAAACCAGGGTTTCTGTTGATTCTCACGGAACGTAATTATTGGGATGAATTTATTTGCAAGTTCATTTAATTTATTTCTGAGCATTATCCAGTCTGTATTAATAGAGCGATTAAAAAATGATGCTTCAAAAATTGGAAGAAAGGCGTTTAGCTCCCTGTTTATTACTTCATAATTTACCTTATCATAAAGACGAATACTTTTATCGCTTGTTTGATGTCGTACCGGGCAAAAGTTGAAGGTAGGATGAATTACTTTGTGGTCGCTGATTTCGCGGAGATAAGTAACCGATGATAGGCTGTCGGGATGACTGGTTAGTATTAGATCTAAGATGTTTGCAGAATCCCGTGAAACACGTGTGGGTTCGGATACTAGTTGAACAAGGTTAAAATCAAGACATACGTTAATAAACTCTTTTGCGGCTTCATTGCCTATAGCTGAGGGGACCTGGTTGCTCCAGTCTATTTGCGGGTAGTTAAAATCTCCAAAGAGAAGGATATGCCCATTCGGGTACGTTGAGGCAAATTCACTGAGGATGTTATTAAGTTTACAAGAAAAGTCAGGAGAAGTATGGGGAGGCCTGTAGCACACTCCCAAAAGAACCTTCTGAGGTGAAGCGCGACATATGATCCATAGTATTTCAAGGTCGGATGTAATGTTAACAATGGAACATGACAACTGCTGGTGTGCGGCGATGAGAACACCTCCTCCTCGTGTGGCTTGGCGGTCATTTCTATAAAGGCGGAAGTCCGGCAAATCGGGCCAGAACTTCAGCATCAGTGATTTCTTTAGACAGCCAGGTTTCGGTTAATATTAACAAATTACTACAGGAGGACAACACGAGATTAGACAAAATTTCTCGTTTAAAAAAAAATGTGCGCGTCGGTGAAGATTACAGAAAATGAAAGATTCGTTTCGGTAGATATTCGAGAGGCGGCTGTTATTTCCTTTTGACGGGGCGATTGCTATGCTGTTTCCTTTACAGTCTGTGATGGTTCATCAAAAACATAGCGTTTCGGGTCCATGAGTAGTGCTTTAAACCGTAAAGAAAATGGCGCATTTTTGCTTTTTGCAAACGCAAGTAGGTGTTTGCGAGCATTTTGGACGGGCCGAGAAAAGTCTTCGCCAACACTGAAACTTGTTCCTTTGAACTTGCGGCCATTAGCTAGTATGGTGTCTTTCTTATAGAACGTGAATTTAACGATTACTGGGCGAGGGCGGTCAGATGTATGATGTCAAAGACGATGTGCACGCTCTACTTCTTTGGGGTCTATGGTTATGTTCAAGTGATCACGACAGTGCCGGATGACGAGTTGTTCAGATCGATAAATAGTGTTAAAGAATTTCGCATTTAAAGTAAAGTAACGCAGCGGAGATCATTGTTGTATATTACGTTGCAAAATAATGTGATCGGTATTGTACTCACATATTTAATAGAGCTTAAATTAATTATTCCCAGAGAAAGCATCTTTCTTGACATTCAGTCATCGGCCGCACTCACGGCATTATTTGCACACATAAAACCTGATTTCTATAGCGCTATCAATTAAAACACAATATTGTAGTTAGTTCTTAATATTATCTCGCGTTTGGGTAGGTAACTACATACCAAAATATCCCAAAAATCGCAGAAAATAAATTGAATGTAGTCCCTGCAGGATTATGTTTTTCTTAGAAGCATGATACAGGAATTAAAAGTATGAGATTAAAGGGGAGTTGAAACAGTTTTTATTTCAATTTTGGCCAAATAACTGCGGGATTTGGTGTGAACGAAGAACAGAAAACAATTCTAATTTGCGCTCTGTGGCTTTAATTTTAATCAATAAAAAAATTGAAGTTAGGGGTACCCCTCGACCTTCACACTGTCTTTCCCGCGGTGTTGTGCGCATTAGCGAAAATAAGTAACGAAATAGCGTTAGTTGTCAGCTCAGAAAAAGGCAAACGCGTTTCAGAGCTCCTTCACTATTTTGCAAATGTAACAAACTAGCTGTGTCGTTACTTGCCATGACTAACGGGCGTTCCATTTTCGTTAGTTCGTCGTTACTTTCTTTTCACTGTTAGTATATGACAGCCGATTATAATAAACCGCTTCTATAAACATCGCCAACAATGCACTTGTTCAGAGTAATTATATGTTTATTCATTTATTTGTATTTTGCAGCGCCGGACCATTACAGAAGAGGAGTGTGGTCCATATCACATTTATACATTGGAAACTCTCATATAGAGCACAAGCAGGCAGGGATTGTAAAAGATGGTGACGTCTTTCTGGCGACAGTCGCCGTTCGATGCTGCGATAACTTTTCAACTTGTTAGCTGGGCCAGCTTGTTTGTCTGGCCTCGGCAGGATGGGTGATGCACCGGGTGCTTGTGAGAAATCCGGACCCGGCTTTTCGCACCTCAGAAATAAACTAGACAGTCCGAAAAGCTCCAACTCCGTCAAAACGTAGCCCCAGCCGTTCGAGAAAGATTTCGAAGTTTCGGCACCAAACGTAACCTTATTCAAAAGTTATAAGCGATTTTCTGAAAATTTCAATGGAAAAATGGCGGCCGATGAAGCTCTTGAATACATGGAGATCTATGGCGCCAGAAACCAAAAACGGATGAAAAAGGGGCCCCCATCTTCCAATTTAAAATTTAAAAAAAAATCCCATATCGTTTGAATAAGATAACGGTTGGTGCTCCAACTTTGGCATCTTGTCCGAGCGGCTGGGGCTACGTTCTGACTGAGTTTGAGCTTTCCAAGATGTCTAGTCTATTTTTGCGGTGCGAAAAGCCGGGTTCAGATATCTCACGAACACCCCATATATCCTCGAACACGTGACGCATTGAAAGCGCGATTCGGAGAATTCGACCTTACCCATAGCACCTGCCTGGGAAGAAGAAACCGCTCTGGAAAGAACTACTGGATTCACGCTACGTAACGAACGCAAAATGGACCTCTTCATGTAATCAAAGTTAATTCGGTAAAAAAAAACGTTATTTTATACCTTCACAAACCAACGTCGCATTTTTAATTAGCGACACGTCAGCACTCGGCCACCGCTGACACACTTGTTTTGCTTTAGAGCTTGGGAACGCCAAAAGTTGATCCTTTCTGTTGTAGACAGAACGAGCATTTATTTGTTTCGAAGAGAAGGATGTGACCAGCTGGAGTAGCTAGGGACGCTGAGGCAAAATCCTTCGAGCGGCGGCAGACTGTTACTTTCTCAACGAATTTCTCTTTCCAGCGGGACTTCTGCTCGGGGTGCGGGGACGGCCATCTTAGCAGCTTTTACACAAATACTGCACCAAGGACGTTAAGGGTTCCGCGCAACGATAATCTCGCGCCTTTGGGGACCTGTCGTGGGAACGTTAAACGTGTCTTCCCAAGAAGTTTCAAATGACACCGCTTATACATAACTAGGTTGGGGTTTATTTGCCTCTTCTACATAGTGTCCACTAAAAAAAAATTGTTTTCAAAAAATCATTTGGTCACTTTTTATCAAAATTAATGAGTAATGGGCAATGTAGTTTGATAGGAAATACAATAAAATAGTAACGACACTACTTTACTCGTTAGTTATCCTTTGATTCTAACGAATAAATTAGCACGTAAGTAAAAAAATTAACACGTTGCCTGTAACGTCGTTACTCGTAACGCTTTAGTTCCAACACTGCACTTTCGAGTGATGTCACTGGTTTCGCATTGGTCACTGGTTTATTTTTGAATTCTCCATTCACAGATCCCGAAAAATCTGTGCTCGATTGCCGATCTTTTAATGGCTAGCACCGCCATAAGTTCCGGCAAACAAGTGGGCCGAAATACGGTTCCCCACATGGCTGACGGCGAGTGTAGCAGTGGAAGGGGACTAGTTTTGTTCAGTAGCGTGTACTCCCAATGGCGAGACACCATGGTTATCAACCGCTACACGCGGCTGCAGGTTTGCAAGTATCACTGTTTTTTTTTTCTTTTTTTAGGTACGCACCGGAGTTGCAGTATTTTAAGGGAAAGTGGCACATTTGTCTTTTTTGTGCCAACTTAAAACATAAACAATACAAGCTGAATATTTTTCTGCATTAAAATCGTCGAACTGCCCCCTTTAAAACGTCCATAAAACTTGTAACATGATGGCACACATGAGAGTCAAATACAGTGCAAAAGCTAAAAGGAACTAGTAGTAGTCTTTGCGTTTAGGGCGCAAATTTCTTAGCCTCCAATTAAATTTTGTTTAGTCAGTGATTTGGTTGAAAGGGGTTTTGACGAGTTATATCGCCGCTGCCTTCTCCACAGCCATCGACACAATTATAGATACAAAAAACGGTCATTCGGCAAAGCAGAATGTCAAGGTGCATCAAAATATCCCAAATCTCTCGGGTCTGGAATTGACTCCAAATAAAGAGCGAACAACAAGCTGCAATAATAAAAATGAACTTAGCATTGCAAAGGAATGCGACCAGTATAGAAATAGTAAGGCGCCAGTATTTTAAGTTAGTCTGTAACAGACTTGTACCCGAGTGACCTGTTATTGAGTATACGTGAACGAACGAGTTTTTGATGAGTCATTTTCAGACGTCTTAGCACCTTAATAAATGTTCCATAAAATTTAAAATTTTCTTCAGAAAACAGAAACAAAAAACATCACGCTGAATGATTTGTTTGTTTGGGGTGATCAAGAAAGGTTCAGGTTGAGACGGAAATGCTAATGTTAGTGTCTAAACTAAGAAAGTATTATAAACCTTGGCCATGGACAAGCTCAACACCGTGCAGCATAAGAATGTCGTATTTACAGTAACTTGAATGTCAGTCCTCCGCATCAGTTTCGTACAATCGTCACCAGCCCCAGCCGCGCGTTCTCTCAAAGGAACACTGAAAAAAAAAAATGTTTCAGTGGCCTAAACGGGACATACACACACGAAGAAAAGTTCCCATGATTTATTCAATCACGGCTCTTGATTTTCTGAGATGATGATGATACCTTGTCACTAAAGCTCATAAGCAAAAATGATACATGTTCACGGGAGGAGACAAAGAGTAATGAGATTTCTGGACCACAAAGAGCACGTACCACGCGCCAGCTAGCGTTGTGCCGTGTTCCACGTAGTACCGCCTTCCACGCGGCGGCGCTTGCATCGAGAACCTATCTGATTGGATACAAATCGCTTTGTGTGCGTTAATGGGACAAATAAGACACGACAGAATGTCAGGGTGGAGTAATGGAGGTGTTAGCACACACGACCGGACA
This sequence comes from Ixodes scapularis, assembly GCF_016920785.2. NCBI lineage: Eukaryota > Metazoa > Arthropoda > Arachnida > Ixodida > Ixodidae > Ixodes > Ixodes scapularis. The sequence continues at coordinate 619,130 of NW_024609861.1, read as the reverse complement.
CTGGGTGGCCCAGAGTTCAAATCGTGGCTCCGCCGTTTATTTTGACTTTCGACGGTTTCATAAAATTTTGCTTTATTCCATCGAGTATACGGTGCATTCATCCGGATATTTTCAATTATTTCTTTTTTTTGAGAGAGAGAGAGTCCTCGTACGTTGTTGAAAAGGGCTCGTTATATAATCAAACGTGGCTCTTGATTCTCGCAGATGATGATGATAGCGTGTTTTTAAAAGCGACCATTCGGAGTATTCTTCGCTACGTCTCTCTGGTGCATAGACGTGACTGGTCTGCTGGTTTTTCCCGAGTCGCCGAAAATGTTGACCTACCCTTTTCGGGACTTGTTCTGGTCTTGTGGAAGATGTATATATCACTCCAGCCCTATCCGACACCGTCAAGTAATTGGCCCGATGATAACAATCTCCGGAATCCTTGGTCTCAACCGTCACGACTTAAAGGGGCCCTGCAATCATAATTAAGCGTCTACCTTTTTGGCAGTTTCCACGTCTCTTGGGGTTCGGGCAAGGCAGCGGGCAAGGAGACAGTAACTAAATATCAATGCGTCGTATTTTAGCCGAACGGCGCGGAAACCTCCGCCACCGACGGGGGCGACCCGTGGTACCGAAAGCGCGCGGTATGTGACACTTTGGTCCTTGGGCTTACTAGTGGTCAGAGCCGCTAAAAGCTTCTTCTTAGTCGAAATACAAAATATAAGCGGCGCGAACCGTTTAAATTTTTTATAAAAGTTCTTTTTGTTCCCGGTTTTATATTAGAAAAGAAATAAATGCACTTTATAAAGTACGGAAAGAAACGACCCGTCCACAAACCCGCCACCAAGCGGTGGAAAAGGCGGCGCATACTAGAAAGGAGTAGTGGGATCAGGCACCGACAGGAAAAGGTCCCGGATGTACGCGGCGGCGCTGCGGTTGTAGGTTCTGGAGGATCCGACCGGCTCCGAGCGTTCCGAAGGACTTCGGCGAGCGGCTTTGTCTGGCGGTTGGCCCATTTCGCGGTATGGCAGCGCGAAGTGGCTCCCATTCTGAACTGATTTTTACCCCGTGTTTGCTGTTGTTTCTGGCCAATGAAGTGTCATGCCGAATTAGTGTTTAATCGGGCAGCAAATGCAATTTGAGCCGCCCTGGCTGCCCGCTTCACACAGCCTAGCCAGAACATGCTTTAGTGGCAGCCTCTCTCGCGCCGTCGACACGGAGTGCGGCAGCCGTGAGCGCTCGCTGAGCTCACTACCCTTCCACTAGTTCACGGCCACTCAAGCAACCAAGGACGTCATGAAGGAGGTTATTTTTTGTAATTTTAATTTACCTATAACTTTTAAAATGAAGCGAAATTCAAGAAAAGTTTCATTAAGTTACTACGTTCAGTACGCTCACGTTCGGTGGAAATGAAAAATTAATAAAAAAGTCATTGCGGGGCCCCTTTGAGAAGCAACTCGCTCACGCGTTGATCTACTCAAGAGCTCGCAAAAACGACCGTTCAAAGTCGTTACGAAGGGCCTACCTTTACTTGTGAATGCATGTTGCCTTCCAATTTTCGCGTCGCAAATCCTTGTGAGCGCTCCGCACTCAAATCCCCATGAGCACTTCGCACTTTCCCGCATCAAGTCTTCTCCGTTTCTCGGACACCAGCGTCTACCATCCCCCTGAAAAACACACAGACTTAACGAACGGAGTGTAAGGGCGCAAAAGCGCGGACGAAAACCCCAAGACACTGTGTAAAAACGATAGACTAACTAAACAGTCTCAATTTTTTTTAACTGACGATAGACCCCGTTTGGATTTTTTCCGTCAAAATCTGAGTCTTAAGGTTTTAATAGCCAAAACAAAAACCTGCACTGCTACGCTGAAAAACAAAAAGAGCCAATGTTTAAAATATTTGTACGATAGCGTAGAAACTTATACAGAAAGGTGTAAATGTTTTTAGTGGGTTTTCGAACATCGAGCATGTGAACAATACTGTATAAAATGTCAGAAGATGAAAAGATACGCCCCGCTACTACCTTGAGTTCGCCGAGTAGGATTTGGAAAGTGGAAGGTTAGAATGATGTACTGAGAGGAAAAAAAAAAAGACTTCTACCAAGAATAGATGATAAAAAAAAATCTGAAGGCCACCGAAATTAAGTAATGCCCATTAAACGCTTACTGTTTTACTAAGATAGGGATGTTTTAGTTTTATATTCACCCGAATTTATCAAAAAAATGTAGGTTAGGATTTGCAAAAGTAAGTTTGCGCGTGCATTTTTATTACTTCTCTTATTTTGTTCTTTATCAATATTGTTTATTCCTCACAGAAAATACGTTGTTCATTTAACGCAAGTTTCCAAATATGCTTTGGAAAGCTAAACAAAGTAATACTACGCATCAGGTATTCAGTAAAAGTAAAATAAAAACAAAACTTATGAAAAACTAACTGAAGCACTCAACACTCAAATAGCACGAAATGAAATCCGAATATTCAATGCTCGCAATCAGTTCCTCAAAGTATAAGCAAGCGTAACAAGCTGTATATTAGGCGATATTACTTAAATTAAAAATGACACTTGCAATTTGCTCTAAACGCTTAATGAAAGCAATATTACGGGCCAGGTTATTTAAATCACCGATAGTTTCAAGGAAAAAAACGAATACCAATATTCCTCGATATTATAATTCTTGACTTCATATTTATGCATTGTGAGGCCGAAGGTGTTTGGGGACAATTAATTTTCTAATTAAACAAAATTGAATTATTGGTCGCCTTGACTCAACGATGCAAATTTTATTTGCTTCCCGTCTAACGCATAACTAAAATAAACAAATAGATAGTACTAAAATTCGAACGATATTCAACAACCTTCTTCGTCTGCAAACAAACTTTAATTTTTTTTTTTTATTTCACGAGAATGCAGCGTTCAATTAGCTATGAGTGACTTTTTTGCGATACTCGTATATAGCGAAATAATTACACAGTTAGTATTTAAAGTGAAAGAAACTTTAGATTCAAGATTTAAATATGGTAAACCTGATGGTATGCACGTTTTTTTCCTGCAGATTTACTTCACCATATTCTTCACAACCGGAATGTTTACAATAACATCGGAAGCAGACCCTGCAGGTAAGATCAACCCGCATTTTCTCAAAAGTATCTGCGCAATTGTTTTATTATAAATATCATAACGTTAATATAAAGACATGCAATTTTTAACCGATGTCAATTATAAGATTCAATAAATATGCTCTAAAAAGTGAACCACATTTTAAGTGTCTCATGTTTCCCAGATTATTTACAGAACTCCTTCCATATATTTAGGTATTTGCCCAAGGGCAAAAAGCCCACATACTAAAAAAAAAAAACGTTGCAGTAAAAAAAAACAAAAAAAAAATTAAGACATTAAAAGAGTTTTCAGGTTGTCTTATATTGCAAGAGAATCGCTTACAATAGTGCTTCGTCATATTATAAATTCTGTAAGCATAAATTACACAACACCTTGAAGCGTCCAAAGGTTGAATCATCTCTAATAATTAAACACTTCTCAAACTTTTAAGTACTTTGTAAAGTGACATAAAAATAACTGAATATAAAAAGATCATATCCAACTCTGCTCTTCCCTTCCATTCTTGATCATTCAGCCTGGTCATATCAGTAGTTAAATGCATTAAATGCACTGTGATCATTAACACCCGCAACTATCACAGAAGGTATTCCTCAGAGCAGTACTCCTTGCATATATTACATGAGTGGTATTCTGGAAACACCTGAAATATTTGGCGTTATTACTTGTTCCCTACAGCATTTTTTGATCGTTAAGCGTAATAAAAGTTGCTATCAAGGGGTATTATACATGTATGACAGCAGTCTTCGTTGTTCGCGTATTGGTAGCAGGCATCTAGAGTATATTTGACTATTCAAAACCCACTCCTACATAATTCATTTGTTATAGGGACAATCTGATTCACTCATATGCATTCCAAAAACACTCTCCAATGTAGCGAGTATAGAATGGGCTCTTGTCTGCAGGAAGCGGGGGATCGCTGACTCTGATGGCCCTTGCTGTGCTACTCGCCGGATGCTGTGTATTATCCTCTGTCCTTCTTCTCGTTGGCCTCTGCGTGGTGAGCCTCACTTTCAAAGCGCTTCCTATTCTACCTTTTACGTAGGCATGTCCTAGTTGTATTGAGGGTCAGTTTTTTTACTGTGGAGCAAGTGTTTTATTCCTGTATCAGTTGATATGCAAAACCCTCTCATTTCCTTGTGTTTAAGGAACAGACGAACAATTCCTGTGGCATGCATAAATAAACAAAATGTAGAGTGGTATACATAATACAGGAAAGGAGGGGGCAGATAAAGTTGTCTGACCCTCCCCCCCCCCCCTCGTTATATCTCACAGCTTTAAATTTTCTAGTTATCCTCGCATACAGACTCATTGCACTAAAATGGCACAGAGCGAAGGCTGCCACCGGAAGCTCTCAGTCTAACGTAGATAGAGCCCATTTAGTTTACCATAATGCGCGTGACGGTCAATAATTGTTCCGGCCAATAGCCAACTCGAGACGCCCTTAACAGCGGCCCCTGCAGCTCGTGACTTTTAGTTTCTGCTAGGCGTCCGAATTGACTTATGTGATGAGCAAATAACGGCTGTACGTATTTCGATGTAATGATGCTTTGACAATGTATTCGTGGCATAGGGCTGTGCGAAATTCCGACTGCCTAAGGATAGCAAAGTTGTTTCCCCATGACCTCGGCATTATTGCGTGGTCCTAGACTCAATATGAGAGTGGGTCACAAATACGTTTTCCCGTAGTAACCACAGTTGTGTTTTGTTCAGTGCTCCTGTAGCCAAATGCATCTGTTCCGATAAAGCTTTTTTTTTTCTTTTTTCTTTTTTTTTGTAGTGCGGACGTTTTTGCGAATAATTTATTGAGAGCTGTCGTTCCTGAACCCTTGCAAGAGCTTCCGAGACGGAGACTTTTACGAAAGTCTTTCCTAAACTACATTTTGAAACTCGAAAAATGAAATTACCAGTGGCCGAGAGTGAGCTTCGCATGTCAAGAAATATAAATAATAAATGATGTGTTTACAAATAAGAAAGACAAACATAATGTTAAGGTAAACGAATAGCGTCTGAATAACAATATCAAATATCCAGAAAATGTTATGATTTGAGCCTCACTTCAGCTTCATATTTTCGTTGTATTATTAATATTGTAAAATCTAGTTTTAATATAAAATGTATATACAGGGGCTGAGCAGAAAGTTTTGCAACTGGTATATAACGAAAACTACCAGGGCTTTCAAAACAAATTTATTTTTCAACATAATCCCTCCGCACACTAATGCACTTCTCGCATTTGCCTTCAAAGCTTCTAATACCTCGCAACCTCGCAAAAAAAAAAAAAAAAAAAAAAAAGAAGCTTTCTTCCTTTTCGTCAAGCCACTGCTCTGTTGCAGTTCGTAGTGCACTCAAGTCATCGAACCTTGTGCTTTTTAGCTTTTTTTTTTTTTTTTAGATTCGGGAATTAAAAAGTCACTAGGGGCCAGATCAGGACTGTAGCGCGGGTAATCAAGCTCTTCGAAAGCACACTCTCGAATGACAGCCTGGGCAACGCGAGACTCGTGAACGGAGGCGTTGTCATGCAGGAGGAAAGCGCCTCTTTTCACCAATCCACGTCATTTTCCCACGATGGCCTCACGCATCTTGCGGAGAACGTTGGCATAGTAATCGCCTGTTGTTGTCCTGCTGCATAAACTGTTGCCTTGTTTCGGGGTCCCACTGGTAGAGCCACGTGCCATCCCCAGTCACAAGGCGGGCGAGAAAACCTCCTGGGTTGCTTTCATAGATGCTCAAAAGCTCCTTCGACGAATGCAAGTGGTGCTGTCGATCCTTCGTAGAGAGGTTTCCGTGGCACTCACCATGCTGAAACTTTCGAGATATTCAAAACGTCATGGATGATTGTGAAAGCACTGCCATACGAAATGCTCAATTCTGTATCAACTTCGGACACCTCAATTCGGCGATTCTTCATGATGAGGCTCTCAGCTCGGACAGAATGATCCAAATTGGTCGAAGTGCTGGGCCGCCCTGATCTTGGGTTGTGTTGCACGTCCACACGACCACGTCTAAACTCGTTGAACCAACGAGTTACTCTAGCATATGAAGAGCATTCATCGCCCTACACATTCACCATTCTACTGTAAATTTCCATAATTTCCATAGCGGAACTTACTTCTTCGCATAAAAACTTTATCACGCTCCGGTACTCAAGCATGATATCGGAGAGGGCCTCACGTTTAACTGACTGGTGCAGGCCAAGAGCGTAACAGGAAGTCTTGATATTACGAACATGTTTGTGTAGAGAGATAAGCTAACCAGTGGTTATAGAGTCATCATTGTCAAATTTTTGGTTATAGCCGAGTTGCAAAACTTTCTGATAACCCTCGCACAAGCGGGGTAACACCAGCGTTTTCATAGTGACCTTTATAAAAGACAGTGTGTTTGCGAGAGACTTGATTAAAAAACAAGAAGAAATACAGCATCAACTGTTTCTACTATACTCCTAAAGGCACAAGAAAAATTAACTACAGGAATATTATAGAGAGTAACGTAAATAGCAGAGCGTTGCGTTTATAATAGGGTTAGTAGATTAAATGACTCTGAGAAAGCAAACATTGAAAACAAAATGTTCAATACAAATGGAGGATTTACTCTCAATTGTTAACTTAAATCATTGTTTGTGAGGTTAAAAAAAGGAAAGCCGTTTACAACTCCGAGTAACGCCGATTTAGAGCGCAGATCTTAAGGAGGAGGAGGAGGGGAGGGTACTGAGGGGAGGGTATGCCCCTCTTCCTCATCCGTACCCTCTCCCCCTCCCCTCCTCCTTTTTTCACGCGCGAAACGCGCGTCGTCACGCGACGTTTCGGCACGGTGCATTATGGGACGTTTCCCATACTGCACCGCGCCCGTGATAAAAACGTCACTCGTGACGTTTCGGCACCGTGCCCAAACGTCGCGTGACGTTTCGTGCGGTGCATTATGGGGCGTTTCCCATAATGCACCGCGCGGTTACACCGACGCCTACGCCGATTGCGACGGCGACGCCACTCAGGCCGCAAACGGGCGCTTAAGAGCTGCACTCTAAAATTGGACAAACAATCTATACATAAAAAAAAAAACGAAATCGCAGCGTGACTATTATAGATATAACTCTACGACGACGGCCTCACGCATGTTACGTTATGAAAAATAGTTTTGGTTTCTTACGATAAAATCAGCGATTAAGAAGTCAAGGTGGTAACATCTATCCGTCATGATTGTATAAATAAAAAAAAAAAAAAAAAAAAAATAACATACCGTAATCTCCCGAAATTGCCAAAGCTTCCAAGCATCTTTTCACATTGAGGGGCAATGGAGCATAGAAAACTGTGTTTCCCAGTTTGCAATCTTCGCGTATCTCCCGCTCCGGTTGAGTTTTACAATTAATATAGGGAGACCTAGACGGTGTTTAGGGGCGGGTTATCTCTCCAAGGTGGGGCATCCCTCGGGATATTACGGTAAATGTTATCCACTTCATCCGCCAGTAACTTGCAGGAACATGATAAGATATTGGGCTGAAATGCACCTCAATCTACACAAACGTACTGGCACCTGTCTTACACAAGTATATTCGCGCGCAACGCCTATGATATATATAGCTCGTATGTCGCGGTGCAAAATTTTCAGTAAAAATAACTATTTGTTTTAGTCTCCACCTTGTAGAGCTTGATGACGCATTCGTAGGATTTCACACGAGCCGTCCGTAAGCGCATGCTTTGTCAATGCCTTGTTGAGCATTCGAGTCGTGGCTTGCGCCCTGTGGACGTAATGACGGGAATTGCCGAGCTCGAATGATGTATGAAACTCAGCCCTTACCCTGTACATTGCCAACTCCAGCGCTTGGCTATGATGAACAATTGTGCGTATTACTGGCAGTAGATTGCGTGCTTCCTTATTGTAGATGAACTTTTAAGAGGGCAAACGATGCTCGTGTTTATTTTTTGCTTCAACTGCTATTGCTCAGGGAGGGAAGCTAACTTTTGTTTTGTAGGTTGTAAACGTCATTGATTGATGTTAAAGGGTACTTGCTGAAAGTAAAAAAAAAAAAAAGAAAACTTGCTCGACCTTTTTAAAAGTAGCATGAAACAATATATTTCACGAATGACAGTCAAAGGAGTGATAAACTGAGAAAACTAAAGGTGGCCAACTTGTGCGAAAGCAAATGGTACTAACTGTTGTCGCGGGCACCAATTACAGGTGCAGCAGACTACTGCTGCCTTTATTCTCTTTAGTGTTTTAAATATTCTAGGAGAAGAACACATGAAAAACATGGGGATTTAGCGGGAATGTTCAAGGGCACAGAAATATTAATTGAAAGCTAGTGTACCCCGATCATATGGTATGTATATATATATATATATATATATATATATATATATATGTATACAAGTTTAACAAAAACACCAATCTGAGGCGACGTTTTGAATAAAATGCAACCAGACCCATTTTGTTCAGTGCAAGGAAGGAAGGGTATACTCTATACCACTCTAATGTGGCAAACAGTATGTAGGACAAGCGTGTAGATGCGTTGACGAATGACTGAGACAATATCACAAACATATGAACAAAGCTGTCTCTTGCCATCTAGGCATTCACTGCCAAGACTGCAGCTGTAAGCCTTATTTCGGAAAATGCCTTGTATTGGCGCGGAATAACGATCGGCTAATACAGGAGATTATTGAGTCTGAAAAGATCGCGCTGCTCGTTGATGGATGTCAAAGTGCCCCTTTCGTGTCTGTAGCTGCCAAAGAATAAGACTACTTGGCGAAAGGGGCCAATTCGAACTGCGTATGTTTCGCAAGTATTTCTCGTTCTTTTTATTTTTTGTCCTTATTTGTATTAAAGTATTGCTGCTTGCATAAACGTAGAAGAAACGTGTGAGTTATAAACCAGCGCTCTTTCTTGTCCTTCTGTGTCTTCTTAATTTGTGTCGATGTATTTTCTCGCTGTTGCTGTTAATGTTTGTGCGTTCACTTTTTGTATTTATAGTAGTATCATGAACATTGCGAAGGTAATTAGGCAGCTTGCCTGTGCTTTTCGTTATTTGATCATTACTACTGCTTTTATCATAGAAAATGAAAGACGTTTACAAATCTCTGTAATGCGAAATTAGAGCGCAGCTATTGAGGAAGAGGAGGGGAAGATACCGACGGGAGGGTATGCCCCTCCTCCTCCTTCTATCTACCATCCCCTTCTCCTTCTGCGTAACCTACCATCCTCCTCCTCCGTACCCTCCCCTATTCCTCCTCCATACCCTCCCCTCCTCCCATAGCTTCCCCTCCCCACTAAATTTAGCTGGAAGATTGACGCCCCACGGGACCTCAACTCCAATTCAGTTTCCCCGCTAAATATAGCGAGGAAAATGACGTCACTTGACTGCGTGCACGCAACACCTCCTAGAAGACAAGGCCGTAGTGCTCTTCTCGTGACGTCGCAAAGGAAGGCCATCGGGGGCGCGCGTCGAAGCGAATGCAACGCGCGTAGATCGACCGTCGTAACGCGTTTTTAGTCACATACGCGTGTCTTATTAGCTAAAATGAAAGCTGCAGATAGCAACGGGTCTAGAAAACATTTTATTACACGAGCAAAATATTACACCGCTAAATAATCGGTACGAAATGGCACGAGGTATGCGTACAAGACGTCTACCGAAAAATGTGATTGTTTTAAGTCGAAAACATTGAGTCATGCAATTATTGTTGTAGGAATGCATATTTTATACAGAAATACTTTGACAAAATGGCGAGACATGCAGTGATTTGGAAAGAGCAAAACAGAACAGTTAAAAATCAGGTAGACATAGTCAACGCGGACAAGGCAAGACAAGCGTTTCTCACGATCATGTAAGCGACGTTATCGCGTGCAGTCACTGAATTCTTGCATCATACCCCGGCCACATGGCAAAATTAATGTAATTTCGATCGAATGACATTATAGGGTCGACAAATCCGCTTGCGGCGCTCGTATAATCACTCAAGACCGCGAGCTGATTAAATCCTATATCACTGAATGAAAATATATTAACGTTTCCCTGTGGCAGGGGTACTAAACTTACTACTTAGTCTACTAGTTTACTTCTCCCTATGGGCTCGAGCTGCCTTAGAACAAAACATAACTTATTTTGTATATAATAATACTATCACCTTAATACAGTTAAGATTCTAGTATAAACGCGGAAAAGGCAATAAAATAACTTTAGTATAAATAAACACAGAACCACAAACAACTCACTTTCAATAATCACACAAACTTGATTTTCATCTTCCAGTGAAAACTAGATTAGCGCGCATATTTACAAATGTCGACGCAACTGCATACGAATAATGACAAGGAACAAAATTGCAATTTATCATGCGATTAAAAAAACGATTGCAGCATCTTACTTGCGTCCTACATGAACAAGAAAGCCCGTAAATAAGTTGTTTCTCACCTGTCGATCGTATCCATACGTCCCACAATATCCGTGACGAACACATTTGAACACGAACTCCAAGAAGCCTCTCTTTGTCGAGAGAGAGGTCTATCGATTAGTCGACCAGAGCCTTCGTTGGCTAGTTGTCACACGTCACTCAAACCGCAGCAGGACTTGTTTCACGAATGCACGTAAATGCCGTAGTATCAAGCGAACACACACACAAAAAAAAAACTACCTGAGACTACGGTGATGACAGAAATACGACGGGAAACAAGTCTCAAAAGTACCACACACGAGAGCAGCGGCGACGAAAGGCTTAACGTTGTCGACCCATCTCTTGCTGGTGTGCGCTCCCTGCGACAACGACTGGATTTCTTTTCGGTTTGCTTCCCTTCTGAGATGTCTCAGCGTTCCTTTTCAGACAGTCAGCAGCTTACACACAACGTAAATTTACCAGAATCGGAGCCATGTGGCATCAGCAGCATCGCAGCCGGTCCTTTCGAAAAGTGTGGGGTGCTGCGGAACTGCACGTAGTCCCGCGGTTACGGGAATACTCATAAATATAATTTTGGTACTCTCAACCTTGGTAGCGCGTCATATAATACGTTTATATTATATATATAATAAATTGTACAAGACTTCGCCTTTAAAACGTATATTAATGTCGGATAAACGCGCATGAACGAACACCACTGCGCCGCTTGTCAAGGGACATTGTTTTCACGTCGATAGCGTATTCTCACGTAGTTGCGCCATGGACTTCCTTCCTCCGCCATTGTGACGTAACCTCTCAGAGCGCTCTGGCCTTCTTCTCTAGGAGGTGTTGGTGCGCGTCACCCATAAACAAATTCAGTTTCTCCGCTAGATTTAGTAAGAAAATTGACGCCACGCGACCTCTACTCTAATTCAATTTTCCGCTAAATTTAGCGGGGCGGTTACGCCGACGGCGACACCGCTATATCGGTTATACGGGGAAACGGGCGCTTCAGAGCCGCACTCTAGAAACTATATTATGTCGAACACGAATGAGAAAATATAGTTACTAGGGAGTTTTAGTAGACCGGTGTTTCCCCCTCCGCTAACCCTCCGCTACGAAAAAGCCGCCACTGCGCTTGCGCGCCGATGGCCTTGGCTGTAGAGTGGCGGGTAGCGGAGGGGGAAACACGGTCTACTAAAACTCAGTATTGAAAATAAAAAGCTAGCGAGCACCGATCTTGCGTAAGGCGTGGCTCTTCGCGCTCTGTCCTTGCCACACACCAATGTTTGTAGTGTAAGGCGCACAATGAAAAAAAGGGTATAGTTCTTACACTGTATGTGTAACGGAAGTTTTATAAAACTTCCGTTCGACATACAGCGATAAATATCACGACCGGCCTATTCGCCGTGTGGAACAACTCTTCAATAAAGATGTTGTGCGTGTTACTGACTACAAAATATAATAATCGTTCTTTTTTTTTTTTGGCGTTACTGCAAAACCTTAGTGTGTTTTTTTTATGTAGTTCTTGCCACGTACTGCAGCTGTTTGATAAGTTATATCGCACCGTTATTAAGCATAAAAAGTTGGCGCCGTCAGTTCGACTTCAGTGCGCTGCATGCCGAAATGCAATTTTTGGGCTGTATTATACGTAAGAATTGTAAGAACCACACGGTTTTCTAAGAGAGTGAGCGAGCCGTTTACACGACAAAAGTTTAATGTTTAGTTCCAGAGGCCATTAATCTTATAAGCAACGCCCTGTTAAACCTTCTCGGGAAGATTTGAAACCTGCATTCTCCGCGTTCAGTAAGGTCCACCTCCCCGTTTTTACACAGAAGGGGCTTAGTCCAAATGTTTGCATAGAAAAATTCAAATGCAAAGCCACTCCAAAGTTGGTGCTGGGGAGCCATACACAGCAGTTTTTTTTTTTCTAATTCGAACAATAGGATGAACTTATAAGTGCTAATATCGGGATGCTCGGGTAAATTGCCAGTGTCATACGCAGGGGAGATTGGGCAATTCGTGGGGCGGAATAACGTATAGAGAGGCTAAGTAAAGCTTCAGTGGAAGATTTTTACTTATATTCTTTGTTCGACTTTTAATTTTTACTGTATTTGGTGCACAGTTCTTTGAAGCTCATTCATTGTTCAGCATTGTGGAATGAATCGAACTTATTTTTTATCCTTCCAGTTTCAAACCTTGAAAAAAATGGCGAATATCTTAGCGGAATAGGTAAAAAAAAAAAAAGACATTTGTTTTATCGCTACAGATTATGGTTATCTTAACTTCAAATTTGAAAGCGCGCAAGTTGTGTAATATTATTAATACATTGCTGATAACGTAAAGCGTTCGGAAGTTTAAACATGTTTTCTTTAATTACCGAAACGATTAGTTTGACTTCGTTTTTTTTGTTTTTTCTTCTTAAACTCAGGGTGAACACAATATCTAAACGTGTGCATTTTTTTTTTTTGCGTTTTCTGCAGGCTAGTGGTCCCAGAAACCCAGGGGACAACGACAATTTGAAATTATTAGCGCATCATATTTTAATTTGATGAGTCGGAAACGCCTCGTCCGCAGGTGGCGCCGCGAGGTGCTGGATGCGCGCGCTCAACGGCGCTCGCTGTCATTATACGTCATATTCTCTGGGTTTTGCGATTGGCGAGAGGCGTCTCGGGTATTTTTGAAGCAAAATAAAGAGTATCATATTGTTAGCCGTCATTGTTCCTTTAACAAGTCGTTTTTAAAGAGCTAATAATTTTTGTAATAATTAAAGTTCAAAAAGGGCGAAAACAACGCCTCGTCGCTCATGCATGCGCTCCTCCCAGCGGCGTCCGCGACGTACTATCGCGAACAGACGACAAGTGATCCGTCCAGAGACAACGCGCATCTTGCGCTCCCGGTTCCGGGCAACTAAAATCAGTAGAAGAAGTAGGGGAACCTTCATTTTCTTTTAGTGCTGTTACAGACTTTTCACTGTTCGAGTGAACTGCAGCAATGATACGGTGCAAACGATTCCCCGTGATGAGCGTGTGGTGAAACGGTTACTTTAGGCTACGTTAGGTTAGCCGGTTCCGATGAAGTGCCTCGTACGCGGTTGCTTCCGTACGCACAGGGATGCGGATGTTTCTTTTCATCGTCTATCCGGCACGGCAAGGATACTTTTCGAAGGCCCTAGCTGGAAGCCCCTCGAGTGCGCGCTAACTCGAAGCTATTTGCGACTCCAGCGACTCCAGCAAACTATAGAGGGCGCGCTGCTCGGGCAAATGGCGGACGAAAAGAGGTCGTTTTCGTCGTTCAGCACGCGGACCGCCACAAATTCCTGCACTGCAGCTGTAAAATCTGTGTTACACTTGAAAGCAAAGCGATTTTTCGACGGTAAAAACCTTGTTCTAGTCAGTGCGTAGGAATGACACGGCGGAACCATAAAAATAGTGACTGGAAACGATGCTTGTTTCTATGCTGCCTACGAGAACCAAGCAGCTATAGCAGACGACAGATTCGAAACGACCTTCTCTCGTAAGGTTCTCGGCTCTGCCGCTACGCGGCGTCAATTTCGCTGGAATAGCGAATAGCTACATCAGCTCGATCGTGTGTGTTCCGAACACTTCTGCGCACAGTCCTTAACGTCTGGAGAGGTTTCGAAGAAAGTGGGCATCTCGCCGAGGTGGCTCCGGTGACCGGGTTGCGGGAGACGAGTCTTCAGGGGCTGTCGAAACGGACTGAGACAGAGACGCGTCCCGGCGCTTGCGTGGAGCGTCCTCGTACGGCACGACACTCAGCTCCACACATATTTTAAGAATTCGGCACTCAATATCCGATAAGCCTGTTAAATTCATCGACGCTGACAACCGCTACTCGGCCCCCGAAGCTTCGATGGATGCAAAGAGGCCTAATGACCGACTGACCGACTGGCTATCAACCAAACTCGCATCCAATTGGTTAAGCGCTTTGCTGCTATCAATAAATGGTTACAATTTACGTCACGAAGCGCAATGTTTTGATTGTTTAAAGTTGTTTTCTGAAATATTTATTTTGCTAATAACTTACAAAATAATGCAATTTTCTCTAATATCTTTTTTTCCTCTCTGTTCCTGCTTTCATGAAGTTTCGTTTCACCGCGAATTTCAAACCGGTAAAAAATCGTTGGTGGGCCCCGTTTAATTTTTATTTAGTTGTTGATTATAGTCAAGAACAGTCCGGTATATAATGTGCGCTCTCAGAGTAATCATTCGTGTACAGGGAAAAAAGTAGGAAAAACTATGTCCCATTCTCTAGAATAATGAAACGCGTGAATAAATGTCTGACCCAAAGAAGATCTCATCGATCAAATAGCAGACAATCACCTGAAGTGGAAGTCGAGACACAGGTTGGCTGCGTTGGCAAATGTCGGTGGCTGGATGTCGTTTGAAATTCTTGGGAAATATTTTCGATGACTTTTGTGTTCTCGTTCGCTCGTTTTCGGGAACGCGACCTGAAACGGGACTTTATGATGTAAAACAAAAAAAAAAAAAAAAAGATTGCGCCTAAGAGAGCAGATTGCAGGGAATTCGCCTGCTTGAATTCGAGAAGACAATCATTTTATTTATACATCTGCTACCGTGGCAAAGTAGCTATAATCCGTGAATCTGGTTGTGAGGACGTTATTCATCCGAGGAGTAAATGTATGTCTTTTGGCGGCTCTTTGGGATATGGAAAAAAAGGCACCCAAGTTATAAATACCGTCCGATCATTCCGTTTTTTTTTTTTTCTGGGGGAGGGGTGCCCCACGGGGGGGGGGGGGGGGGGGGGGGCGTTCTATCTGCAGATACGAGAAACGTCTACTTATAAAATGTATATATCGTTATATAAGTCGGAGGTATTTGTAGTTTAAAGATACGATGTCTCTAGGTTTTTATTACGTGGTTCTTGGCATTTGTCGAACTTTTCGCATTTCTCGAGATGTAAACCGTTTGTTTTTATATATGTAACTTGGGTCGTTGCTTTTCACTCAATAGTGCAAGTTATAACCGACTTTTTTCTATATGTAGGAACCTTAACAGTACAAATGTGAAGAGGGGGGAGGGGGGGTCATACTTTGCGTTTTATTAAATGGCAAAAAAAATGAAATTGTATACCGCGTCCGTACATATCCCTATCACAAGACACACACACACACACACATATCTGCAGTTCCGCCGAGCTGACCGTAGACATATTTAAGTGCAACTTATGTAAAAGTTCTTCTATCAACGTCCTTGTGGAGTCGGCTGAGAGGGGTGCAGCTTATACCACTGTATGATAACGGAAACTCGAGTATGTTAAAGAAAAAAGAATACAGCATCCCCAAACCTCCAGGGAGCACACGCGTGGCCGACATACTTGGAAAACGTTCAGCGATAAGATAAAAAAAAAGGAAAGGGCGTGATTTCCAGAGAAAGGAACACCCTTTCAGAGAGTTCACTTAGGGCTGTGTGCCGGTTCAAAGCTGTACATAAAGATTTCGTCTCATAAAGTCGTTTTTTTTTTTTTTTTAAGGACACGTTTAATTTTTTTTCGCCCTTTTAGTTTAAGAAAAACCGGGCTGGCGATTATTTCTGAGGGTAACCGTTTATTGCGGGCGTACCTTCTGCTCTTCCCTAGAAAGAAAATGAGCACAGGAAAGCTCTATCGATGAAGAGATTCAACCGCCGTGCCCCTAGCGGCGAAGTTGAGAAATAGACTCCATTGGGAAAACCACGGGAATTATTTTTTTTTTCCTGATGCAGCACTCGGTTCGAACGCTGAAGCAGCCAAACTCTGCTTCAGCATTTGGCTGGGATTCTTATGTTCGATCAACGAAGCACAAATCGGACACGAGTGACTACCAAACGCTGACTCAGTACTCGTTTTCATTCTGGGGCCCGCGCTCGATCGGCGCAGAATACAAAGGAGTCCAAACCGCAGGCCTCCTGTTAGGTAGGCACCAACTCTGTGGAAAGCAGCTTGGATAAAGCACTCTTATAGTTGAAGCTCCACATATACTCTCAAACAAATCTTCATACGCGTTTTCATTCGATTTTTATTCTACGCTGAATATTTTTACTTTTATGTGGAGTGAAAGGGATGGTAGCTAAAAAAGGATGTATATCTAAACTTATAAATAAAGCAAATAAAAAATAAACAGAACTATTTGCGAAGCCATCATTAACTAGACAATTTTGTCAGGCAGGAATTTGTAAGGAACTATAATATACGTGAATATCTTGCCTTATACTTCATGAAACAATAGAGAAGTGCACGTCTTTTGTTCTTTCGTACCGCTTTTGTCCCATCCTCATGTGCTTCTTTATAACACTAAAATAGAAAAGTGTATGTAGCAGAATATTTTTGGCTAAAGTAAGAATGATCTCGCAATTAAAAAAAGAAAATGTTTCGACTCTATTTAACACCTTGTAAGCGGGTGTTATTAAAGTTGGAAGAATGACTTAGTATTTATAATTAAGATTCAGAAATGCAATATAAAAGTAATCTAAGTAAATCTCAAATCACTTGTCTGGCGACATTATAAATGAATGGCGCTTGTTTTCTGGCACGTTTGAAAATAATCAAACCCGACGGACGTTAAATTTCACCTGCTCTTACGGCTGTTCGAAAGAACAAGAAGAATATAAGATATTAAAACTTATTTTTTCAACAGTTCACTTTCTTTTCATCGGCCACCTTACCCTTTTTCGATGAAAATGATTGTATGTCGGTACTTGTGCGCCGTAAACCCGTTCTAAAATTACTTTTGAAGAGGCTGTCGTCGCCACACACCTCTCAGCAGTGAATTCTTTCCTTTTTTGGTTGGTATTTACGTTGAATAACTACTTCTACTCTTTTTATTTTTTGTAGGTCTTTTGTAAAAAAGACAGAATGTCATTGTGTAGTTGATTGAATATTGAAGTTTCTCAGAAACTTAATAACAGCTGAGCCGCAGCGTACCCCAACAACCCCAGCCGCCTGCTTCTGACATTATACTTTGTTCAATGCCACTTGTCAAACGCGGCGGTAGAAGAAATAGCACAAAAGTCGTCAGTATCAGAGCGCCTTCTGCGGCTTATTTGCCCCTAAGTTGACAGTGCCATGGAAGCTACGTTCCTATTGGTCTTGTCATAAACGCGTCTATCTTTCGTCACGTGATCATGCTCCCGCCCACACCCACGAGCAAAGAACGGGGTCACGGGGTAAAAATCAAGGAGTTTTTTTAACCATCGAGTGTATTGCTTGGGCTTGAGAGGAGTATAGTCCGGAGAAGCTTAAGGGGTTCTTTGGAATCGTCAAAAAGGCCACAGTCTGCCACTTTTTTTTTCTTTCTTTTGCTGATTTGTTTGTCTCCATGTTCACGTGAGATTGCTATTCCTTCCGCGCGCACTTGTTTCCTTCGAGCAGAGAGAGCGCGAACCAACATCCACTTCATTTAGCTGCTTCTTTGTCCCCAACGCAAACTTTGCACTTAGGGAAGGAGCAGTGCGGGGACGGCTTTTGGTTTTAAAACAAAATTTGCTTTTTTCGGCCTTTATTGTTTTAAGTGGATTTTGAAGCAAAGCTAATGCACAGTCTAGCCGGTTCACTCACAACAAAGCTAATACTTTAGTTTGGGAGCAGCAAAATTTTAACTACTTTTTTTCAAACGTTCAAGGTTGTTTAAGCGTGTACTAAAGCAACGTCGAGACTAGTTGAGTGAGCAGGCGAGCTAGTGATAGTTAAACGTATTGTGTACCATCCGAGACTAGAGGGAAAGAAAAGAGAATAATGAAGGAGAAAAAAGACTTTTCGTCTCCTGCTCTTCATTCTTCCTATACGAAAGTGTATTTTTTCCTCCCCAGGATGTCTCAACATGACTAACTAAAGTAGCGTCTGAGTAGGAAGGTTCTTCCAAGAACTCAATGAACAAAAAGTATTATCTAAAAATAATTCGAAATAAAAAAGACAAGACACGATGTACATAAATATTCGGTAAAGCAAAAATATATTTAAGTAAACGTGTTTGGCATAATTGTGAAGATGTATGGCCATGATTTCTTGAATCGGGCAGCATTAGTGGAGAGACTGTCCGATTAGTGAAAGAAAAAGTAAAGGTATGTTTGCTGCAAAGTGTGATTCGCAGGCTAAAGAAGTTACCAGGCGTCTGCGAACAAAATTTTAAAAGGATGAACCACCTGCTGCTAAGTGAGTTTTGCGCAGAAGTGATATCGTACGAGCTCTCAAATCGGTACTTGTCGGGGTTGTCTGTGCTTAATGATAGCTATATAAGCCTATGCCGTACCTAAATTTCTGGCGGTGACCACATGGCAATTTTGGCAGTCAGGAACGGGGGAGGGGGGGAGGGGTAGTTCAGCGTTTCAAGTGAAACGCCAGTGATTAGCCCGGCGTTTCAATTTTAGCACGTCTCACTTTTTCTCAGCCAACGGCAACAACAACAGCACGTGCGTAAATAAAGGATACAGTTATTTAGCAAGCGATAAAAAACACCCCCCGATCTGCCGATAGATGGTGCTGAACTATATAAAAAAGGTAGTGGCGTTCTAGAAAAAAATGCATGGTGCTGTGTTCTCAAGTTCGTCAATTTATTGCTTTGCCGGTGGCTGCAAGAGGAAAACTGTTTGCAAAGTTGATTCTGTTGCGAGGAAAACAAGCACCAAGACAAGCCAGTGAAACCAGTTTTATAATGGTGTATCAAGAAAAGTAATACGTGCACAAGCACTAAAGTTGCATTAAGGTAATAAGAAAGAAATAAACCAATAAAGTTGATAACAAGAAGAAATGAAAAGGAATGGGAGCAGTTGAAAGGCAATCCGTGCTGCGAGAGATATTGAAGGGCTAAACAGAATAATAGACAAAGAATTCCTGTAAAGAGAGAGGGATGAAAAAGCTTTGAATTAGTTGGAAACGACCACACAAAGAGCGCTGCGATTGACAGCGGCAGCGGTTGCGTGGATAGAAGATTTGCATTTTCTTATTTACTTTTTTGGGGTTTTCTTTCAATTGTTTATTTTTGGAGCTTTCGATTTAGTACAATCGTTCTAGATATGATTTTGGAGATATGTGTTTTTGTTGAAATCTTGTAAGATATGTGCTTTTATAAAATTTGCCTTCGGCTAGAAATTGACACTGACAAGTGTGTTACCTTTGGTGAAATGCTCTTATAGAATATGGCTTTGTTTAATGGCTTCTTTCGACAAAACTGCGGAGTTCCTTTTCGTGGTATTGTATTATTTTACAATTTTAAGCACGGCCTTGGGGGTTGATTCATATAGTATGCCGAAATGCATCTGCAGCTTCGAAAGATCACCTGTTACGTTCCTGGCGGCGGGCTCACGGACGTCACTAACGAAGTGAGATTGAAGCTGCCGCGGCAAACGACGGTAAACTGCACCCAGAGTTGGAAACATTTACATCATTTCTCCCGACCACGATGCGATGGAATTGTATGTATCCCAGATTCATGCGCATAAAGTCAGTGAAAATATAGACCGTTCCATTTGGGCCATAGCAGAGAGGGTAATAGAGGAAAAAATGCCCTTTCCCTTTCACCCCGAATGTCGTCTGCTCCGCCGAGTGGGCTGTACCTAGCATCCGACTGGCGTGCAAACTCTGTTTAAAATCGCGTCATTTTGAAAATTTCAAGCTCAGATGCGCAGATTTTAGTATGCCAGTTATCGTGTAATACTATGCTAGATAAAACGACTAACAGGGTCAAATTGCGCTGTCACCTGCGTGAAAATAGAAATAAAAATAGGGAAAACTATGTCCGATTGGCCGGTCTCATCCGGCCAAAAATAAATCCGGCTGCTGTACCTTTTTTACTATACAAGGTCTGAACTGGTGTAGGCCTTTAGCGACCATGAGTGGAAGTCTGAAATAATGAATAAAAATGCGCACTCTTGCCGCAATACATGCAGTGGTTGAGGGTATTACTGCCAGCTGACTCAACTACTATTTAAGTACCGGAAAAAAGATATGTTAGTTCGCCATTTACCGAAATAGAACAGAGAGCTATAGGCTGATTTTGGAGTAGCCATAACTATTCTAAGAACGCGAACCACTTCACAACGGCAGCCACAAATGAGAGTTCGATGTCCCGTACAGTCCGCTGGTACAGCCCAAAGATGGAGAATGGCAACCTCCCTGTTTGTCGTCTGCTAGCGGAGTCGGGCGCGTGCCCTCTCTCTCTCGTTTTACCCCGCCGAACCCGCTGAATTTCCCAGATGTATGAAGAGGGCGCTGCTGTCGAACAAAATGGTGCCGCCCAGAGAGCGCTAAATGGAACGGTCTATAGTAAGGGTGCAGGCGAGCTGTTTAATATCGACCATGTTTATCTAACCTAAGACTGGGGTAGAAGGGAAACTTATACACGTAGAAGGGACAAAAATAGACAGGACGCCGTCTCCAACTCAACTAACTAATTTATTTAGTCAATCTTTTTATATAGTCTCAAACTCAAGCTCATCGCCCCCAACAAAGAAGTACGAAGTCCATACAGTTCACGCGCCACAGTTCCCATCAAACAATTCAAAAATGGGACCACCTCACGGTTCGACACGCTAAGGCAACACCCATCCTCCTTCAAACTTGAACAAAAGGATAATTGTCCCTCTTAAAGGGATACTACAACGAAATTTCGGCGCTCATTTCTTGGTCTATATGTGTTCAAGAGAGCAGTATCACATGGAACATACCAATATCTTGTTAAAAAGTATCGAAAAGGAATTTTAAAACGAATTAAACGATTAGCAAAGAGCACCTGGTGGATGTCGCTAACGCGTCGTTTGTAATGCTCGTCTAGGAACCTTGACAACTAGTGACGGAGGTTGTCTCGTCTCCGGCCACGACGAGAGAAGGAGGGAAGGAGGAACTCCCCTCTTCCCGAGAATCCCTTTTGTGTGTCGCAGAAGTCGCTATTGTCCCCCTAGAAGATTATAGAAGATTAACCCGCCACTCGAAATTCGTACAAAAGCAGCCGCTTCGGTGGCTGGAACGACTATAGGCCATCCTCTCGACGTCAGCCTTGCCGTAGCTTTGCTCGTCTTGAGACGACCTACGTCACGATTGCGTTAGATGTCACGTGGACTCTGTTGGGCCTTCTCCGAGCGCTTGCCAGGTTGGGCCGTTTATAACGGAAAATACAGCCACCAGGATCAAAATACAAACGTGCGATTGTCATTTACGGATATTGTGGATCATATTCAACCTATTTTTGAACACGACGGGAATATTTCAAATTTCGTTGAAGTATCCCTTTAAAGTCATGCACCGTGGTACCGTGGGCGCATTTTCATGACTACCGTTTCGAGCCGCGTGGTTCATATACCTTAGTACGACTTAAAACTTTAAGTCCTTAGTTGCGCTCCCTACTTCGTGAAGTGCAAGGCATCAGCGATGGGCGTCTACCTCGCCGAGGTTGCCGAAGTTAAGCGCCGAGCTTCCCCGCCTAGTTCGCCGAGCTGGCTCATGGTTTTAGCCCATACTACCCCGAAAATTACTATTATACATTTTTCAGCGCGACGCTAATCTCAGTAATGCCTAATTTTCTAATGTTTTGATTAACTTGCTTTGGTAATCAATATTTCTTTTCGTCCCAGAGCAACGCATTAACTTGCGTTTATACGTGCCGTGATGGCCCGATTGGTACCTATCATTCTACGAAGATGGTCGATCGAGGCGCCACAGGCGCCGCATCCTTGTCGCATTGCGCGATCTGTCGGCACCACATTGAAATAGGCGAGCACCGTCTACTTAGCTGCGACCACCGAAGCTCGGTGACGTCAGCCGCGCCCCTTGTCTCGAGATAATAAAAAGAACTTCAGTTGCGATTTTTTTTTTTTCTGTGCCGGTGCGCATAGGCAATTTAAATGCAGAAGACTGGGGCATTTCTATAGCGTAGCAGTTCGCGCATTTGCTCTCTCGTGAACAAAGAGTCATCTCGCACCCACCCAAGCAAAGGAAAAACATAGGAGAAACGGAAGTATTTCTCTCGCCCTGCCATGGCGAATATCTTCTATGGGAAATAAACCCCTTCCTCATAGACCACAGGAGCTTGTTGAGAATTGTCGAAATATGTTAATCAGAAAGTTAAAAAACAGCGTTTGGAAGAATTTAATGAGAATTTTCAATTTTATTTAGTCAGGTGCTTGTATCTGGAAAGTTTCAGTCCGCCTCTCCTTCATTTGATGACACCAATTTATCACGGTAACCAGGTAACAAGTTTTTCCAGATACGGGAATCAGGTGATGTGGAGAGGGGGGAGGGTGTTTTTAATGCTGTTAAGGTTTTCTTTTTTTTGGCACATGTTCTAAACCCTCCAAAACTCGGGGTTATCCGTCTGGACTCTTAAAGAGACAGTAAAACACTTTCTGCTCCTATCTATATATGAACATAGCTAAGTTTATGGGCCATAATCACCATAGAAAGAAAAAAAAGAAGAAGAAAAAAGCATTGCATTTATGCCTGGCCGATTTATCTATTAAAACCGGAATCCGAAGATAGCCACCACCTGGTGCCATCGGACAAGAAAGGGCAGAGCCCTGCTCTTCCTTGTGCGACGGCGCCCTCTGGTATTTATATTTTGGTACCGATTTATCAGAGAAATGGAGCACCCATGAATGTAAAGCCTTTTTGTTTTGTTTTTAGGATGCCTTCAGCGCATAGATTGAGGTAATACTATGAATCTACTATCGTAGAAAGTGGTTTAGCGCCTCTTTTATATTATGTGCGTACTGGATCACCAGTCTTTCGGACTTCTTGAAGTAATCACTAAAACCAAGCGAACACGCGTTGTTTGTTTACTAGAGTTGCATTCTAGAGGAAGTATATGATTTCGCGTTCTTTCGCGGTGTGCGTGGCATGTCACTAGACATCCGTCACGTGACGTCAAGGTGCCGTGTGAATGAAGGTGCGAGGTCTTGGTGTCAGGTGACGGTAGTGACAACAAGATTATTGGATCTAGTAGCTTTGGGTGCTCATTCCTGATAAAACATGACGTTACACCAGGTGACCACACTGCGTGATGTGCGATCGCGTCACGTTACGTCATCACGTGACAAAAACATGGTGCTGCAATGTCACGTGACCACGTGCCGTGACGTGATCTTTGGTATTTCAAAAAGAGGGGCCGTAGTGCGTTCAAAGTTGCATTAAAAAACATGTTTTACTGTTGCCGTCAATAAATGTTATAAAAATGTCGCCTACGAAGCTTCTAAATTTCATGATTTTTGACGTCACCAATCAAAAGAAGCGATCGAGGAGGTGAGCAGCGGAGAGAAAAACGCCAAAATAAAATGGCACACGCGCACGCGAAAACTTTTTCTTGCGCGATGCGTTTTCTTTCTTTTTTTTTTTTTTGCGTGTCTATGACTACAACTTGCATCGTTTTAGACAATAAAAAATACGACCTTTGGGGTGTCAGTGCCCCTTTAATTCTTGGGTGCAAAGCTTTGAGCTATGATTCTTTTTTTCATTTTAACGCGGACATTTTTGCGTAACATCAAGCATACACATTCCATAACAGGCACAAAGAAGCAAAAATAATAAAGTTAATAATAACAAATACTTATTCGTAAAAAGAGAGATTTACTAAGCGGCTTAGTGGGACTCGAAGCCTGGACCATGCGATCCGTAGCCAGACGCCTGGTCTCGTCCCCACGAGGATTACGTTAAAGTGAGCTCTAGCAACTAGACAACGTGAGACTCGTGTGAGCCTATATCCTAGGTTATCATCGTCGCACCCAGCTGACTCCCAAACGACAAGGCGTAGCCCCCCACGTGATCGTACGACGTCACGTAGTGGATCGTAATAGATGGCGCCGCTGTGTATGACGTCACGACTTCGCAAAATCAGCGAATAGATAGTGTAAGCGGCGCGATGACTTCAGCTACACCAAGGGATTCCTCGCAATCCAAGGGCACTAATGCATGAAGGCTCTACGCATACTTTCCGAAGAAGCACAACCTTTTAAAACTTAAAAAAAACTAGACTCCGCTCATTTTTTTATATAATTATGATAAACACGGGAAGCATATCATGTCATGAATGGAACGCATATGAGACCACCCTAAGTTTTCCGCAATCAAGCACAACAAACCATAACGCAATAATAATGCACGTAATACAGAATCATTGCTCCCCGAGTTTATCAGACCGATCAAAATAAGCTTAAATTATGCAGGAAGCCATAGATATTGATTTTGTGTCTGATGTTGGCGGAAGGAATGCTTAGCAGGGGTGCCATTGTCCCATGGGTAACTTTTAGGAACCATACGCAAGAGCATTACCCTCTCTTTCCGAGGAACCGTGCACCATGTCAGAGACCTCACAGGTATGGCGTGTCCTTGAATATTGCAGTCCTTGCGTGCATTAATGCGCAAGGAAAACGTTTTCAGACATCGTTTTTGGTGATTTCTTATAAAGAAAGTGTACACAAATTGCAATATGTTGCATAAAAGAAATTCAGATATGTGTCAAAGCAAAAAAAAAGAAATACCGCGTATATGTTTGATATACATGGAATTACATACGGGACTCTGTAAGTTCGTATAACACACTACATACATGTTCTATAATTCGATAAGTTGGAGTATGTTTATTGAATAAATATTACTAAAAATATTTTTTTCCTAAGCCGTGGAATTACAATTTCGTTAAGCCCATATCAATCTAGCCAAATAAGGATCAGTTCATCAAAGGTACGTTCTACATTACCTCCTTTAGGTTTATGTGAAAACCGTTTAACGTTATATCCGAATTTCAATTCAATTTAAAATCAAATTGATGTTAGTGCCGACGAAAAAGAGAGTGGTCGTTGGCTGGACTATACCTACCCGATTTTCTTGGCTAAGGCGTACATACACTGAAAAGAAAGCCACTTATAGTGAAGTATTTTCTCAAACAAAAAAACAAAACAAAAAAACAAGCAAAAATGAATACGAAGTTTACAAATTTAGAAAATTTTTATACTGTTACAGTCGATATGCATCGAGTCATGCATGATCAATACATTACCTACAAATCACTTTTATGGAACATGGTGTTAGAACTTCAACAGTGAGGCTGTTTCTAATTACATTATGTAGAGCTATAATAACAGGTTATGTATTAGCAAGTGTGCTATATATTGTTCCACTGTTGTGTGTATTAAGACCTCTATCTCGATCTACAGAAGTATTTTGTTCAATCCGAATTTATATAGGGTCAATTAGATGCGTATTCTCTCTGCTGTGCGCTATGTAACTTAGAAATAAGATCTATGTCTAGGGGAGGATGACCGATACGTTTTAAAACGGGTACTGAGCTGGCGTCATATGGCGCATTCTCCCCATTTCCAACTGATATTTTGAACACATGGTTTATTCCTCTTAACAGTGTTGTGGTTAGACAAACTAGAGGACAGCAAGTCATATGAAATCAATTAAAGTTGTATCTAACAGTCTAAGGTTAAGCAGGAGGTTGACTAAATATTCATTAAGAACACCGATACGTTTATAAATTCTGCAAATATAGCTTTAACGTGAAATTCAAATGACAGGTTATTCTGGAGAAATAGAACCAGAAGTTTAGTGTTTTAAACTACATCAATAATTGAAGCCCTTAATTAGCCTACCATTAAATTTGTTCATCCAAGCCTTATTCTGAAGTTTAAGAAAGCAGTGCCTTAGTTTTAAAGGTCTGCAATGACATTGTAATCATTTAATTTTAAGTAAAATGCTTCTAAAGTGAGATTTACGAAGCGAGCATGCGTTTCGAGGTTGTGCACCAAAAAAAAAAAAATAATAAACAAGTGTAACTTGCATTAATTACTAAGGTTGCGTCCAGTGACCACTATTGTATAGTAGGCTGGCAGCTTGTCAGTAACACCTCCAGTGGTCATTGCTTGAGAGCAGGCAATGCATGCAAGTCAATGAAATAACACATAAAAGTAATGATATTCAAGCTTGTACACAAAACTCGACTACAAACATTTTGTTTTAATTTTTACTTCCATGTTATCGGGTGTTTTAATATTATTTTGTTTCTGTTCATCAAGCGTTCAAACGCCAAAGAAAAAAAATTAAACGTGCTAGAGCAGTGGTTCTGAACCGTCGATGTTTTGCGGATACCTTATGGATCGGCGGAGGTGATGGAGGACCCCGTTCGTGGTGAAGGTAAGGGAAAGTTTAGGCTAATTATGATAGTGATTTAATAAATGGACATAACTAACGGCTAGTGTGAAGTGTACTTCTCTTACTGACTTATACACGAGAAGACTAACCCCAAACTTGAACGTTTATTCTCAATTGAAGAAAATACCACTTTTATTTCCGGGCTTGACTGATGAGGCTGGGCTTCGCGGACCCCTAGAATGCCTTCACGGACCCCAAAGGCTCCGCGGACCCCTATTTGAGAACCACTGTGCTAGAGCATGAACGACTGTGACGCTATAGGTTGTTCTCGTTGATAAATAAACAGTGCGCTCATAAAATTAATGAGACTCTATGAGTTTTAGTTTGTCGCAGAAGCCCCTGTAGTTTGAAGCGAAGTCTCGCACCCAGAGCACTTGGCACAAGCGTTTCAAACTATGCCAGCCGAGCCCGGTTCAATTTCACGTTTTTTCTGCCACAAAGAGAATACAAGGATTTAGGTAATGCCTATTTTCGACATTCAGAGATATCAAAATAGGTAGGAGAAAAAACATGTAACTATAATAGCGATTTTGTTTCGAGGGTGGAGCAGATAACTGCTACACGCACGGCGTTCAGGATTGTGAACGGGGGTCTTTAATCTTCGGCAACAGAGTAACTTCCCGTCATAAAACTCCTTTAACTTAGCCACTCTCGACTGCCTTTGAAGTTTCCTAATATTGGGGACTTTCGAGGAACGGGAAACTTCAGCGCGTAAAAAGCCTTCAAATTTGTAATCGGCAAAGCTCTCACGGCTTCAAGACAAGGAAGCGAAACACTCCGCGTTAACTATCTGCAACACTTGTCCCCTTAAAGAGCAATGTCGTTTTGTTTGTTTTTTAACAGATTTGCAAATTACGTTTTTTTGGAAATATTTACTTATAAAATATGGGCATCTCATTGGATTTTAAGTTTGGTAACACGTTATTAAACGTCATTCCTAGAACACACCATACTTCATTGTTGACATCAGCCTACTAAGGTAGAAAATAAACAGTTTCCTTCTTTCTCTCATAGTGTGTCATGCATTTTCTTTTTGCTGGTGTCAACCGATGGCTGCCAATGGTGCCACTCTATGCCAGCAAGACAAGTTACGATCCCCGATACGGTCTACTGCAATAGACATCAGTGCCAGCTTGCTAGAAACAGCGTCTCAGATGAGACTGCAGGAGATAAATCGCTACCAAAGCCACCGCTCGAGTTGAGTGTGACTCAAACCGCGTCTCAAGACGCTCGCCTGTACTAGCCTTTGCCCAGTGCTTTCAATCCTTCAGTCTTAGCTGAGACGCTGTTCTAGCAAGCCTGCTCTGTGCTTGCGTCGGTAATGTTTATTGTCGAGAAAACGCGTATGTAACCGAACTTTTCATTTGCAAATCGAAAGAGCCTAACCATCATTCCCCTGCTGGGGCGGGCCAGATGCCCTTCCTTCGTAAGGAAAGTTTGAACTTTTTGGAGTGTCTTTTTGGGGTGACAATGTTGTCGATGTAAAGATTACCAATTCTTTTCGCTTTAAGTGTTTCTAGATTGGCATTTTTTTCTCTAATTGCAGAGCTTGAAAAAAAGGGTCCTTCTAAAGTCATTCGCAATGTGTGTGACAAATGCGTGAAAGAACAAAAGCTTTTAAAATGCCCGTTTTTGGAACCGCGTTAAGTACGAGATTCCAAAGTAAACTACGTTTTCTTTTGTATTTTTCTTGTGAAAATAAGATATGAGACTCACGTGGTTAATTAAATATATATCATGTCCTACCAGGACGTAAGTTTTCTAGCAAAAATCTTTGCCATTACTGCCGATTTGTCACATCTGTGTCAACAACTTGTCAGAAGTTAATGTGACCATGAAAATGAACGATATAGAATCATCTCGTCATTCACGCTTGGAAAACATTCAAGATAATTACAGATAGTCCTTCACATTCATAATATACAGAGAAACATTTAATGAACCATATTGAGGCCTGCATGTTTCTTAACCTATTTTATGATATGAGAAACGCGTCTTTGACTGGTTAGTTTACCGTTTTTTTCCCTGACATGCTTAAAACTGGTCCCAAAGTCTCAAAAAGTTGCGTCACAGGAGACGTCTAGTCATGCTGTCAGTTGTCAACCATCCTGGCAGTTGATTGTAGAAATGCTGGTGCAAAATGTGAGTGGACCCAAACTGCGCAAACGTAACGGCGTCACCATCTTGTGCATGTTTTGATTTCGGTCGTCCATGTCACTCTAGAGCAACTTGCGTCAGAAAAGGCTTCTTCCGCGTACAGTTCCGCTACCGTGCAACCGCCACAATTGGGGCAGGCCGCAGCAAAATGTTTTTTATGACGCCATCAGGCTGTAATAGGGTGACTCCTTTTGAGGACGCGCAAAACACGCCAGTCGGATACGCGGTACAAAGACCATACTCATACGAAACAGAACCTGCGCATGTTTCTTACGCCAAGACATCATGTTACAGGACTGCCCGAAGATGCTGATTCCATGGATATGCTTCGTATCGGTGACGACCCTGCTGGAGATTGCCATCCTCTTCTACATGATGAGCGACACGGTGAGTGATAAATGTCATCATATGTCACTTAGTAAAAAATAAAAAAAATAATTTAACGAAATGCTGTTTGACAAACCTGATATTTGTGGCCGACTGCCATGCGCATGTTCTAAAAATAAGAAACTGTTTATTTGGTACGATTTTCCGCTATACTAGTTTTCTGTTAGCGCATATGAAGTACATGAATTCAGTCCAAGTGGGTGTAGTTAACTAAATTGAGTTTCCTAAATGTCAGCAAAAAAGGACTATTGCACGCATTTATTAATAAATTTTATATAATTTGCCTTAACGCACCACTCAATAATTTCATTTTGTCTACTAACGCCTATCTGATTTATAAAAGGATTTGGTTGGATGTATGAGATGGCGCTATTCTTAATGAGACTGGTGGCAAAAGTGTGATATATTATTACTTTCTGGCAATCAACTGTTATTCCTTTCTCCAACTACCCTCCAATCTCTATTCACCTTTGAATATCAACTTCTCATTGTGAGAAACGGTGCTGCGGGTCATCATACGTCAACACTTCCAGCAGCGTCTTTATTTCTTCATTTACCTTGTGAAAGTGCCTTCCCATTTTCATTCTCGGTGGCGTGCACCAGTTTCCAGTGCTTTGGTTGCCTTTTTTTTTGTTTCTTGATTGGGTTGCAAAATCGACTTCTCGTCACACAGATTTTACGGCGAGTCAGGTTCACTGTCGGGCGTTCCATGAAGTCAGTGCAAGTGCGTTTCCTGGGTACGTGATCAATTGTATCAGTCGAACCACACATTTCACCACGTGATCACGTTTGTACAATACTCACGCGCAGCGAGTAGGATCAGGGGATCAAAATGAGATCGTCGATTCGACAGGTGATGAGGTAGCTTTTATCGCACTGAAGGATTAGGGGTAAACCGAGTCTGGTCGGGCTCGACAATTATTAATAAAATAAGACGTTTACAAATCTCTGTAATGCCAAATTAGAGCGCAGCACTTGAGGTATTTTGATTTTGCCATACACTGTGCTAAACAATTTGAGAACTAAATATAAATATAAGTACACATATAGATCACTCTCCTCACCTATTGATCCTGCATCCTCCTCCTCTTTCCTGTCTCCTTCCTCCTTCATACCCTCCTCTCTCCGTATCCTCCCCTGCTCCTCCACACCTTCCCTTCTTCCTACAGCGTACCCTCACCTCATCCTTCTCCTGTGTAACCTCTCCTCCTCCTCTATAACCTGCCTTCATCCCACAGCTTCCCCGCTAAATTTAGCTGGAAAATTGACGCCACGTGACCTCAACACCAATTCAGTTTCTCCGCTAAATTTAGCGGGTAAATGATGACACATGACTTCGTGTTACTTCACTATGAACAATTCAGTTTCTGCGCTCGATTTAGCGGGAAAATTAACGTCACGTAGCCTTAAGACTAATTCGATTCCCAGCTAAATTTAGCGGGTGAACTGAAATGGTATGAAGATTTGTGACGTCCCATAATGCAGCACTGCGCGTACAAGTTCCCCTCAAAATTTAGACGTAACACTTTCGTCACATGACCTCAACACATATTCAGTTTACCCGCTAAATTTTTCGAGGAAACTGTGACGTCCTGTAACGCAACGCGCGCGGTTACGCGGACGGCAATGACAACGCCGCCGGAGACAGCGACACCACTGAACGCGGAAACGGGCGCCGAAGAGCTGCGCTCTAAAACGCCCTCTGTCTCATCAGTATATAACCAGAAGAGGGAACATAACAAACGATGCGACCACTAACCCCCGAGAAACCATGGGAACACCCGGTAGGTGGCGCATGCCGCTGCCAGATGAACTCAGACTCATGCATCCATCTATCCATTCATCCATCTGGGCCCGTTTGCTCGAAGCTGGTTAACTCTAACCGCGGTTAGAAGTTAACCGCATTTCCCTACGAGGGGGAATTTTAGGTCACGTGACCTAAAATGGACGGCGGGAAACATGACGGCGGTGCCGCCCTGTTTCCCCGCCGTAAGGACGGCGGGGAAACATTGCGGTGCCCCGGTGAGTGAGCGCCGCTCGCTTTGGAACAAATACATCATTGTAGCTGCGATATCGGGCGCGTTAGTCAGCAATGAATGGTGCAGGAGGCTTTCGCTTTGCCTTACCTCACTTGAATTGCGAAGCATATTAAACGACTGTACCATATTAAACAGTAAAAAAAGTAAGAATAACGAAAGGTATTTTATGATGAGTGAAACACTTTTTAACGAATAGGTGTCCCTAAGATTGACTAATTAAATTGTAGAGTGTAATTTTACAAAAACGAAAAGGCAGGCATCATGAAATAATTGAAAGAAATTAACGATGCATCTGTCGATTTTGACAAAATCCGGTAAAAAGATTTCAGGTATTTGGTTTTCGCGGTGGACCAGAGATTGAATCTGGATAAAGAGACAGTCGGTTACCTAAACTTAGGACTATGCAATACATTGAAGGATATTAAGCTAATTTCATGGTTTTACCTGAAATAAGGGAAAATAATGCAGATGTATACAGAACTGAATACTGCATTATAAGCGAAACCTAAAATTTAGTGACCATCAATGGCTTTCATTAATTTGTTCAAAAGAGGAAGGGTAGAATAGACAATTCATATAATTAATGGTACCATAATTATTCATAGGCAACAGTCATTGAGCTGCGAATGAATGTCATCGGATCGTTGTGATTTAAGGCTATTCGTTTAGCTATTCGTGTGTTGCTGATCACATTCATCGCATTGACTGCTATATTGCAAAAAAGAGGGTTTAAAGAAAGAGTGTCAGGTGAGCATACAACTGGAAACATATTCTGATCAAGCATATTGTATAGTAATGCCGCTCTACAAAAAAGGATTAAGACTAGACTTAATAGTAGCCACTTTAATTTGACGGTCTGCTCTTACTGTTCGGCGACATAAAGGGCGAATATGCTTCTATTGATACACATCCTACCATCACAGAACAAATGAGATACATTAGTTGTATGTTATTACTTCTGCTTCACAAGAATTTCCACCGTAACCATTGATTTATATTTGTGACGCTCGCTTCGAACATATTTATTCAGGGAAAAATTTGGTGCAAGCGCCTTTTCACACGTTCTAGTTTATATTAAAAAAAAACCACCTTGTTTGCGAGTCACGGATTATGCATGCATATCCGAAGCCGGAAGGCTCAAGGAAGTATAAAAATTTGTCCCAGGCGCATTAAGAAATAGAATAAACTTCGACTTAAACAATGAAACTTTGGTTAGGGCCAGCTGGTTCATATCGATTGAAATGTTAAAAGGCGCGAACAAGACAGGATGAAAAAAGACACACGTACGACATGTATGGTGCCTGTCCATGTCGTGAGTGTCTCTTCTTTTGTCCTGTCTTTTTCGCGTGGTTTAACCTTTGAATCGATGCGACTTAAGGCCTAGCATATGCTGTTAGTTCCATTTCGTATTTAATTATTATTAATATTTTACGATTGCTAACTTGAAAAACTTAAGACAGTGGTAACATTTCTTATAATATTCTGAGTAGTTCGCTGTCGATAATATAGTTCCTTTTTTTCTTTGCATTTCTTTCCAATAACATAACCGTTTCACTTTAGTTTCAATTATGTTTTATAAGCCAAGCATTGGAACTGCTTAATATGCGATCTAAGTCTAAGTAAACTCAATAGACCGATCTCACCAAGCGTTCGACGGATGCGCGAGGCAGCAATAATTTTAGTTCAGTGGAGGCAATCTGCAGTGCATGAGACTGTTCGTGCCCTGCACGCGCTGAGCTCCAGCGAAGTTCTCGCACGTGCAGAAAGACTAAAGTTCTCTCGATGCATTGCGGCAGCGGTGGCGTAGTCAAACTGGCTGGTGAGATCGGTTCATTGTTTTTATAACGTAAACGTCACCAAAAATCTTGAACCTTAAAGAAGCGTTTCACCAGATGACATGAATACACAGCAGAAAGGGTCTGAAACCAAACACTGAAACTTCAAGAACACAAGATGTAAGAGTCATAGCTGTGATTAATGATATTTTAAAGTACATTTATTTCTAGCACTTAAGCATCCACCAATTTGGGCTGAAAGTCCGGAATCAATGTACAAACAAACAACCTCAGAAAGAAACAATCAATTTAAGCCACTGTATTAAGAGCTGAAGTAGTTACCTCAAGAGCAAATTACTGTCTTCCCTTCATTGACTGGACCACTTTTAATAAGCACATCCACACAAACCTCGGCGCATCAGAGTCTAGCAACTCCTTAAGACTTAGTCGCTGTGTCGTGGATATTAGTTGTCAGTAGCGCTCTTTCCTCTCTCTCTCTTTAAGTTTCCCTCTCGGCCTCTCGCTATTCCATACCTTGCTACAACTACACTCTATTCAGCCTTAAGCTGACAGTCCAGTGGAGGCTGCGTGTTTGTTGGACCGGTCATACGATTGTATTTTGCCACACAACCCCACTCCCGCCCTTACTCGCGTACAGAGATTAGGGTAAGGTGACAAAAGGGAGGTACTTGATTGGTCCGGAAAGAACGTGGCTCCCGCTTGAGTGTCAGCTAAGGGCTGAAGCGAGTATGGATGAGGAAAGAACTGCGAGTAAAAGCCTACTAATGAGTCAGCTGCCGCCATTGCGGGTGTCGGTATAGCGAAGGATTAAACATAAATACGGTCGGCGCGCCGCCGCTGATGTCACTAGCTCACTTTGTTGAATGTTAGATTACGAGCTAACGACGAATAAACACGGGAAGTGATCAAACGCCCCGTCGGCTAGACCAATCGCACTCTGTAGCTGTTAAAGTCTTTTTGTATACCGCACCAAGTTAGCCTTCATACTGTAATACAAAGCTGTTCTTGGATTTCCTTTTTGCTGGCTGTTAGGAAAGATGACACAACACAACCGGTTCAGGAAATTCAGCGTGAGGGTGATCAAAGCAATTGATGTTTATGTAGTTTTCTTATAGTTCACAAATTGCACTAAAAAAAGCCTCAATGCTGATAAACTTTAACCAAAAGTTGAAATGAATATTAAAGCAATATTTATTCCTGCACATATTACTTCATGTAATGGGTAATGTCTGTAAAAGTAGTCAAGGCTTGTGATGCAGCACGGTGCAGTTCATGATACAAAGTAGAATAATAATAATAATAATTGTCACTTTTATCGCAAGTAAGTGTCCGGCCAATTACAGATGACGTGAGCCTTAGAAGATACCAACCCTCAGTTAAATGCTAAAGCTTAAACATATAATTATAGTACCCTATTTTCCGGACTACAGTCCGCACCCGTTGAATAGTCCGCAGGGGCAAATTCGGGGTCAAAAAGAAAATTACTCGCTTAGGCAGTCCGCACCCGCTATATAATCCACACCTCTTGCATAGTCCGCACGTAGTGCCTAGTCCGAACGTAAAAGGTATCATACACAGAACACCTTGGCAAATTCCTACTGTATTAGCTCACTAAGAAGCTTTATCATACATAAATCAGCATTAATATAGTCCGTTTCTCATAAAATACTTCACGACATGTCACTGGGAACGATCTAGGAGAAAACAAATCGTTGTATAGTCCGCACCTGTAAATAGTCCGCATTGGGTAAAATTTCCACTTCTAAACATGTATAGTCCGCCAACTATAGTCCGGAAAATACTGTAATAATATTAGTATTCAAACTATATACTGAACGTAGGTGTCTCGATGGTAGAGAACATTTGTTAAGACGGGTATGCGGAAAGACGAAAATGACGAAAATAATCCCTGGAGAAGGGGAACAAAGGGACAAAGGACAGACAGAAATCTCCAAACACAGCTAGGTGACTGGTGAGCGTGTTTGGAGAATTTTGTCTGTCCTTTGTCCCTTTGTTCCCCTCCTCCGGGGATTATTTTCGTCATTCTTGTCCAGCTCGCTTGCCCCTTTGCATTTAATTGCATTATAATTATGCGGAAAGAAACAGCTTGCCCCTCTTATTTCAGTTATTTCATAATCTCGAATATCGCAGAAAACGAAATAGATATTTAAAACGGAGAATTACGTTAAAAAAATCAACACCAAAATTTAAATCCGCGACAAAAGCGATAGAAAATTAACACATCAATTTGAAATAAAGTGAAGCGAACTGCAGTAGAATACGGTCTGCATGTGAATACATCTGCTGTGTCATTCAAACTTAAACAAAAACTTCTAAAATGAGCGTAGTGTTTTGTAACTGCAGGGCAGATTTTTATCAGTCTGAGCAATGCAGTTTGATTTGCTAAGTAGCCAAAAGAAGAGAGCTATTTTTACTCCAGTTTCTTAGAGCATAAGACGAAACAAAAAGTATCAATCACAAGCAAAGCAAAATACATGTTAATACCAACTCTGCCTAAGCGCATTAAACATTACGCTTTTTTTGTACCTGTTAATTTCGAAGAAAAGAAAGCTGGAGCATTTCACTTTCTCTGGCGCCAGAAAAACTATGTTTCCGTATGAGGGATGTCGCATACCTGACAAGGCTCAAGTTCGAACTATGGTAAAAGTAATAATTATGGAGTGTGTATATTTAGACTGCCGGAAGTTATGCAGCGTCAACGGGCGTCTGGTGTCTCGGATGTAGATGATAAATTTAGCGAGTGCAGTACCAAAACCATCCTGGCCTTTTTACCGTGCGTTACGCAGTAGTGATACTCGACCGCACGTCGGTACGATGTTCATCCAGATTGAAACGGGCATGGGTGGGTGGGTATTGAACCTACGACCTCCGTGTTTTGCAGCTCGAGATTTCACTCCACGTACTCTGAGCTGCGGTGCGCTAACACACTCGGCCACCAATAATTCTATAGGGTTTGTTAATGTATATATAAGCATGCATATTTCAAATATTAGTTATGAAATCGAAATCGTAACTGTTTCTTGCAGTTTTCCCAAAAACAACTCGAGCAAATCTGAAAGAACACCGGAGTGCTCCAAAATTCGAATGCAGAAAAGCTAGGCCGTAATTGCAACGAATGATCTTAAGAACCTACGCTCCACATAAGTCGGGCATTAACATTGGTCAGGTCTCGGCTCTCAAATTCGTCATTAGAATGAGCCCCACGGCAGAATTGATTAGCATAATCGTGATCCACTAGTGCTGGAATAACCAGAATGGCCTAGTAAATAGACGTGGCCATTTCGTCGAAGAGGACAATACAACACCCAAACTACTTTAATGCTGGTTATGTGAATTGTTTATTAGATAGCTTGAGTCTTGCTGATGAACGCCGTTTACTTTGCAAAACGTGATCGAGTAATTTAATGGTACAATATAAACCGCGTATCATGATGACTTCACTTCTTTAATGGTAAAGACCAATTCGACTGGAACGTATTTTGCCAAGCTCAGCTTGTCTTGTGTCTTTAGTGTCCGTTTCTGACATTGTGCACTAACGTTCCAAAATAAAACAGGTCAAGACTGAACATCGACCTGTGCTAAAAAATTATAAGCAAGTCTTCTGTCTCCTCTTGATTTAAAGTCTTGAGAGCTACCAAGCTACTCGTTTCTTAACTATATTGTAGTTTTAGGGACGTCTTGATAGTTTACGTTATAACCTTTAGGTCAACAAATTTACCTAAATGCAACATCCAGGGTGCAAACTTGATAATGTGGTTGAACAAACGCGATCACTTGAAAAGGCCCCTGGTACTGAGAGAGGCACTTCGTACAACGCCCAAAGTGGCAAGATGAAAAAACAACACAAATAAACTAGGTCGTTTGGAAAATAATGGCGGTCTTTGCGCCGCCCGTCATAGTCGCGCTTACTCTTCTCCTGCTGAAGAAGTGTTCACGTCCAGTCAATGTGACGACATGCCTCGGTACAGTAGATGGCCTGTGTAGAGAAGTAATCGATATTTGCGCTTGAGATATGCTGTGGATTCTTGAGTGCTTTTTAGGCTTTACGGTTTTGTATTTGGACTGCCGCCAAAGCACTGTTGCGATTTTTTCTGATGACTATACAGCCAGACAGAAATGCTTTGAAAGAAATGTTATCCTCCGGATTAATGAAATGCGTAACTAAACAGTTCTAGTTACATTTTTAATTATTGAAGAGAAAGTATATGGTTTCAACTGGAAATCGCTGAGCGTCAGAAATCTACGTGCTTCATGTCGCTGGGTTCCGAATTTGCATTCATCTTCGACACGCCCGCACGGTTATTCCGACTGCTATCTTTCTTGTTTTTTCATCATCAGGCTTGCACGTGTTCTAGAATTGGTAAGTAACATACCGCCACCCCTTCCCACTAGCTCTGCGTCTTTCTAAAATCCAGTGATTTAGTTGTTTTGAATGACGCTCAGATAGTTTTCGAT
This sequence comes from Ixodes scapularis, assembly GCF_016920785.2. Classification (NCBI taxonomy): domain Eukaryota; kingdom Metazoa; phylum Arthropoda; class Arachnida; order Ixodida; family Ixodidae; genus Ixodes; species Ixodes scapularis. The sequence continues at coordinate 581,652 of NW_024609861.1, read as the reverse complement.
TAAATCCAGATGTAAATATTCACTTATTGAAAAAGGTAATAAATACATTTTAGTTATTTTTCTAACTTATCGTGACGATTAGCCCTATATTTGTTCCCCTTCCCATATAACTCATCTGCACAAAGAGTATTAATGAAGACTTCACCGTATTTACGGGAAAAAAAAATTGGTCAAGCCTTAAGATATTACACTGTGTATAAGCTTACATATAACAAGTTTGTTGCATCGCTGTTTTATAACATCAGTCAGTACATCAAGTCCTGGGCTTCAATGACATGGGCAATCAGCATGGTCGGCCGGATAGAGGGGAGAAGGTGGACCAATCAAATGCACGAAACACTAAACATACGAATATTAGACTCATTTCGAGAAAACCGCTATGACAGGATATTTTACAATTCAGGACGTCACCTGTGTTATGATAGCTCGTGCAGTTTTATCTCGCGATAACGTCTTACCTATTCAGAACAAAAACGGTGGAGGGGTTTTTTATGCTGTGCTCAAGTTTATCTCGATTGTACAGCACTTCAGAATATGAGCTAGGAATGGGAACTCTCAAATATTTCTGTCGAAAGCATACCGAATGTTATTACCATGTAGAACTTTCGACAATATATAAAATATATATGACTCGATACTTGCTGGGGACCAAACATAATAATAGAAAAGTGTCCTGCCACATTTTTTGTTTACTGTGCAGAGTGCAAAATTTTGAAATAAAAATCCAAATATTGTATTAATTCTTAAAGAGCGAACGAAGACGCTTTTTTTCTCTCTTTTATTTAGCGCAAAGGTGCATTCTCCATTTCGCTCTGTTTTGCAGCCCGCGAAGCCACGTGTACATACAAGGCAATTTCCCCCGGCGTATTTACGTATTCACGAGTATTCAGACTAATAAAAATATGTTCTCATTATAAGTCGTTGCAACGCCAGCTCGTTTCGCAACCTTGACGCAGAAGGCAGCTTTTTGGGTTCCCGGGAACGATGAGCATGCGAACACCGAGTTCCTAGACTCTATTTTTTTTTTTTTTTTTTGCTTTTCGCACCTTCCACAAATCATGATTAAGATATGCGTCTTTTTCATTATGTTCGTAGAAATGCGAGTGTATTCTAATCACTATTTATGGGCCGTAGAATGGACACGAATTAGCTGCTTGCATAATTGGAATGTAGAGAACCTCGTAATTAATTCTTATTTTTCGCTTTTTGGCAAGATTTCTCGATGAAAACAATTCCTATCAGCATACTCATAGGGTGTTTGCAATTGTCTGAAAAGAAGTATTTTTAATCTGTGCTAAAAGAACAATGGTGGGGAGAATGTGCCGCGTTTTTGTCACGCTCTTCTGTACCCACTTACAACTGCGGGTAAAATGTACACCATTGCCACGAAAATATTGTCCAACAAGTTGTAAATTTATGAGCACACTTACACTATTTGTTTGCTTAAAACGAATGGAAGATAGCTTATGGTGACGGACAGCTAAAAATACGTTTCTTAGTAACATCATGCTTCTTGTTTTGTGATTTGGTTTCCTGAATCTGATACGTTAATGGCTCATTTCACTTGTTTCCAACCGATAATAAGTGGCTGAAAATTGGCCCCACTGCGTTTCATCAGTTTCTAAGGGTTATAGCATACACTGCAAAAACCGAGGACATCGCGCCATGGATATGTTTCCTCCTACTTGTTCTCGCCGAACAAAAAAAAAAAAAAAAAAACATGGTTCTGGCAATTGTATGCCGCGAGAGATACGCCCTGGGGAACAAGACCACCACACGAGGAGCTTATGCCGCGTCCATGCAAGCGTTGCGTTGCACGGTAATTTATATAAGCAATTTGAATAAGCGAAAACAGACGGGCATATTCTCTAGCCGTCTGCTCAGAAAACAAGCGTCCTATCCAGTTGTGAAATGTTTATTTGCTGTGCTTATTTTCTTGTTAACGTTTTGCCCAGTTTATACATTCCTAGACAGATACCTAAGAACTCGGCTTTATCCATATGTCTACATTACTATAACAATTTTCATTTCGATATGTCCGCATAGATCAAAAAGCTAAAATGTGGCACGCTGTCATAGAAATATTTTTAAAAAATGCATAAAGAGGAAGAAAACAAGACGGAAAATTAAAGTCATAATAATGCACACACTAGTGGCTCGATTATTTGTCAAAAAGTGTTCATGTCCCAAAAATGCATACTGTGGTTCTTTTCACGCTTTAAGAAGCACTCAATTGGATTCCGAAATCGTCTATTTATGGCGATAACTCTATCTCAGGGCTTTAGGCATCATAAGAACACCCGGAATTACAATCATGGGTGGCCGATTTCCCCAATACATAAGAGGTCGTAACTCCCCCCTCTTTCTGCGCCTTGGAGCAGACACCAGGGGGCGCCGTCAGATTGCCTTTTTAAACAATATTTGCCGTGTTACGTCTCCTACACCCAATGACTTTACGTTTTTTTGTCAAAATATAATCTAACCCGCATAAAAAGAGCAATGCGCCGAGAAACTGAGAGAGACTAAAAGACGATGAGACGTTAGAAGGCCAAGCTGTGATCCGTATGATTAGTGGGTAGTCTAAAGCTAGCTGCCTTTGTCTCCAACGCATTCGTCGAACGCGTTAGGACGCGAAACGCCGGCGTTCGGCGTTTGGTTCTCGTGTTTGAAAACGTTCGACGACTGCAGTGGTGACGAAAGAAGCTAGCTTTATGTCTACCCACTATTCATTGCAACCAGTGCTCGGTGTTCTCAAGTTCCCGCGCATTTTCTTGTCTCCTCGCTTCCCTCGGTCTCGGCGCATAATAGTAACGTTCGGAATTCCCACGCAGTTAAAGGGGTCGTGAAATGTTTTTCCGAAATTCAGAGCTATGTGTCTATTTGGAATCCTTGTCGTTTATTAAATAACACACGTTCATTCATTTGATCGTCCGGATTAATTTACTGACGTAAAAAGATAAGTTCAGTTTCTCGGGGTGCTTCCCTCTCAGTTCTACAAAGACGTCATCATAAGCAACCAACAGGAAATTTTGGTTGTCTGTGCAAGATGGCGACGTAGACCAGACTCAATGGGGGCAGACAGGGCGTCAGATATCGCCTCAACAGCGGCGCCATAATGACGTCACGCACGCAAGTGTACGAAGGAGATCTGCCGTCTGATATTTCGCTCAGATAACTGTAACATGGCCGACCTCCCTGAGCTCCAGCGTCGCCTTTTTCAGCTCAGCTCGTCTCCTGGGTTTTGAGTCGCTGGGTGACAGCCCGTTGCGTCAAAGGGGAGACCGTTCATCGTCCGACAGCAATAATCTCATTAGTCGAACAACATATTGTAAGTACATTACGGTGCAGCGTAATCCCAACATAATTTATTTGAGAAAGGTATGGAATAACACAGCATATCCCTCATACAGTGTCGACGAGTCACTTCACGACGATTGGATGAGATCCGGCCTGTCTTGGGGCAGGTTTTGAAGAGAGATGCTTGTTTGCACAACAGTAAAGCAACTCAACAATGTGTCTATTCTGTGAACATACCCCGGATCATAACATTTATTTTTTAGCGAAGACCGGGAACATAGCCGGGATGAATATTCTGAAATAATCTCGACGGAAATAATGCTCGAAGGATGTCGAACGGCCCGACTCGCGGGCTGCTTGACGTTCGCCCTCTTCGTCTGTTTCCAGCGAAGGCCGAGCAGGCTGCGAGCCCTGGCATTCTCTGGTTCTCACAGTGGAAGATAACACACAAAGGGTAATCATCCTCACCAGGCAAATAAAAAACTTTCATGAAAATCCGGCGAACTCCAAATGGGGAGTCGCGCTGACCGGGGGGTTTCGACAGCTTAGGCGGGTGGGAGAATTTTTAGTACCGAGCCGCAAGACGGCGGCGGTCGAGGGATCGGCCTTCCACGATAGACCGAATGCTGACTATGACGTTAGTAAAGGATCTCCCATTGACGGAAATAAGAGTAATGTAAGACCTTCAATTTTGACGGTGTTGGCGGTGTTGCTTTGAGAGCGCAATGATTTCAAGCTTCCACCGTGCTCATTACAAACACCTTCAAACTTGTTGTTCACAATGTAATGACGTCACGAGAGGTAACCACAGGAGGGGCGCCACCAAAACCATCTCGCCGCCAATACTCCAGCTCAATAAAACTGTGCAGTACAGCCAGAGCTACAGGGGAGAAAGCCTACCTTGTTCAAGAAAAGGGGGGGGGGGGGGGGCAGATTGCAAGCCATTCTCTCCCGTTCCTCCTTTCTCTCCTCTTCAACGGGTGGTGGCGCCCTCCTATGGTTCCCCCTTGTGACGTCATTACCTTGCAAAGAACAAGTTCGATGGTGTTTGTAAATAGCATGGTCGAAGCTTGAAATCATTGCGCTCTCAAAGGAACACTGCCGTCACCGTCAATATTCAAGTTCTTTCATCCCTCTTATTTCCGTCGATGATAAATCCCCTTTCCGACGTCATAGTCAGCGTTCGGCCAATCGTGGAAGGCCGACCACAGCGACGCTTTCGTTCGCGCACGTCGCCAATTGGCGACGCGAGCGATCGATGGCGTCGCTGTGGTCGGCCTACCACGATTGGCCGAATGCTGACGATGACATCAGCAAAGAATTTCTCATCGACGGAAATAAGACTAATGTAAGGACCTTAATGTTGGCGGTGTTTGCAGCGTTGCTTTGAGAGAGGAACGATTTGAAGCTTGCACCGCTATAATTAGAAACACCATCAAACCTGTTGTTCGCGAGGTAATTGCGTCACGAGACGGAACCATAGGAGGGCGCCACCAAAATATCTCGCCACCAACAGCGGGAGACCCGCGGCGCGCGAATCACCGCAATCGACGCCGTTGTGTGGAAAAGAATTGGGTTCTTTGTGTGTTTATACAGCCTAGAACTTGGTCTGCCTCACAAGGGCGACGAGTCTCCCAGCTGTAGATGAGAAATTTAGCCAGTGCGGTACAGCTGCTAGCCTGGGGTCTTTAACGTGCATCACGCAGTAGTGATACACGACCGCACGCCGGTACGATGGTGATCCAGATCGAAACGGGCTGGGGTGGGGCTCGAACCCAGGATCCCTGGGTTCTGCAGCGCGAGCTTTCGCTCCACGTGCTCCGAGCTGGTGTGCGCTAGACCACTCGGCCACCGATCCCCCCACCGTTGTGTGGACTCAGCCAACATTGCGTGAGACGTCAAACAACTGGAAGAATTGTTTTGTTTGTCACTTACTTTTCAAGACGAGGAGCGCGAGGGCAAGAGAGAGAGAAAACAAGAGCGTGGGACGCCGTCCGCCGCTTTTGTTGATGATATAGACGCTTTACACACGCGCCAAATTACAGCCGTCATTGCTGACCTTCTCTTGTCTTACCGAGATGCCGAGCAACTGTAACGGTAGTTGACGAACCTCTACAAAAGCCGATGCTTTAGAAAAGGACACAGTTGATTCTAATATGCATAACCTGTCCTGCTATGGTAATGATGAAGTGAAATAAACGAAATAAGAGGAAACAAAAACTGAAGGTCAGTTATGGCGGCGTCCATTCACAGCTGCTGCAAAGCGTCTATAGCCGACGTCTCCCTACCACGTGATGCCCAGTAGTTGACAAGCATGACGAATGTTTCCTGCCGCCGGCAAGGTATCGGTTTCTCTTGGTGATTTTCGTTTAAACGAGGTTTGCAAGAAAACTTATTCAATTTTTCAGAAAACGAATGGCATAAAACCGCTCATTAGTAGTTTTTACATGACAATCAGCAGTAATCCCATGATTTTCGGAATAGACCAGAGTTTCTCTTTAAGAGCTAGGTTGCTAATCTCATCAAAAACAAAGAATCTTTGTGTTGTAGGCTTGTTCGCACAGACCTGTTTTCTTACGTTACGTTACGAAAAGTCACCTAGAAATATGTGCTTCGTCTTAAGCGTAGCTACCAATTCAAGGAGATAGCCTGGCACGCGACAATCGAGATACGAATGTTTCGGTGACGACGATCTAGGACAACGGGTTACCGTGGCAACCAAGGACACAAGGCTCGTCGCAACGTAACGTAAAGAGCTGAGCTCGGTTCAACTTTTCACACAGCACCATTTTCTTACGTTTTGTCTGAGTCACTGAAACATCCGTGTCTCGAATGTCGCGTGCCAGGCTATCTCCTTGAATTGGTAGCCACGCTTAATACGAAGCACATGTATTTCCCGGTGACTTTTCGTAACGCAACGTAAGAAAACGGGTCTGTGTGAACGAGCCTTATAACATAGTGGGCGGAGGAGCCGAAAGATTGCCGGGTAGTTTTCTTTTCCTCACAAACCCGCAGATCCGTTGGTATTCGTGACGTTTTTCATTGAAGGGACGAAAAACCCCTTACACTCCCTAGGCGCCAAACAAGAGCAGTACGAGAGAGCGCGCGAAGATTACCGTGGTTGTCCTTAAGTGTGAAGTCACGACAAAGATTATCAGCTCCGACCAAAACGTTTGATGGTGTCTACGAAGCACGGCTGAGGCTTTGAATAATTGCATCCTAAAATCAACACCCTCGAAGTTGACAGTGTAATATCGTTCACATTTCCCCTGATAAAGCAGAATTTACTAAAAAAAGTCCCTCCCGTTCCGTTCCTTTCTCTTGGACTTTCGGATTCGATCATACTGTAGCCCGACGTGGCTAGATCAGAACCAGGCGCATAGCGTTCTCTGCCTTCGGGAGAATTTCGCCTCCTTGCCATATCCCCCATCGGCGGGAAAAAAGTAATTTTACTGTTTTTCCTTTATTCTTTTAAGTAGTAACTTTTGGCCACGTAGGCCGCCAAAGTGTAGGTGTGGTTCTCTTTCCAAGATTAGACAAACTGGAATTAATTTTGCTTTCATCAACGGAAATAAGAGTAATATCAGGAAATCAATGTTGACGGTGATATTTTAAGAACACGATGACTCCAAGCTTCCATCGTACACAATCAATCTTATCACAGACGATTCGAATACGCACCATCAAATTTGTTGTTCACAACGGATAATGTTTACGCTGACGTCAATGGTTGCAACTATAAAAAGACCTTGCTGAACGCGCCGGCACACTACGAGCCGCAGCACAAGCCTCTCGCTTTAAAGACTGTCATGGCCGCTCGTGAGTTCATGGAACGCGAAGTCCATGCTTCTGCATTTTTTGCAGAAGAAGGGAGCTTGTATTGGGGTCTATGATTACCTTTGTGCTGAGCGACATTTCCGTTGAACGCGAACCTTTTACTTCCACAACGTCTAGAACAATTATTTCGAAAACTGCAAGCTGTTCCTTTCCTCGTCATAAAGGGGAGGGGTAAGGCGGAGGAGGCGACCTCCCCAACCCCAGACTAAAGGCTCCTATATAGTGCCCAGACATTTTAGAAAAGTATATTAAAAAATTCCGGGGAAAGGATATCCACCTTTTTCACCCCCGAACATTTTTTTACGGAACTTTCTGACCCCTATTTTTTGTTTGTGTTGATCGTACTCCGTTTTATTTCCCTTCCCCTGGTGTTTTCTCGCCATCCCCCGTCGCCCCCTCATCTATGAAACACTAGCGACGTCAGTACACGCAGGGCCCCTGGGTGGCCCCGGTAGCGTTGTTGACGATGGCGGAAGATGAGCTCCGATGCCGCGTACACTGCGCACGGCTCCTCAACATCACAAAGTTCAATCTTCTCCTCGAATCTTAAACGAAGATACTGGTCTCAAATAACTTCTTGCCAGGGTTGTGAAAGGTCACTTTGCCGTCACCACTAAGTTCCAAATCGAGGATCTTGCAACGAGGTGGTTCAGGGTATTCAGTGTCGACCTAAAGACAATATAGGCAGCGCTGACTCTAACGCGGCGTAGGGATGTAGGAACACGCGGGCACGACGTCATCAGTGCAGCCGCTCAATTGCCTGGCCCCACAATGTTGCTCGCGCGCGCTCCGATGAAGCTCGCTACAAATTTGTGATTCCCAATCTTTCTGGAATTTGGGCACAAAGAAAGTTTTGCTTTACGGTATCGTCGCGAAAGTCGAATCAGCACGCTCTGCGAACTCCAGCCCCACTTTGTGTTTGACGAGATTAGCGACCGTAGAAGCGGAGTATGTCGTTTCATGCGTTCCAGAACACGAGGACTGAAACCAAAACAGCACGGCGTCAGGTCGTCTAACGCCATCTTTCAGAGATAGGAGACGCAAACCCTAGCGGTGATGTCATGAATACCACACTTTCGATCGTTTTACGGTTGAAATCTTACGACTTCGTACGAGGAAATCGTTTGTTCTAGAGCGGAGCTCTTAGGCGCCCGTTTCCGGCTTGAGCGGCATCGGCGTCGGCGTCGCTGTCGGCGTAACCGCGCGGTGCATTATGGGTAAATTTCCCCGCCAAATTTAGCGAAAACATTTACCCCGCTAAACTTAGCGGAAAGAAATTCTTCGCTAAGTCTAGCGGACAAAAATCCCCGCTAAATTCAGCGAAAAAGTTGCCCCGTTAAATTTAGCAGAAAAATTTCCCGCTAACTTTAGAGATAGAAATTCCCCACTAAATTTAGCGGGAAAAATTTCCCCGCCAAATTGAGCGGAAAATTGTCCCCGCCAAACAGCGAAAAAAAATTTCCCACTAAACTAAGCAGAAGAAATTACCCCGCTAAATTTAGCGGAGAAAATCCCCCTCTAAATTTAGCGGTAAACTTTTCCCGCTAACTTTTTCGGAAAATTTCCCCGCTACATATAGCGGAAAAATTTCCCCACTGTATTTAGCGGAAAAATTTCCCCACTGTATTTAGCGGAAAATTTACCCACTAAATTTAACGAAAAAAATTCCCCGCTAAATTTAGCGGGAAAAAATTTCCGCTAAATATAGCGGAAAACTTTCCCCTAAATGGCAGGTGAGGAGGAGAGGAGGAGGAGCATAGCCTTTCCTCCGCACCTTCCTCTCCTCCTCCTCAAGAGCTGCACTCTAATTCGGCGTTCAGGGGATTGTAAACGTCTTTCTTTTCTTTTCTTCTTGTTCTGCACCACAACACCTACAAAAAACGAAAAAAACCTTAGCGATGAGGTCGTAATACGAAACCCCTTTGGCGCTGAATCAGGTGAGCTCGTGCTACCGAAAATGAGGGCCCCACAGGTACTGCGATGCTTCTGCGCAGCGGGACTACTGTCGTGCGGCCATGAAGTTTGGGCTTGCCATGGCGTCAATTGCCGAAGTCTGCATCACGTAACTTCATTAACTTCTTCAAAAAGAATGTTTCAGACCAAGGAAATAGAACACTTCTATATAATAATCGAACTGGAAAGAGACGCCTCGTCTCCACGTGGAGAAAGGACACGTGCAAGTGTAGAGCATTGTAAGCATGAAACTTGGCCTGTTGGCATGCGCGAGCTCCCGTGGGTGCCATGGTCGACTAGATGGAAATAAGGAACGCTGTACGACACTTCCGGTTTGAAATCATCCAAAGCGACAAGAACTGAGAATTTCACTATCTTAATTATTGCTTTCGGCTGGAGTTTCAAAACATTGCTTTAAGAAAATATTTTCCCTGGCAATATGTGCCGTCCCCAAGATGAAACCCTTTAGGATCATGTCTCAAAATCATTTTCAGTTGTTTTCGACAATAAAAAAAGTATATATGTAGTGGTTTTCAGGCAGTAAATCCAAAAAACAGTATTGATAAATAATGAAAAAAAAAGGGAAAACCGTTTACAACTGCTTGTAATGCCGAATTAGAGCGCAGCTCTTGAGGAGGAGGAGGGAAGGGCACTGAGGGGAGGGTATACCCTTCCTCCTCTTTCTCCTCCTCCTCCTCCGCCTCCTCCTCTTCTCTCCCCTCCTCCTCCGCCTCCTACTCTTCCCTCCTTCCCCTCCTAATTAATTCATTAATTCTATAAATTTTAGCGGACAGGTACCGCGTCGGGCTACTGCAGGAAAGGTCTCTGGTTCGAAGCCGGCCAAGCTTCCTTAAGGGGGGTCACTTGACTTGGGGGGAGGGGGTCACGTGACCCCCCCCCCCCCTCCTCCCTGAGGTCACCGAAGGTACCCGAGGTCCTCGAGGGGGGAGGGGCTCGCGGTTATGCCGACGTTGACGGCGACGCTGCTCAAGCCGGAAACGGGCGCCTAAGAGCTGCGCTCCAAAAAACACTATTTGCAAAACGTTTTGCCGGAGGACCCGCAATCGTGAGGTGGGAACGGCCCGACCATTTCGCCATGCATTTGCAATAACACAACACCGCATTCTGCAATTTCAGCGTACCGGCCGTCGATCGCTTGCGCTGCTCTCCTTCAGTCCCAACTGTACTGTTGCGAATGTTAGCTAGAAAAAACACAACAAACCATCTCATCTACGTGATGCTATCGATAGCCGTTACGGAGTTTCAACGTGTATTTTAAACCTTTTAAAACATAAACTAAAAACAGGAAAGAGCTGGAGAAGGAGAATGAAGACATAGATGTTAAAGGAAAGGAAATCTTTCATACGAAAATACAACAGAGAGGTAAAAAAATCCAGCTATAAAGTTCAGCGCTCTCCTATTCCAAATTTCTTTCTTTTTTTTTCTTTTTGCTGCCTGTTTTCGATGTACGCAGCCCGTGTGGAGAGAACGCTTGTCACTAAATGGAAACCTGAACCTCGCCTCCTGGAGGCGCGTCCCATGAAATTGACTCGGATGGCCATTAAGGATGGTCGAGAATGCGCGCTGTTTCTCCGGCGCTTGTAAATAAGGGTTATTTTTGCTTATAGTCAAAAGTGTATTTAAGTAAACGTGAAACCGAGCTCTAACTTTGTTTATCTTTTATAAAGTTTCTCCCCGTGGCCTCGTGTATTGACACAACAAAGTGCAAGTACCGTGCCAAGGAAGGAGAGGGTTGGAGCTGGTAAAGTAATTTTTTTGACACCCGAGACTAAATAGCGAAGAGGCGACGCTCCGCGCGGAGAGTGTGCCTCATACTTTATAATACCAGGAACTCATAAGATAACGTCATTATCGGGGATGAGATCGAACAATCGCGTTTCTAGCTGTACGCTTCAGCTGTGGGAAAACAAACCGAATTTTATTGTTTGTTGTTGATGAGAAAAAGGGAAGATGAGGATTTGAAGGCCGCTGCTCGTGCGATTAAATCACTGGTCAAAGCAACGCGCTCGTACCCAGATCATGCTAGGCGAACTTCAATTTCTTTGTCGCGCTGTGTTGCTGAACACCGGGCTGCGGGGACAACAAGCTCGATAAAGGCGCCACCTATAGTTCGATCTCCTGCCCAATAGCTATACATGGCCCAGTGAACGAGGTTGTACGAGCAAGGTTTTATGACAAAAGCAGGTTCAAGATAATCATGTTGCAGCTTCCAGCAAGACCGAAGAAGAAAAAATAAAAATCTTCATTCATAAACTCAATATTTGAAAAAAAAAGGACAAAAAAAGACAATGTTTTGAAGTTTAAGAAATAATTTACGTGATGGCGTCTTCATATAACGTCGAATTGTCGAAATGAAGTATACATATTATGCACCGGCTTGCCTACGTTTTAACACTTTGATGAAATCGTTATTCTTATTTCGTGTGCAGGGCTACATTCGTGTTCGCTGCAGTTTCTATTTTCGTCTCCTAACTCGTCCATGATTGTGAGCAGTAGACGGCGTGTTGTCTCGGATTGAAACACGGATATCAGTCTCGGGTTAAAACACCGATATCATACACCAACTTGCCTGCGGTTTTATTCTTCGGTCATAACTAACATAAAACGTCCGCGCGAGGAACGCTCCGTGAGAAGGGAAGCAAGAATTCCAGCGTCTACGCACACCGTTTCAGGCACCTAAATTTTAGTCGGTAAATAAATTAAATTAAGATCAAAGACTTTTGCATCTCAGTTTCAATCTCAGGTTCAAAATAAAGCTGTAAGGTTGTTGTGTTTTCTCTTTAACATGTATCCGATGACATTAATACAAAGTAATGTGCATAGAGCTGATCTAAAATCACTTACAAAAAAAAAAATCAGAAATTCAGATTGAACGTTTTATGTAAAATATTTCACGAGACAAAAATTAAGTGAAACGTTTACGTACATTCTCGCAGAAATACTCCACTAGACAAAGTCATAATTGTTTAAAATTTTCATTTTATCCACGAACTGTAGAGGAGTGGGATGGACTTTCTGGAGAGACAGTCAACCATGAATATGTTTCAATGTTCGCTGCTCGTCTGGTATATTTGTTCAGTGATATTTGCTTTTCATGTCTACTGTATACTTGACGTATCTGTTCATATCATCGTTCCTTGTGTTTCGCGATATCCCCCCCTCCCCCCCCCCCGCCATCAACATTTCTAGATAAGTAAATAAATTAATAAATAAGTTACTGCTTCCTCTTATGACTTTGCTGCCATAACCGACAGCGTGAAACGCTCCGTCCTGGGAGATGCTTGCTTTCCGGGAGCTTTCGTGTGTTATGTAGCAAGCCCAAACTTTATAGAGCTCTAATATGCACCAAGCCGGAAGTTCAGAGTGTCGGAGGACTGCCTGACGCGCATGAAGTTGGAGTTTATGTTATCAAGGTTTTACCTTTCTCTTGATCTTTAATTACGTGGCTCTTGAGCATTGGGTGTGCCTATTATGTCAACACCAAGCTGGGGACTATTTTTACCGGTTTTGGAGCGTGCGACAAGAAAGGAAGTAACCACTAACCATTTAGAAAACTTGTGCTTCGTGTTTATCTTTTCTTCCTGCCTTCTTAAAGCTTCGTTTGTTTTCTTATCCGGTGTGAGCCTGTTTACCACCTTTGACAAACTGTACATCTGCGATTCGAGAATGCTTTAATATAACTGCTGAACACAGATTGGTCATTTAGATGAAAGATATTTCGGGAAATAACAACGACATTGGTACGGAATTATGCTGCAGGTGACGATGGTAGATCAGATGGATGTGTGCAATACTTCAATACATTTCTTGCGAAGTCAGTGAGCGCACAAATTTTCTGAAGCCTGATTAAAGGGATACTTCAACAAAATCTCAAATATTCCCGTCGTGTTCAAAAATAGGTTGAATATGATCCACAATCGCACGTTTGTATTTTGAGTCTGGTGGCTGTATTTTTCGTTATAAACGGCCCACTCTGGCGATCGCTCGGAGAAGGCCCAGCGGAGACCACGTGACATCCAACGCAATTGTGACGTAGGTCGTCTCAGGACAAGCAAAGCTACGGCGAGGCTGACGTCGAGAAGATGGCCTAGTCGTCCCAGCCACCGAAGCGGCTACTTTTGTACGAGTTTTGAGTGACGGGTTAATCTTCTATAATCTTGCAAGGGGACAATAGCGACTTCTGCGACACACAAAAGGCGCTCTCGGGAAGAGGGGAGTTCCTCCTGCCCCTCTTCTCTCGTCGCGGCCGGAGGCGAGACAACCTCCGTCACTAGCTGTCAAGGTTCCTAGACGGGCATTACAAGCGATACGTTAGCGACATCCACCAGGTTCTCTATGCTAATCGTTTAATTTGTTTTAAAATTCCTTTTCGTGACTTTTTTAACAAGATATTGGTACGTTCGATGTGATGCTGCTTTTTTGAACACATACAGACCAACAAATGAGCGCCGAAATTTCGTTGTAGTATCCCTTTAAGATGGTGCCATTTTATTAGGGAGTTTTAGCGTGTCGTGTTTCAAGCACACGGTTCCGAAATCACGAACGGTAGAGCTGGTCCGGTCCGTGTAACCGTACGTCAAATTTGATATACTTTAGCGAATCGCGAAAGTGGCGCGACCGTGTAAACGATGATGATGATCATGTTTAACGGTGGCGCCGTCTTCTAGTAAACATGTGAAACATTCTGCAACGTATAAATCAGTGGCGACGGTGGTGGCGGTTCGTGTTTCCGGCGTACGATTGATGTAAACAAGAAGGCCGACGTAACATTTGCCGGTCGGAATTTCAAGAACTGCGAAGCTAGCTAGAGTAAAAAGTGTCTGAACGACCGTAAAGGTATGTGGTGTGTCTCCGTCTCTTTCAACTTGAAGGATCGTTCACGTTGTGTGCCGTCGAACCAAATCATTTCGTCTGCTCGCGGTCGCCACGGCAGCTAGTCTGCCCGCAAATTGCAAAAATGTACTACACTCTAAAACCGGTCTCTCATAAAAAACGCTATCCCTCTGATTTTAGAGGGGACAACAATGCTTTCAGGGGGACAGCTCTTTTTAAGAGGGAAATTGAAAAATAAAATAGCAACATTTAGAGGGACACCAACATATTAAGAGAGACCAAGGAAACCGTTTCGTTAGTCCCTCTGAACAGGAAAGACAGACAAAAAGATTCACGCGTGCCCTTCATATTAAGAGGGGACTGGTCCCTCTTAACTGGACCAATGTAGTTCGGTCAGGAGGAGGGGGGCAGGCGCACTAATGCACGGCAAAGAGTTCGGACTGTGCTAAGGCTTCGCGCCAATTCACGGAGAGCTGGAAACGGTCGTTGCCGGAGAGTCGCAAGCGTCATGCTGCTCGTTTGACTTCCTTCGGGTGAGTAATCCTGTCGTATTGGCGCTTTTGTTTTGGGTGCATTGCGGGTGGGAATAACGAGACATCAACATTTTCACGCTGGCTGTGAGATGCACGAGCTTTGCATGTAGAGTGAGAGTGTTCAGCTGTAGTCCGCGGACGCGGTCGCTTCCTGGATCTGCTCATTCAGCTAGGACAAAGCGTCGCTAATCGTTTGCCCTGCCGTGAGCCGCAGGGCTGTCTTTCGCACAGAACACTTTTAGCGGGTTAGGGTGTCCCAATGTGTACGCGTCTGTCTTAGGCTGGTGATATCAGACCATTTTCTGTCCGACGCTTTTGTCTACTTTTTAATTTCGAACGCGCGTTCGTTCTTCTCCCAGCTCGAGCTGCTAGCTTTGGCAGTGCTACGCTGGCATTTTATTACCGGCAATTTCCTTGTATTTTATCCGTGAGCGTACACTGTCGGCATCGAGTACTACAAAGGATGGCATCACCCTCCCTAAGGCAAAGTCAACATAAAGGCACCCTAGCTGGGGCAGTCAGTGTTTGTAAGCTTGGCTCGCCGATTTGTTTCTCGGTGTGCACTCTAAATGCTTGAGGTTGACCGCCCGAGAGCGTTGATTGACAAACAATGTTGGCGATTTTGCGTTTGTTTGCCTTCACAACTCATTACAGCAATTTAGACTGCAACGTTATGTTGTAGACATCGTTAGCGTTGCAGTGATTATGAACACTTTTTTCTCAAGTGGGCGGCGAGCAAAAACCCATAATGTGTATGTATGTCTGTGAAAAGGGCAGGGGGATTGGACGAGCACAAAACAAAAAGAAGAAATAATGTGTTCGCGTTGCGTCGGCGTCGCGGCGTCTGCGGAAAGGGGGAAAGGGTGCAGCGGTGGCCAGGGAGTAAATTTTTTTTTTTCTTTGGCTTTCTGTTTTGTTCGTTATATTTTGACGGTCTAGCCGGCACAGCTACCGGCTTTTTTTTTTTTTTTTTTTTGGCGCCGACCATGTTTTTGTTTTTGGAGATTTTGTGATATTTATTATGCTCTTTGTTTTCTGTAGCTGGCTGAATATTTTTTTTTCTGTGTCGTACATCCGCGAAAAATATATAAACAAAAGTTTTCTTTTTTCTTTCTTTTTTTTTTTCTTTCTCATGCGCTTTAGGGCTACGTTGACTATGGGCGTTAAATGACTGACCGTTATTAACAATCTTGTTTTCAGAGTGGGGCAATGGCAACAAACGTTGACATGAAGGGAATCAGGCGGGGGTTCCGCTCGGATTGCTCGTGTACAGCTCTCTACCTGGACCCTCTGCACGGTGGAACGCACCACCCTTAGTGGTGAGCCTACTGCGGCCACCCGCACACGGTTCACAACGAACTCGCTAATTATTAACTTTTTTGTATTCTGGCATGTAGGTAGGCTCTATTTACGTTCTGTTTGCATATGCACTGCTTCTGAAAAAAAAAAAAAAGAAAGTAGTAAATGAATGGCTTGCGGCGAAATGTTTACAGAAATGTAATTTTTTATATGATTATGTTGCTTTCTAAAACATGCACTAGATCACATCTGCAGCTTCGAGCTGCAAATGCAATCCATGCTTTCCAAAGCACATGGGGCTTCTAAAGTTCATCTACTACTAAATGCGTTTTCGTTTTGTCTTGGTAACACAGAAGCGATTGATTCTCGTAAATTAATTAAAACTGCAGTCTATTCTCGTACCAAAAATTAATAGTAGCAGAAGTTACGTCATAAGCTAATGTCACTCGCTATTTCATCGTATACAGATTGGGTTCCGAATCTTTGAACGGTTTGCACTTTATTTTCGCATTTGTTTCCTAGCGCCTCCTTGATAACAGGTGAAAGCGCTTCATTATTTTTATTCTAATTCCCACTCTCTGTATCTAAAGGAAAACAATATGGTCTTTCATTCAGCTAAAGGTGGATGCACAACTTCGGTTCCATAACACGATCGTCACCATGCTGGGAAACCTGGAGGAGGTAAAAGGGGCCTTCTGCGGAGACAACCCAACAACATTCTTGAACATTAGCACCATCCTCCGGTGTCGATTGGCCAGAAGTTCTCTCATCACCTATGGTATGTGAAAAAGCGAATGCAAAAATAGAAATCTAAGTTTGACGCTGACGCAATCTTTTTTTTTTTTTTTTTTTTAACAATTGCTGCTTGCAGGACGATTTTACCCCTGACGAAAAAGTTCCAAGACCCAAGACTTTCTTCGGTTCGGAGAAAGGGATCGTTTCTGGGAACTGGTCAGTGAAACTCACCGCCAGCACGACTATAGAGGGGGCACTAGTCATGTGCTTATGGGTGTATTACATAACGGGACTCTCCTACCCTGTGGCATGTGGACAAACCCTTGGACTCCTCTAGGGTCTGCTCGTTGAAAATAAAATGTTTCGATTCAGTTTATGTCGGAGAAGCTCATAAAATCGCTTATGGCCGTTCAAAAACAACAGAAATTCTGAGCTTCTGCTGATGGCAAGAGACACCGAATAATTCGTTTTTAATGCTATGAAGTAGGTAAATACGCTCTAAAAAAAAAGCACAGGAATCTACTTTCCCGAGCCAGCACTTGGAAAGTCAATCACCGTAACTCACGGAAGCAGCTCAGCGAATCACGATGCCGAAACATAAGATTAGACCAAAAAAGGCAGTCCGAGTTGTGACATTAACCAATGCAAAACATCACGCTTGTTGTGCTTAATGTCGTAACTCATTTTCTTGGTATAATCATATGTTTCGGCATCTACATTCGCTGAGCTGCCTCCGAGAGTTATGGTGATTGTCTTTCCAAGTGTTGTGCGGGAAAGTAGACGCACGGGCTTTTTTTTAGAATGTACTTTTCTTTTTGTGTTATCCGCTAAAAAAAGTTTTTTTTTTCTAGCACGATTGCATTGTTATTGTTTATGATAGGCAAAATGAGTTACTTTGCAGCACGAAATTTTTTGTGTGATAGTTTCCAAGAAACGCCGATTTCTGGCGTCGTTCTAAATCTTTTTTATTCGTAAAAGCTACCAGAACATCTTTATAGAATTATTATTTTGATAAAGACATATCAAAATATTTTCTTGTGTCATGGCAAATAAAACAGTGTTTACTCTTAAAGATTGTTACTGTTTTCTTTAACACATTGATTCCGTTTATCAAACAAGATATACAGATCAAATTTCAATTCTGCTACGCAGTGCAGTGCAGTGCAGCATGTCAGCTGACACTCAAAACACGAAGGAGCAGAAATTGTACGATACAATAACAGAGGTAACTTAAAGCCGGGGTCACGCTGCTTATACATCATACGAAATACATTCTGCAGACATGTTCCAATGCGAGTCACCGCGACATCCGTGCTTTGTATGCCACGTGACAAAGTAACCTCTTGATTGGTTACCTCGTGGCGTACGAAGCGCGGATGTCGAGGCGACTCGTTTCGGAATATGTCTGCAGAATGTATTTTGTATGAAGTATAAGCAGCGTGACCCCGACTTAAGGGGGACTGTACCCCTGCATATTAAGCGAGCCACCGTCCCTCCGAATCTAAGAAAGAAAATATCTAAAAACTGTCCCTCTTACTAAGGGACTCTGACCTCAAATTTAAGGGAGACGCCGCCTCGCTTACTTTAAGAGGGGTGGTGTCTCACTTAATTAAGAGGGAGCATCTCCATGTAATATTAAGAGGTCTGTCTCCCCCCTTAAAGTTAAGTGGGAAAAAATCGAAGAAATGTCCCTCTTACTAAGTGGGACCGGGCTTAGAGTGTAGCATGCGCAGTTTACAGCATTCACGATCGCTTACCATTGTGAGCAGTCCTCGAAATGATTTGGTTCAACCCCTCAAATGAAGCAGACTTAAACAGGACAGCAAATCGCCTCCCACTGTCCTAAGCCTAACGCTCGGCTGGGTCGGCGAAGGCGGTTGCCGAACCGACCGCCATCTTTTTTTTTACCCGAGTCGTGAACGGTGCTGGCTGCGTTGCGGTGACGACTCCAGTGGCCGGAATGGGAGGAACGAACGAGAGGAGCCTCCCGACTCCCCGAACGACTCGCGCGCGCATGCGCAGTGGCGTCGCGGATGCGTTCGAGGGCGAACCGTTCGTGTGGAAACGACCTGCTAAAACTCCCTATTGTCAATTTTGCAGTTGCGACGAGAGGCTGCCGAACTCAAAGCCGCACATTCTAATTCGAATGCAAAATCGCACCATGTGAATCAGGCTGAACCATGCACCAAGCAGGCTTCTAAATCTTTTTTTTTTTTTGCAAACACTACACCATTTATACTTGCGTGTGCAGTTACTATTGTTTGTCTTTATTGTTTGTAGAAGTAAAAACAGAAACGTTAGTAAGTGAAGTTAAGTAAAATACCTTCCTATGGTTTATGCCATTTAGCTAGGATACCGTGTTTTCTGTAGTAACTAAAAAAAAACCGAAATTAACTTTAAATCCTGTTTTATAAGAATCACAGAAATTCATGAGCTTCGAATAGGAGCTGCCTTTGAATAAGAAACATTCAAGCTTTACGGGTCACATTCTTATATCTACAGGTTCATGTTTGTGAGCACCTGGTGAGGTGCCCGTGATTCTGCTTTTTTCCTCGAAACCACAGCCCTTATCTAGCACGCTTGTCTTATACAAAGTGGATTTTTCCCAACTTTTCGTCTGACTTTAATTTTCCCCATGGCCAAGACATATCTGCTTTTTACATGACGCCCGATAAACACCTATTTTTGGTCTAACTCTGAAAATCAACACCGAAAGACACCGAATCTACGAGAAAAAAAATGCCCCCTAATCGTAGCATCCAAAATATAAGTAAGGACGTAGGGCGCAAGACGCTCGACACCCAATCCGACTTGGAGCGATGCCGTCGATCATATCGGAGGATGGTGATGAGTTATGTTGCTGGTTGTTCAAGTAAGTTGTTCAAGTAAGAACATGGTAGTAGGGCTACCACACCACCCCAGAGTAATGTCGTCACATGGTCCTGCGGTGCGGGTAACTACGACATAACGTCTTCATAGCATGTCAAGTGCGCCCCATCAAATGTGTTCATTCCTTCACTCTCCCGCGTTGTAAAAAAAAAAAAGCAACGAGTCGCTTAAAATTAAGGAATGCCCGTAACTTATGTTGTGCCTGACGTTCAGCTTTGTTGCAGAAGCAACCCCAAGATTCTCGGACAGGCGAGCGCCGTTACCACTTACGCCATCTATCGGCCGCCGCTGCGCCGGCGCCCGTAACTCAATGGACCAAAGCGATCTTTTTTTATACAAAGAAAACTAATCACTCAATCCCTTTGCACTTTTGTGTCACGTTTTAATACGTTGCCCTCAACCTTCACGAGAATTTTCGTGGTCCTGCGTTTATATTAAGTCTGTCCAAAATGCAACCAAACTTTTACTCATTGGTTCCTATGGCGAACCGCAGAAAAATCATACGTCTTTTCAACATTCGATGCAAACCCTAAAAAAACCACACGATCAATTTAGTTGCATTTTGCTATATATATAGCCAATGTCTCTAGCTCCATGGAAACAGTTTTTATTTTCAAATTAATTAAATTTAAAGTGGTTCCCCAGGGCTTTAGATACCAAAAAGAATCCGCAGTTGGTGAGGAGACTCGGGGAATCAGTGACGTTGTTGCGTTCCTAAATACATTTTTTAGCAACATATGTAATGTATAACAAAACGGCAACTACACTGAATATTTTCTTAATTGATAAACACAAAACCTAAATGCAGGTTGTTTTTTTTTGTGTTTTTTTTTGTTTTTGTTCTTATCGCGTAATTAGCTCAAATACATTATACTTAAAGCGCTGAATAATTAAGGAGTCAAAGCGTTTTTTGATCCGAACTATCTTTTACGAAGTGTCCAAATTTCATTTCACCAGCTATTTCACTTCCAAGAATGGTATTAAAAATAAAAATGCCAAAATGAGTGGGCGTGGTCCAGACACTTTGGCAAACGGGACATGAAGAGTACCATTTATGGCGACATTTAGCACGCTGTTGCTGCTAATTAATCAATCTTATGTAGGTTTGCTTCGCGTGCGCCCAAGAGCTTTTGAAACGGCCCAGTATCTCTTAAGTCATCACAACCTCAGACGTCAAAATCAGGCAAAAAAGGGGTGTGTCCCAGAAATTTGGGCATACGCGCCGCCAACTGTACCATCAATGGCGACACTCAGTACTCTATAAGCCATAATAATGCATCTCCTCCAGTTCTGCGCCGCATATGCCCGAGAGCTTTTGAAGCGGCCCAGAATTTATTTAGTTATCACTCTCCAAAGCTTGCCTCAACCGTCAAAATCGGCCAAAAAAGGGGACTTCCCACAACTTCGGGCATACGCGCCGTCAATTGTACCATCAATGGCGACACTCAGCAGTCTGTAATTCATTATAAGGAATCTCCTCTAGGTCTATGACGCGTATGCCCGAGTGCTTTTGAAGCAGCCAAGAATTTATTTAGTTATCGCTCTCCAAAGGTTGCCTCAGACGCCAATGTCGGCCGAAAAGGGGGCGTTTCCCACAAATTCGGGCATACGCGCCGTCAATTGTACCATCAATGGCGACACTCAGCAGTCTGTAATTCATAATAAGGAATCTCCTCTAGGTCTAGGACGCGTATGCCCGAGTGCATTTGAAGCGGCCAAGAATTTATTTAGTTATCGCTCTCCAAATGTTGCCTCAGACGCCAAAATCGGCCAAAAAGGGGGCGTTTCCCACAAATTCGGGCATACGCGCCGTCAATTGTACCATCAATGGCGACACTCAGCAGTCTGTAATTCATTATAAGGAATCTCCTCTAGGTCTAGGACGCGTATGCCCGAGTGCTTTTGAAGCGGCCAAGGATTTATTTAGTTATCGCTCTCCAAATGTTGCCTCAGACGCCAAAATCGGCCAAAAAGGGGGCGTTTCCCACAAATTCGGGCATACACGCCGTCAATTGTACCATCAATGGCGACACTCAGCAGTCTGTAATTCATTATAAGGAATCTCCTCTAGGTCTATGACGCGTATGCCCGAGTGCTTTTGAAGCGGCCAAGAATTTGTTTAGTTATCGCTCTCCAAAGGTTGCCTCAGACGCCAAAGTCGGCCAAAAAGGGGGCGTTTCCCACAAATTCGGGCATACGCGCCGTCAATTGTACCATCAATGGCGACACTCAGCAGTCTGTAATTCATTATAAGGAATCTCCTCTAGGTCTATGACGCGTATGCCCGAGTGCTTTTGAAGCGGCCAAGAATTTATTTAGTTATCGCTCTCCAAATGTTGCCTCAGACGTCAAAATCGGCCAAAAAGGGGGCGTTTCCCACAAATTCGGGCATACGCGCCGTCAATTGTACCATCAATGGCGACACTCAGCAGTCTGTAATTCATTATAAGGAATCTCCTCTAGGTCTATGACGCGTATGCCCGAGTGCTTTTGAAGCGGCCAAGAATTTATTTAGTTATCGCTCTCCAAAGGTTGCCTCAGACGCCAAAATCGGCCAAAAAGGGGGCGTTTCCCACAAATTCGGGCATACGCGCCGTCAATTGTACCATCAATGGCGACACTCAGCAGTCTGTAATTCATTATAAGGAATCTCCTCTAGGTCTATGACGCGTATGCCTGAGTGCTTTCGATGCGGCCCAGAATTTATTTAGTTATCGCTCTCCAAAGGTTGCCTCAGACGTCAAAAAAGGCCAAAAAGGGGGCGTTTCCCACAAATTAGGGCATACGCGCCGTCAATTGCACCATCAATGGCGACACTCAGCAGTCTGTAATTCATTATAAGCAATCTCCTCTAGGTCTATGACGCATATGCCCGAGTGCTTTCGATGCGGCCCAGAATTTATTTAGTTATCGCTCTCCAAAGGTTGCCTCAGACGCCAAAGTCGGCCAAAAAGGGGGCGTTTCCCACAAATTCGGGCATACGCGCCGTCAATTGTACCATCAATGGCGACACTCAGCAGTCTGTAATTCATTATAAGGAATCTCCTCTAGGTCTATGACGCGTATGCCCGAGCGCTTTTGAAGCGGCCAAGAATTTATTTAGTTATCGCTCTCCAAAGGTTGCCTCAGACGTCAAAATCGGCCAAAACAGGGGCGTTTCCCACAAATTTGGGCATACGCGCCGTCAATTGTACCATCAATGGCGATACTCAGCAGTCTATAATTCATTATAAGGAATCTCCTCTAGGTCTATGACGCATATGCCCGAGTGCTTTTGAAGCGGCCAAGTATTTATTTAGTTATCGCTCTCCAAAGGTTGCCTCAGACGTCAATATCGGCCAAAAAAGGGGCGTTTCCCACAAATTTGGGCATACGCGCCGTCAATTGTACCATCAATGGCGATACTCAGCAGTCTATAATTCATTATAAGGAATCTCCTCTAGGTCTATGACGCGTATGCCAGAGTGCTTTTGAAGCGGCCAAGAATTTATTTAGTTATCGCTCTCCAAAGGTTGCCTCAGACGTAAAAATCGGCCAAAAAAGGGGCGTTTCCCACAAATTTGGGCATACGCGCCGTCAATTGTACCATCAATGGCGATACTCAGCAGTCTATAATTCATTATAAGGAATCTCCTCTAGGTCTATGACGCATATGCCCGAGTGCTTTCGATGCGGCCCAGAATTTATTTAGTTATCGCTCTCCAAATGTTGCCTCAGACGTCAAAAAAGGCCAAAAAGGGGGCGTTTCCCACAAATTAGGGCATCCGCGCCGTCAATTGCACCATCAATGGCGACACTCAGCAGTCTGTAATTCATTATAAGGAATCTCCTCTAGGTCTATGACGCGTATGCCCGAGTGCTTTTGAAGCGGCCAAGAATTTATTTAGTTATCGCTCTCCAAATGTTGCCTCAGACGTCAAAATCGGCCAAAAAGGGGGCGTTTCCCACAAATTCGGGCATACGCGCCGTCAATTGTACCATCAATGGCGACACTCAGCAGTCTGTAATTCATTATAAGGAATCTCCTCTAGGTCTATGACGCGTATGCCTGAGTGCGTTTGAAGCGGCCCAGAATTTATTTAGTTATCGCTCTCCAAAGGTGGACTCAGACGGGAGAGGCCCTTTCGAGCGCACGACACTAGCCGGCCTCCAGGTGAGGCGCTGCGTGTAGAACCTGCCAGGTGGCGCTGGTGTTCGATTCCGGAGCACTCCTGCCAGCGAAGCTCGCGCCAAGCGTAGCTGTTTTTGATATTAGCGGTTCATTAGTGTGGCCTTTGAATGCTTCATGGGTGTTTCAACGTGTATGAATAAATTGGTTAAAGCTTACTTCCACAATTTAGTGAAAACTGGGGTAACCAGTCTTGCATGCTGGCGCGTAGCGCTGCGCATCCGTCTTCTTTCTCTTCGTTTTCATTGCATAGCGACAAAACTCGAACCTATGTAATCACAATGCCAAGCAATTGATAATCACAAAAACAAATTGCAAAAACGACCATAGACACTACAGAAACCATCCGAGAACGTACGCGAC
Source organism: Ixodes scapularis (assembly GCF_016920785.2). Taxonomy (NCBI): domain Eukaryota; kingdom Metazoa; phylum Arthropoda; class Arachnida; order Ixodida; family Ixodidae; genus Ixodes; species Ixodes scapularis. The sequence goes on along the minus strand of NW_024609861.1, from coordinate 557,724 downwards.
GCCATATCCCATGTTACAGTAGCCATGTCCTTCTGGCTTCTGGCCGATGGGACGCCGCCGACATTTTTTCCACTGCCCCTATATTCTAGTTCAGTGTAACTAGAGCGCCGACGTTAGAACGCGCGACTCGAGAGCGCTGCGGTAGGAGCGCGCTTGCCATTAGAGTGCACGTCACAAGAGCGCATGACCAGTAGAGCGCATGTCACGAGATTGATTACCTTGTCCGAAAAAGAAGCTTCATTGTACGCAAACACTTTAAAGCACACAGAACCACTTGACGATCGATCGGCTGGGTGCAGGAGCCGAGATTGAATGTTATTTCGAATGGTGAAGTTGTGTACATTACGAAGTGACTTCCAACTCAACCATAACCACATTTTCTGAGTTCCATGTTTGCGTAGCGCTGCTCAACAACACAAGATGCACCTCACTAGACTGTTTCTTTCTACCACACAAACTTGTGGTGTAGTGGAAAGTCATCACTTGGGCCACTAACTTTAGCGCGTCGGTGTCGTATTGGCCCTCACAGCATTCACAAACACGTTATGAAAGTGCGTCACACACCGCTAACAAATAAATGCGCCCCGCAAACTCAATAATGAGCGGCCGCATCATCGACGTCTGTCCTGAGCCGGCTCTGCATGCCATTCGTGCCTTCTTTTACTGGACAGCATCTCCGTCGCAGTGCACACCGATGTTGCGATCGCAGGAGTACAGTAGAAGCTGGCCGTGTAGTTTCCGCTTCTTTTTTGTTGCGCGAGCGCTTGCTGCAGCCCAACGCACCACCGTCTTCCATAGCTCCGCTGCAAATCGCGGTCGTCTCAACCACCAGCATGGTCGAAACCGGCGTGCGACGTCCTTCTGTGGCGTAGGTGCAGCCCATGTATAGTACAATGGTTTGTTTTAGGCTTCATCTAGCAGTCTGAAGAGTCTAGGACATTTCGGTGCTCGAAATATTTGGTGTGCGGAGTTTTTGTTGCATGGTTGTGGAACGCAAAGCGATGCAAAGAGTCGCTTTTGTCCTTATTTTACGATTATTTTTTGCCCGAACTTCATTAAAAAATGTCATCTTCTCTTTCTGCTCGACTTTTTATCAGATACCACCGCCCCACGGGGGTTAGAGCATGTGTTTCTCGCCTCCGACCACAATGAATAAACTTGCACCCCCGTGTAGCGTCTTTTGGAAAGCCGGGATCAGGGACTGCAATGGTGCTCGACGATTCCTCAGGGGCGTTGCTAGCAACGCCGATTAGGTCACAGAGCAGTGAGCACACGCGTTTTGTAAATAAAAGGGGCCCACATTACCCTTTGTGCATGATTATATTTCTTTTGAAGGCAGCTGGCCTCAGACTTTATTACGTATACGACGACTCACTTGTGATACGTGGCCGTTATAGTATTTGGGAGGGCTAGAAACTGGCATTCTTTCCGGAATATATTATTATCAAGCCACACATGCGAATAACTTCATATGCGTATGCTTATGCACGTTACATACCTATCATCCAGACATAATTATGACAAATCTTAATAAAGATGTCCTAGACGTATATTCTAACCTTTAAAATATTAAAGCATGCTATTGCCAGAAATGACGGGCCGTTTACACCGAAATATCCGTGTACCTTACGTCTTCTATGAACATGTCCTCACAGGATCACACAGGCCAATAATTGCTTGATTACACCTATCGTATATTTTCATTAGGGGGAAAAACATAGTCAAATAAGACATCTCGATAATTACATCCCTTATATTGGGTCCGGACATTTCGTCGAACGCCGTTTCATCGAACGCCGTTTCATCGAAGCCGTTTCATCGAACACCGTTTCATCGAACGCCGTTTCATCGAACGCCGTTTCATCGAAGGCGTTTTCATCGAACGCTTTTACAGCCTGCAATATTTTTGCAATTTATTTTGATTTTCATACACAACGTCATCTAATTCTCCATTTTTTTAAATCACAGTATGCAGTGACGAGATAAGTTCCATTGTGAACATGTCCTGCTTCGAGAAGACAACCTCCATGAAACAATGACCCCTCTTCATGTCACATGAAACAATTAAAAATTAGACAAAAAAAACAATAAAAGAACAGAAAGCATGATGTGCTTTCTGGGAAGCGGGTAGTGTTTTAATGTTTGACAGCGTGTACCTGTAACCTTGGGTTATGTGAGGATCCGAAAGGGTGACAGAGTACACCCAGGGCTTTACTATTGTCTGGTGCGGGTTGGCCTTCCTAAGAAAGCGTCCTGAAGATGATTCATAATAGGCAAAAGGGTCGGTAATAAAGTTGACAGTGAAGGGGAGGTGGTTCCAGTCCAGGTGTAGCCTGAAACCATGTTGGCTGACACTTTGTGCAGCTTTCGACTCTATAGAGTTTGAAAACTTATAAAAAAAAAAAAAAAACAGAAACGTTCAATCTGAGCATAAAGCTGATAATCAGAGTATCATTATATTTTATTTCGTGTGCTCTCCTGGCAGAGCATCGTTTTATTATAAGCGTGCTGCCCTGGCAGTTAAATGCTTTTCGTGAATAAACCTTCAACTAAGCGTAAGTGTGCAAATGAGCTGGTGTGAATGGCACATTACCGAAACCCCCGGACAGCCGGTAAAAAAAACGACAGACATTCAAAAGTGTTTTAAGTGTCGGTCCTTTACCTCCAGTATCATGTTTTCTGACAGGTACACGAGTAAAACTTTTCAGTAAGTCGCATACCCATTTGTTTTTATACCAATGGTTTTTATTTCTAGTAATTTGGCTCTACCCTAAAACTGTTTCTTAAGTGACTACCTTAGTCTTAACAAATGTAAGGTAAAACATCTACAAAGCACTGTTATGCCTCAAAACTCGATACAGAGAAATCCGATGAAACGGCCCTAAGCGATTCGATGAAACGGCGTTCGATGAAATGGCGTTCGATGAAATGTCCATTCGTTCGATGAAACGGTGTTCGATGAAATGTCCGCTAGCCGTCCGCAATGCCTGCTGGAAAGCTCAGCTATTTGAACTTCCAAACGTGTATTTACACAAAAATATCCATGCAGCAAAAAGTCTCTGCACCGAAAAGTCCGTGCTCCGAAATGTCGGCACCGAAACGACCTACACCGAAACTTCCTACACTGAATTGTTCGGATCCCCAGTCTGAAGAATCCAACAACCTTGCGAATAAAGACAGAGCCATTTGACTCTCCTTGCATTTTTCTAAATTTGTAAAACGCCAAGTATCCGGGTTCATCAGAGATTTAAGCCATAACTGCAGCGACTTGTGGCTTCATAATAATATATAGAAACAAAACTTATGCAATCTTTCACAAGAGCAGTCGTTGAAACAGGGCGATCTCGCACTACCCCATGCCTCCCGCGCTTGGAAATATTGAATTAAAAAAAGAAAGAAGCAATACCGGAATGGGGTGTGTGTGATTCATGCTGAAAGCGAGGAAGGGGGGGGGGGGGGTGCACTTATCATTCTTCTTTGTTCAGTACACCAGGAACTCTGTGATAACGTTATTGCCCGTTCAAGGTTTTCGAAACGCACAATGGGTCGCTTTAGAGCCTGCTTGCGGAATTCCTTCGGGTCGCTGAGGTGGGGCTTGATGGAAGTAGGACATCCGGACGCTACAAGCTGTTCCAGCAGATGCACTGCTGTGAGGGTTTCATATGACTTCTCGCTCCTTGGCGCGCATCGCTGCACCAAATCCGAATGCCACGTGTCACTTTTCCCAGCACTGAGTCACCTCCGATGTCTCATGGTATCGAGGCGCTCGAGGGGGAAGGGGGGGAGAGGAGTCGCCACTGCGTTCTTGTGTTTGGGTTCAATGTTTCAAGCCCAAGTCTGTAAATAACGGGGAGGCTTGGGTGAAAGCTTCGAAAACCAGACAGCTTCTTGTGGAAATCGTGATTGATTTGAGCCTGAGCTACGAACTACGTGCATAATGAAATGTCCGAAAATATTTGTACCCTTTTTTTATCCCTTTCATCGCCTCATCTAAAACTTTCTGGTTTTCTCGTGCGTAAATGACATCTTTAAAACAATTGTGATCTTGGGAGTTCCCTACTTTAGACAAGCTTAGTAGCACAAGTGTGACACAAATAGGCGGCGCACACCAAGTCACTGAGCCAGAAACTTTCTGGTTGTCGCGGGGTAGTCAGCACTGCATAGTGTACGCGTGTTTGTCCTCATGCGACTACCATTATATTGCCATAGAAAAGCAGTTCTTTTCTTGGTCCTGACATTTAATTGAAAATATGGCATAGAATATAGTTGTCCTTCGATGCAAAAGGAACTATTTCCGAAAACGAGAAACGATCTCCAAATACTATTTTAAAGCATTCAATTAAACGGCTTTGATCAAATGGCGTTTGATTCAATAACGTTCGATTAAATGGCTTCGATGAGACGGCGTTCGATGAAGTGTCCGGACCCAATCACCAGCATTAATTTGAAATACGAGTTAATCTTTCCTACCTTGCTCAGTCCACGGATAAAACCACCTCATCTGGTTAGTTGCTGATATCAATGACCTAACTTTATTATAAATGCCATCAGTGACGTTTTTGCAGTGGCCCGTGACCTGCTTCTTTGTTTCTGTTTATTATTAGTAATTATTTGTTACAGATGTACAGACTATTTTGGCAGTGTATTTACCTTCCGCTCTATAACGACTTCGGGCCACGAGAGCGCATTCGATAAACAAGTACACAAAAGTAGTAATTGTGGTTGCGTTGTCAACTCCTGGGACCGGAGGGTGGTGCACGAAATAACCCAATCCCGATTCCCCCGTGTCCATATCCCCGCAGCAAATTCCCCGCGTTATCTCCCCTGACCTCATTTCCCCCGGGTTCCAAAAACCCCGTGCCCCCATGCCCTTATCAGTTCCCCCCGTCCTCTGCCCCCAGTTCTCGTTACGGGACGAAAGAAAAAGTGCATACCGAGGGTCAACAAGAACAAAGAAACCTCGAACGCGACCAGGTGAATTCTATTTAAGGAACTTTCAACATTGGATGCTTCCCAGACGAGGTTGAGATGCAGGAGATGGAGGTCGAATTTTTAAAAACGGAAAAAGGGAAGGCGCTTAATGCTAGACGGATTTAAGTATTGCTTTCAGCGGAAGAACCAAGATGTGAAAACTGCCTGGAGATGTGCTAAATACTGGACAAATAACTGCAAAACAGCAATTCTCACGAAGCACGGAAAAGTCGTCAAGACAACACAAGGTGAGCTAATGACTTTCTTTTTTTTTACTTTCCCAAACTCTCGGATTGCTGTTCAGCTTGAAGGGCACTGAATGAATGAGGCTAAAATCTGCTGCGACGTTTCATTATCATCACGTCAATGTGTTTCAGAGCACAACCATCCACCTGATAGCAGCCAACTTCGGGAAGCGCGACTGAAGAATGCATTGAAGCAAAGGGTTAGGTCGGAGCCGCATTTGCCAGCACCGCAAGTGTACAGCAGAGAGATCTTGAGCCTTGTGGGTCGAGTAAGCAAAAACATTGTCTCGTCTTTACATACTATGTTTTATTACACGCGTATACGTGTTCATGGTGTCCGCGATTGAACCTTGTTTGTGAAGGGACCAATTTGTTCTAGGTTGACGACACGGTGATGGCTGAGCTGCCGACTTTTGAGAAGAGCGTGAGGAGCACCATGGACAGGGAGTAGAGAAAGCAGCAACCGAGCGTACCAAGAGACATGACCGAGATTAACCTTGGAAGCCTACATACGGAGACACTCGACAAGCGAGACTTCCTGCTGTTCGACGTCAGCATAAGTGCAGGTCGTGTTCTTTGCTTCTGCACGCAGGAGCTGCTTTTTCATTTTTCGGAAATGGTTGAAGTGTTCATCGATGGCACGTTTTTCTCCTGCCCGTCATTGTTTTATCAACTGGTCACAATAAGCGCCGTCAAAGAGGGTTTGAGCTTCAACATCGCCTACTTTCTTCTACCTGGGAAGTCTCGAGAAGTATATGAGTCGGCCTTCACAAACTTCAAGACGGCGTTGGACGCTCTTCGTGCACCTCTGTCACTCAGCGTTGTCCGTACGGACTTTGAAATGGCCCTTGTCCAGGCTTTTCTTTTTGTTTTTCCTAGAATCCGGCACCAGGGTTGCCATTTTCACTTCGCTCAAGCAATCTGAAGGAAGGTTCAAGAACTCGGACTTGCCAAGGCTTACCAGGAAGATTCTTCGGTAACGATGTTTGTACGCCAGACAATCAGTTTGGCCTTTGTCCCGCCAGCGTTCGTTCGTATTGCTTGGCGGGGTTAGAAGGCAACTGCACCACCAGCCCTTGGAGTCCCACAACTTATCCTGTACTTCGAGGATACTTGGCTCTTAGGAAACTACGACACCCAGGAGTGGAACCACCACCAAAACAGCGGAGCCCGGACAAACAACCTAAAGGAGGCCTGGCACCGGTCAGTTCATTTTTCAGTATGGTATAAATTTGCTATCAAAAAATCAGAATGCTTATTTACCAGGAGTTGTAATCCTTGTGCTTTTTATTTACAGAAAAATTAACAACGCCACCGGGAAAGCGCACCCCAATGTTTACACTTTCGTGGAGCACATCAGGCGGAACGAGGTCACTAGCAGAGTCACCCTCTTCCAGGTATCCAACGGCGGCCAAGCCCGAAAGCGACAAAAGAAGTGGGAGATGAAGGACGAAGCCATCAGGAAGCTCGAGCAGCGTCTGTCCACTGGAGAGCTCAACATTCAAGAGTTCCTGAGGCTGGTGCAGCGATATTGCGGTATCTAAGTAGTGGACGTTGCTTCAACAAAACTGTATACATTAACATGTTAATAAATCTCCCATAATTTGCAATATTGTCAAGCACTGAACTGACACAGGATCACGGAATAACAGTGTGCGTTAGTTTCAAAGAACATCGGATGTGATCAACGGGCGTCCGTATCGTTTCGTCGACACTCGTTTCATCGACACCATGTTTCGTGAAAAAACTAGCTTTGTCGCACGTGCATCACAGGGACCCATGTTAATCCAGGCGGACCACCCGTCCACGCCGCCTCGCGGCGACAGACACAGGCGACTTATTAGAAAAGGAAGCTAATCCGAGCTGTCGGTGTAACAAACTTTTGATGAAACGATATGTCGATGAAACGTCGTTCCATCAACTGATTGCCACTGGATAGAGAGGCACACAAAAGTTACCAAATGGGGGAATTAGATACGGGAGTGCTGGCGCTCGGGGGAGGCAAGACGGGGAATTTGACAACGGGGATTTTGACACTCGGGGGAAATGGCACGGGGCATTTGGGACGGGGGAACTGCCACCGGGGGAATCGTGCTACAACCGGACCGGACATTTCATCGAACGCCGTTTCGTCGAACGCCGTTTCAGCGAAGCCGTTTCATCGAATGCCGTTTCATCGAACGCCGTTTCATCGAACACCGTCTCATCGAAGCCGTTTCATCGAACGCCGTTTTATCGAACGCCGTCTTATCGAACGCCAGGGTGGCATTCCCGCTTCCTGAAGCTGGTCGGAGGTGCCCATCCCGGGTTCTGGAAGTTTTTGACTTGCATTGCCGCAGAACATCATCTGACGGAAGACAAACTGGAGGCGATGCTGAGTTCCCAAGGGCCTCCTCGCCAGAAGAAGGCCATATCGGCAAGAAATGAGAAGGTCCGCCTTTTTCATGAGAACCGACCGAGCATGGCTGAGGGGGACTTTTGGGAGCAATTGCTCATCGTTTAAAACGGTGAATGGCTGTCGCACGAACACATGAACCCCCGAAAGTTTGCAAATAAAATTTGAAGTGACGTACTTACTTTTTACTTCATTGAGTCTTAGAACTAGAAAAAAAAAATGTTTCGTTGTAGTTTCATAAATAGCACCTCAGCTTTATCTACCGCAAGCTTCGGGCAGTAAAAAAGTATCAATAGAAAGACATGAGAGGCTAGGAGGCTCACATGGCTAAGGTTGTTGCGCCTGCGCAAAACCTAAGTCGCCTTCTGGCCTCCATGAGTTGGAGTGCGCTCTTACCGGGAGTGTGACTTTTTATTTATTTGTTACAATATACCCTCAAGGCCCATCGGGTAATACAGTGGGAGGAACAGATAAGCACAATATGAAAAACAAACATAAAAAAATTGGTACAAACATCCTCATGGGTTTCTTGCATCAACATAAATTGTAACGGCTACAAGTTTGGACATGAAAAAACCTGACGGTGAAATGGGTAAATTACACGAAAATGCACTCGATCCGTGCGTAAAAGAGCACCTTTCACACTTTTTGTATAAAATACATTCGATGAAACGGCCGTCAGCGATTCGATGGAACGGCGTTCGATGAAACGGCGTTCGATGAAACGTCCATTTTTTCGATGAAACGGCGTTCGACGAAACGGCGTTCGACGAAATGTCCGGGAACCGTCAACTCCATCCCTTGCTTAATCATGTATACAATGCGTAGGAAGAAACGCGTTGATAGCAATATAAGGGGAGAAGCTTGGAAAATTGTTAAGCGGGCGTTGGTTTTTAAAAGCCGGGGTTCTTGAAGGTGTGTGACAAAACGCGGGGGTTTGCGGCAGGGGTATGGAAACGGGGCTTTCGGATTTGGATTATTTCTTAAACTAATCATGGAATGGGGCAGAATCGTAAATGTCGGCGGGGAGCACTTTATTCTGTCAGGAAGACCCGGCTTGCTTTTGTAAGTAAACGACCGTTAAAACAGATAACAGACATACACTGGATTCTCCAGTAGCTTCGAAAAGCCACGTTACCTTCTCCGCTCAAACCGTGACATTGAACTTTAAAAATACGTGGAACGGAAAAAACGATCAGATAGAAAAGCTACACGGACTGAGTGTATCTCCGTTTCACCATAACTTGGTAAACGGCGAAAGCTACGATCCCCGTTGGCCAATCAGAGCAAGGGAGCGACGCACGAGACAGCTCTCCGTGAAAGGATCGTGTTTCTATGGCACATCGTCAAGTGCTTTGCTCCGATGCCCCGATTGGCTCACGAGGGTCGTAGCTTTATATCCTGTCTTCAAAGGACTGGCTTTCACAACGCTTGAGCGAGCACTTAACCCCTCGTTTTGTCCTGTGCGGAAGGTACTCCGTGATAATGGTTTTGTCCGGTTCGACATTCTGACAATATACAATGACACTTTTGTGAGCTGCTTGGAGATGTCTTCGGGGTAATCCGAGAAGTCAGACATACTGCTTTGGTACAAGATTATGTTCTGTATACCCAGGGATGGACCACACCGGACGCTGCAAGTCGTTCCAGCCAATGCAGCGCTGCGAGCGCTTCATTTGGCCTCGTGACACACTCAGCGCATGTCACGTGTCACACACTCGGAACTGATTTACCTCCGATGGCTCGTAGCGTCCGCTGCGGTCCATTTTAAGGTAGAACGGATCGTAACAGAGTACGCTGCTTTGTGTTTGCGAATAATGGATCGCTTAGAGTGGTTCACTGGTAAATCCTGCTTGAGTTCAGCCTGAGCTCGCAAACTCTGGACACAATAAAACTATGTGGCGTAGAAATAAAAGCTTCTGAAAATGTCGGTATCGTTTTTCTTTTTTTACTTGTAACTTTTGTTATTGCTTGGGACCGAGTTCGGCCCTGGAAGCTGTTGGACGCACTGTAAATTTGTCCAGTTATTAGCGAGTGTAATGATTTTTATGTAGGTGATAGGCCCTCTTGGGAAGAAAATATCAGAAATAGTTCAATGCTATATCTTGAAGACATTGCCAGATAACAACTCACAAATATTGGGTAAAAATGTCAAAGTTGCCTAGTTCGTGTATTTTGAAGCGCTGCATTTCGCATGGAGACAAAATAATGCAACATGTTAATGGAACGCCACGCGATATAGTGTAAAATATTTTCCTCGAGAAAAAAAAGAAAATTTTTTTTTTAATTGCACGCTGAAGTTGGGGAACTTTTCACATTGAAGCACGTTTGAAGCGTCGTAAATATTTTCAGTTATAAAACTCGAGTAAAAAAATATTTTTAGATGATTTACCGTTCCGGAAAGAATATACAAAAAAAAATTCAACGCTATATCTAGAAAATATTACGAGATATGCACTCCTAAACATCAGATGCAAATATCAAAGTTGCACGCACACACGCACGAAGGTACACAATAACCTGAAAGCCGAATGCAGTGGCTGATGTACGAGTAGTGATCAAACTGTTTCTGCGGTTGACATCATGGGACGTCGCGTCCGTGTGGGAGCAGTAAAGGTTGGGTGATCAAAATTGCACAATCATGACAATCAGAGCACATATCTCCAACATTTTTTACCCTCAACAACCTTCTCTCCCCCCCCCCCCCCTTTTTTTTTCTCGCTCAGAAAAAAAAGAAAAGAAAAAGAAGGGAGATCATTTAATGGTGCGACTTTTGCCGACGGTGCACGCGCGCAAAAGTACATGTCAATCGCAAAAGTGTTATTTACAAGATAAAGTACACAGGAAAGTGATTGTCGCTTCAGATGTCATTATAATTGGTTTTAGTAGTGCACCCATACAGTAGCCTAACCACATAGTTTTAACCCAACTACGTGAAAACGATCAGTTCTTTTGTTGACCCGTTCAAGACTGGCAGTTGTTGAAATATTTTAGCAAAGCGAAAACCGGGTATCGGCGCAAATGATAATCTATACGCAAACCCGAGCCCCTGAGACTTCAACAGTGCCTCCGGTATATGTGTGCGTGTGTTCACCTCGATTAGAGGAGTCATTCCAGATATAGTCACGGCAGTCCGGAAAGTCGAAGTGCTTCCGTCGCATTCCAATTAATGCTCGGAGCCTTTATTCTTGGCTGTAGGTATAGGTTAGGTTAGCTCGCACCTCACGCATGAACCTAAGAACAAACGATTCCGTCAAAGCATTTTATGCTGCACAGGTTACGCCACCTCAGCTTATCGGATATCAGTCATACATTACAATAGACTTGAGTAGCTCTTGCTGTGTTGCAACTTACAAGCACAAGTAGAGAATTAAAGAAAAAAATATTATCTTCTTTTTTTATTAAAAACGAGCTTGCGAGAGCACGGTTATGGTCTCATCTCATATGTTGCGCTGTAGTACAGCATGGCGACACCACTGATTCAGATACTTTGGAGTTATTAGCGCATCGTAAAACCTCGTTGTCATCGGCGGCTTCCTGAACAAGGTTGCGGCATGACAGTAATATATTATATTGCGCCTACATTGCACTGTTTGCAACAGCAGACTGATATTTCATTATCAACAAGCAAACTCTACCTGCAAAAATTAAATGTAATACGAAGAGAACGCCCATAGTTTTAGTAATCAGTAATTTGTAATGTGATATAATTAAATTTTAGTGATTTTTAAGAAAGGAATCGGTAATGTAAAACAGTTAGTTTTGGAAAATGCTTTTGCCATCTCTCGCCTAGAAATCTCAAGAGGGCGACTGTACTAAAGTGATTAACCATTTCGAGAAGAGATAATGAGTTGAGAAAAATTAACGCAATATTGTAATTACACTCCCAAAATTTGACGGGTGAACTTGTACTTTAAACTTTTGTTTACGGAAAGGTGGAGTTCTTGTCACCGGTGTGGCCACGTGCAATATGACGTCTAAACGCGGCACTGGTCACTAGTAGGATCTCAAAACGCAATATAAAAATGCAAGGAACCGAAAAAAAAAAGGCTCTGCTTTGTATTATGGATTTTTGCAGATCTCAATATTTGGAGTTTCGGTCAAATTTCAGAACAAAAACAACGGTCTGACAGCCCCCAGCACTGTTTATTTCAACGTGTGTCCCATTTAGGCAACACCAGGTGGGTTGGGGTAAAAGCACCGGACATGTTAGAGTACGCACGCTGGCATGAATTCCTGTCCCGTAAACACTTTTTGTAAGGCTCGCCACTTCCTCTTCAAGTACCCAGGGTCACAATACACTCTGTAGTACCGTATTTTCCGGACTATATAAGTTTAAAAGTTGAAAATTCACCCGATGCGGACTGTCTACAGGTGCGGACAATACAATGATATAATTTTTCTAGATCCTTCACTATGACAATCGTGAAGGATTTTATGAGTAACGGACTATACTGTTGATTTACGTACGATGAAGCTTCACCGTGAGCTAATACAGTAGGCGTTTGTCAAGGTCTGCTGAGTATGATACTTTTTACGTTCGGACTAGGTGCTAAGTGCGGGCTTTGCACTGGGTGCCGTTTGTGTACCGGGTGCGGACTATCTAAGCAAGCACTTTTATTTTTGACGCAAAATATTTCCCTGCGGACTATGCACCGGGCCCGGGCTATAGTCCGGAAAATGCGGTAGTTCCTTCGAACTCTAGGGTTCTTGGACGATGGCCCTTAGCCTGTGCCCATCCTCACATGGCCTTGGGTCACTTTACATGGACGGTAGAAGCAGTCAAATGCTCGGAGTAGCCAAGCATGCTTATCGCAAAACAAAACAAAAATTCAGAGACAAAACCGAGAGGCTAGGCTCTGAAATGCTGCAGAAAGGAGAGTTCGGTTTCGGGCGCTTCTCTGGTATCGCCGGAGGAAAGGGGTCGCTGTGCCTCCCGCCGCAAATCGCCCATTATGCGCTTATCTTGGCTTATCTGGCCCCGAGATGCAGCAACAAAAGGAGTCTCCCCGCCGTCAAGTCAACTGTGGGAGAGGAGGAAATGGGAAGTGTGGCGAGGGGAACTTTTTTTCTGGTTGAAAATATTCTGCAGGTTGGTCTTTGAGCGCCGCGTGGTGGGAAGTTTTGAAACTAGCCCGAATGTCTCGGAATCTTGGCCTTGTTTTGACTAGTTTGCCGAACTTATGGGAGTTTAGGCATATAACTACGAAGTTTGACTTCGAGCAGTTTTGCTCGTCATCTACTTAAAACTTCGAAACCTTTAAAAAAAATAAAAGAAGGTTTCATACTGCTTTATAATTTACAGATCGTAGAAACAAAGACCGAATTCAGTTGATTCCGTTGGTCTGCTAATGAGGGGGATGTGCACCATATAAATATTGCCTACATTCTGTCCGCTAGGTGGCGTCGCCTCGTTCCCAATTGTTGCCCACGCGCAGAAAAGTCGAACTTCAGTCAGACTTGAATATAACTTTGCATTCGTAAAACTTCGAACATGGTCGAACATGCCACCTCCTTAGCTGACCTGAGTACAATTGCATTCCGCCAACGAGAAATGCAATTTTCGACCGTACATACAGACGCAAAAATAAAAGGTCCGACTCCATTTTTTTCAAGCACAATACAAGAAAACGAATCGCATCGAACAATATCAGGATCCCAGAATAGAGACAAACTCACTGTTGGCAAACAAGTCCGTATTTGTTCGCGCATCGTGCGGGCACGCCGCCTAAGCAGGAACAGAATCCGCGTCAAATAATGCGTGTCCGCATGCGCCGCGTCGATAGCATCAATATTACTAAAACCTTCTGTTGGGAAATTCAGCCATGAAACCCGGACCGCTGGCGTCCACAGACACCGAGCTAAATACGGTAACAGCGCCACCCTTTAGCGACGAGTTGAAACATGAAAGTTGCATTACATAGATACTGCGAGACGGCCCTGCGAGATGGCGCCACCGGCCCTTGCCCGATTCGACGTGCAGCCGTCCAGTTGCTGTAGTGGACGCTGCGGGAGAAATGAAACTGTTGCGGTCGCCATTACCTCAGTTCTCGTGTACGGATCGGAGCCACTTTTTTAAACCAGGCTGTAGGGCAGTTTCTCAACTGAGTGGTTCTAGTAACGTTGGACAGCTGCGACACAGCCGCTGCGTGACGTGAGAGTTGCCGTGTGTTTGTGTATTACGAAGTTTGAAATGCAATTAGAAAACCAAAAGAAACAAAAGCGATGTGCCAAGGGACAATAAGAAGGACGTTTCACTTGCAAGTTACATATTTTCCCTACAAAAATATTTTTTTTTTCCAGATCGAATCATGTTATGAGCTTACACCTTCCTTGGGGCCCTTCTATTTTTCACCGTGATGGGCTTTATCCCTCCCTGTTGTGCAAAAATGTAAACTGGAGTTCTTTTTTTTTTTTTTTTTTTTTAGGGTGAAATTTGTTATATTCATCCAACCTGAAGTGCGCTTGTAGAGGAGCGGTGTTTCAATGGTTTGGACCTGGCAACCGCACGAGAACGTAAGCATAAGAGCCATCTGTGGCAATGATCCCTTTCGCTTCGATCTATATCCCTTATTCTACTGGTATAAGGGAGAAATTAGCAATCACTTTTAGCGGATATTGTGATTTTATACATCGTGAAGTCCAAAATTTGTGTTTCATGCAACATAAAGAACAAAAAAAAAACACTATAGCAGCGGGTTTTTTTTTTGTGTGTGTGTGTGTGTGTTTTTTTTTTTTTTTCTTTGCCTGTTTAGGTTTACTTCCGTTAGTGCACATGCATCCCTGGATTCAAAAAGAGACTATTTCGTAAATACTATTCCAGATTCTGCGCATTTACTCTTGCGAAAATTGATCCCCTTAATCGTCGCCACGTTTTTATTTTTTTTTATTTTTACGAAATGAGCTTGTTACTTAGCAAATCATTCTCAGTCAGTGCGGTTTCTGACGTTAACTCTGGAACACCTGATTGTGAACCCATTTATAAAAAGGGCCGGGCGTCTGACAAAAATATAAACAAGCGTCAATACAGAATAATGCTTTTCGCTTGCTCATTTTCTACCCGATTTTTGTTCTGTTTTCTGTCGTACGTTCTAATCTTACTGAAAACAGAAGTGACGGTAGTATGGCTTCTAGGAGACTGCTTTAGTCACCCACACTGCCAGCGAATACCAGGAAAATCGTGCTCCCTCCGCACTCGTGCAACCATACTTCAAACAGGCGTTCGAGAGGATGATTCACAGAACTACATTCAAGAGCTCTGTGACTTCGTGGTTTCTGCGCTGTAATTGCTCGTGGGTCTCCTACATGAATGCACTGAACGTATTTTGTTCGGAAGGGTGGTTTTTAGCGGTCAGGGTTTAATCTGATGTGCCTCAGGGCAGCGTACTTTAAACCACTATATTTAATGTGATTACTAATAATGTTGTTGTCCCACTCTACCGCAAATCTCTGCTTTACGCAGACGACCTCCCACTTGTGCATCCGTTCTCGAACCCTACTTACGGTCAGCCGACTCAGCCTTATCTGGACGGAGTATATGCTTGGTACACTCTAAGAAAAAAGGGAGCGTGACTTGCTCTCCGAAGGGAGCACATGCGCTGACACAACCATTGGTCCCCTAGGGGAGCAACGGTGACGGGAGCAACCCTTGCTCCTCTACTGTTAGTCCCTCAAAGTTGAACCCCCAGGAGTAACTTTTGCACCCTTGCATTTAGGCCCCTGGGACTAAATGTTGCGCCCTTACATTATTTAGTACCAAATTACGCGCTTACACACCCATGTGGCGCTAGTCAACGTCAAATTCAAAGTTGGTAAAAAAATATAGTATCGCTGGGGTAGATCTTTTCCGCGCTCATTACATTCACATACGAACAACGCTTATTTCACATTTGCACACGTTATACACATTTTAACATAGACAAGGAATTAAACACAGATGACAAACACAACACACGCACAACACATGCACGACGACACACACGCGACGACCCGCTATTCCAATCGTCACCCCAAAGCCTACCCATGCGCCTTTTATACTGATCATATGAAAGGAGTCGTTTTGTGAGTGACCATCTCAACCGTTAACGACGTTACAAATATGGTGCTGCTTTCGCACCAATATTGTTCTCCAATATTGTTGCTAAACTTTTCAAGGAGTGTAACTCATTCATATTAAAAATAGCGCAAAAGAGAAGTAGAGAGGCAAAAGAGAGAGAAGTAAGAGTGTAACTTTTACTAAGAAGTAACGGTACACACAGTAATTATTTGAGACAGTCTATAAAACAGTGCCCCCATAGGCTCGCAGGATCCATGTTCTCGCTTCCCCGCATAGCTTCTCCACTGTGCGCATGCGCGTCTCCGTGGCAACCCCATCGTCCCTTGCGAAAAAAAAAAAAAAAAGATGGTAAAGAATACAAAAAGAAAAAAAAAACAGAATTTATCTCTTTTGTCTTCGGAAGCGTTTTTACCACGCGCTAAGTGATAAAAACATTTTTCTACGTTTTACTTAAACCAAAAAGAAAATATAAACGCTTTCAAAGCACGTTCAAAAGTATGCAAAGGGGAAGGACGCCAGGACAATGTTCAAAAGTGGCATGGCCAGTGCATCAACAATGGCTGCGCTTGAGTCAGCGGCGGCTTCCACGACGTGCTGGTACGGAGGCTGCGATCGTTATAAAGTCAGCTTCAACTTTTAAACATGCCCCCTCTTGTAATTTTTGATGCTACGATTGTCTGTGAGTGCCTCCCCCTGCGTTCCGAAACAGTAAGTGCGTCGCTAACGCTAGCCATCGGCGAGGAAGCAGACGCCGCCATCTTGTCCGCGCGTCTTTTGCTCCCGCTCTTGCTCCCCCGAGCCTTTCGCTGCTTTTGCTCCTGCGCTTTTGCACCCGCGGGTGCTTTTTCTCCTGCGCGCCTTTCGGTTAGTCCTGGTCGTGTACAGTTAGTCCCCAGCTCGAACCAGATGGTCTCTTCGGGGAGCAAATGGGACTTCAGAGGACCAAATGCTGCCGTTAGTCCTTTGAAACCATCTTTTTCTTAGAGTGTACTGCTGGAAGAGGCTACACTTGAATGCTGCCAAGTGTTTGGCTATGGTGTTGTCTTTCGCCCGACAGACCCTTTCCCCCTTTGAGATATGCCTTGGTGGCACTCTCTTAAGTCGGGCTTGGACTGCATAGCTCCTAGAGATGACTTTAGACCAGTGGCTTAATTGTTCTGCCCACATTAAAGACTTAACCTGTAAAGCGCGCCACCAGTTAGCTTTCTGTCCCCGTGCATCCAAAGGCGCCGCACGAGAAGCATGTTTTCACGCACTTTTACTCGCGCAACTGGAATATTGCTGCCCGTTATTAAGCCCTCCCCAGCACACCTTGCAGCATCGCAGGAAAGTGTCCTGCATCGGGGTGCCCATGCCATTCTAAGGAAGCAAGGACATCCTCGCGGCATGCGGTACCAAGATACGCGAAATGAATACCTGTTGCAGGTCGTCGGGAGGCGACCCCTTTTACTACGATGGACGGTAGTCTCCCTGCGACTGCCGGTAAGCCTTCTAAAGATAAAGCAGCCAGATGGCATGTTCCACAGCGCCTTGCGCCTTATCCGGTATGACGCTTTATAGCATATGTTGGTTAGGACCGAGAAACACCCTCAGTCCTTCGTGCTGTTCACAACATCTCCTGAGCGTTCACTACCATCTAGTTTGAGGGAGCACACATTCACGTCCCGTGATGAAATGAAGGGTTTCCGCAAGGACGCATATCATCACCTTCTTCGCGCGTAACTATCACTGTATATTTAGTTTTTCTTTGTCATTCTAGTTAATTTGTTTCATCATCACCATCATCATTTATTACTTCATGAGGGCCCTTACAGGCATACTTCTCTTTTTTCAAATCTTAGTTCGTTTGTTTGCAGGCCTTCGGACACGGATTTTAGGCTTTCTGCGCCACTCCCGACTGTCCTGAGCCAAATAAATGAAATGAAATGATCGACGTAAAAAATACCTGGTGGTATCGTATGTTTACTTTTATAACTAGGCACGCTTTTCTTTAAGAGGGCACATCCGTATACTTTACCGGCCATAGCACTCTATGTAAGAAGCTTATAGATTATTAAAAATGAGGCATATAACGTTTCGCAAGTATTTAATTTGTTCCGAGTTTTGGGCATGTAAAAAAGCCTTATGCAGCATCCCAGATCAGATTGAATGTTGGCATGAGGTCGTTATTTCTCTCACTCAATTGTGGTAATCTTCGAAAATTTGCGATGAGTCTTCTTTTCATAAACTGTGTGACAATGCATCATTTAAATAAGGTTTTCGCAGACTGCGCCAGAACGTGTGATGGTTCAGGCTTTCGGAGTGATAAACTCTTTTAGTAATAACTAAATCCGTCGGTTCAAATATTATACAATGTAGCTTCTACAAAAAATACGAATGACACGGCCGGTGAAGAAGATGAATAAATTATTAAATAATCATATACATGCACACCTGTTGCTCCGTTAGCCATTATGCACGAGGGTAAAGCGTTGAAAACATAAAAAACTGACAGGTAAAAAATAAAAAATGGTGTTCACTCTATAATGAATTTCTGTGATACATTGCAAACACAAACGGCATCGGTACCCAGACAACTTTTCCTGGCAGTCCAATCTAATGAAAAATAGATTAAGCGAAATAAAAACAGTTAGCTTGATAATAATAATCTTCCACCTTTTTAGAATTACCCATTCTCAAAGACATGTAATGCAGTGACGGGATGTAGACAGCCATTTAGATACCTGCATGGCCATAATATATATAGTGTAACAAAGTCAATCGTAGGCACTTGTTCTCTGTCCAAGAAGGTCATAAGCTCATCCGCGCTTTATTTCAGCTCAACTTGTATAGGGACTCTGGTCACTTATAACAAATCAATGCCCTTGATATTTATTTCACTCTAACTTATGTGCGAGGTAACTGAGTTGGGGCAAAAAATCAGTTGGTCTGAAGACAAAGGAAAAACAATCAAAGCTTGTTTCACCATGAAGGTTGTGTGTGTGTGTGTGTGTGTGTGTTTTAATATCTCATTTTAGAATACATCACGTTAATAGTTCTGGCTACAGTGTTTTCTAAGTGATCGTTCCATTTTAAATTATAGAAAAAATTGAACTCTAAGATTCCTATATTTCTCGAAAAGCCAACTATAGATGTTTATTAGTCCATATATATCTGCTGAATCGCTGTATTTAGACATACTAATGTATCTTAAATTTCTTAAAATCTAAGGTCGTTTCCTAATGATCACAGTAGTCCTTCCGCGCTTTTAAAGTGCTCTAAAATATACGATCGTCTGCATCATTTTCAACAGTTGGGTATGCTACGAAATCAACCGCCATTAACTTACTATGGGAATACGTTTGCACAAATGACATGAATAATTATAGGAAATATTAACAGCCCCAGTACTCTTCCCTACGGAATACCGGAGGTAGCAATTACTAGCGCGGACCTTGCCCATTAAACACGACGTTTTGTTCCGGACCAGACAAGGTCTCCGTAATGTATTTCGTGACCTTACCGCTAATATCCGGTCATACAATTTTCTTCCACAAACGGAAATACAGCACAGTTTTCAAACGTTATACGGAAGTCCAAAAATACGCACGCTACACGTTTTTTGTTTTTTTCTATAAACCAACACGCGCCCCTTACGTCACGCAGCTGCGTGGCATTGTCGACGGCACTGCGCATGCGCAGACGCTTCACTTCACGCGAATTCGCTTTCTGCGCACGCGCAGTGCCCACGCATTGTGTGGGCAAACGCGGACTTGTTTGTAAACAGCGTGTCGGTCGAAATTTCGACCGAAATTTCGAAATGGGGTTGGCAAATTCCCCGACCAGCGTAATGTGCCAATAGCCTCGAGAGAAACCGTGCCGTGCTGAGAAAATGTTAAAAACAAATCACAATATTTTAGAAAGCAAGACATGAGCTATACAATATCTGTTCGGAAAGTTTACGAGCCATATATAGGCCAGTGACACCGGATAGTAATTTTCGACATGATTTCGTGATCCAGACTTAAACATCGGAGTTTCATTTGCCTTTTCCCAGTCACTTGGAATTAATCAAGTGTCAAATGATTTGATAAAACTATCATTTAAATAGTCTGCACCGTTTGTTTTTACAATTGTAGAAAACTACAGGCGACAACCCCTTAACTTCATATAGGTTTAAAGTACCAATATCGCGAAGTATTGTCACAAGACCTTCTAGTCCGTCCACCACTTCTGTCCAAACCCCTGAGCAGAAACATAAAAATCACTGCTTATAGCACAAGAAGCAAACAAAGACATGAAATTAGCGCTGAATTACTCGGCCGTTTCTATATCAATATTTAGTTAATTACCACCAGATAACGAAGCAGGACTAGAAGCATCCTTGGTTTATTCGATTTTACATATTTCCAGGACCCTGCAGGATCACTTATCAATTTTGTCTTCAAATTCTCACAGTAAATCCGTTTACCTCCTGCACATTTGTTTTCAGGCTTTCGATTACTTGATGTGGGTTTTTCTTTAAAAATAATTAACGAGTTTCTCGGATACCTCTTTTAAGCTTCACGTTTTTACTTTATTTCTTTCCGGATTAGGGGTGTTATCCAGGGTTTATGTTTATTAATTTCAGAGAACATCTTGAATGACATGTAGCGCTCGGCGAGCGCCTTAAAATTTGTTTTGTTTAAACACCTCACACATTTGCTAAGCATCGCTCTGGTCGCTCAAGTTGGAAAAATGAGAATATGGCGAAAGTTCTGAAGAAATATTAGTAATCCAGTTTAATAAGTAGAGGAGGAAACTTTAAATGCAACTTTATAGAAAGAGTATGACCATAGTTTAAAACATTCGGTACGTTTCAACGAAAGAACGCAGTCTAAGATTAAATCGAATCCTGGCAACTCCCTCCGCCTCTGTTTCAAAGAAGAGGAAAAACAAATCCCCTCATATTTCATGTGTCCCGCATCTCTTAACTGGAAGGCATGAGCCTTAGGCAAATTACATGTGGTATTCAGAATCATCTTCAATGCCTTCTTATTAATATTTTTTATGGATCCCCAAAACTTTGTTTCTAATATGTAATGAGCAGAAGCCATTTATAAACCAATCGCTCAAGGTATCTTACGTCTTTAATTCTGCTTCTTTCGATTACATTGCAAATACCTTTGTTTTTGGGCATTTCCGGTTGCAGCCGAGGCCTGTAATATTAGGCAGTTTTAGCAGGTTGTTTCCACACGAACGGTTGGCCCTCGAACACATTGGCGACGCCACTGCGCTTGCGCGCGCGAGTCGTTCGGGGCGTCGGGAGGCTCTTCTCGTTCGTTTCTCCCACTCCGGCCGCTGGAGCCGTCACCGAAACGGAGCCAGCACTAGGGATGCCGCGAACTTTTTTCGAATCGAAGTTTCGATGATCGAATCAAGCGGTTCGAAAGGTTCGAAAGATTTCGATTTTTCGAATCGTCTATATCGTAAAATTCGACGGAGGTCGAATTTTCGAACTTGTTAAGCTAAGAAGTTCGACGCATTTCGAACCGTCGAACTTATTACGCTAAAAAATCGATCTTTTTCGAACTTTCGAACTTATTGCGCTGCAAGGTTCGATGCTTGTCGAACTTTCGAACTTGACTGACCAAAACATTCGATAAATTTCGAACTTTTGAACTTATTTATCGAGAAAATCGAAAAGTTTCGAACTGTCGAATTCTGAAAAGTCAGAAGTTCGACGAACTTCGAACTTATAGGGTAAAAGTTCGACGTTCGTCGAACTTCGAAAGGCCGGCGGGCGGTTTCATTTGATTTCAAGTAGTGGGGTACATTCGTAATTTTTTTTCTCGAACTTTTACACGCGGTGCTGCGTTCCTTACGAAAGACAATGTCATTTATTTCAATGTTCTGGCATGCTTAGGTTTAAAGAAATAAATCCCCGAAGGGGCGAGGACGGACGACGGGTTTTTGACGATTATCGTTTGTGCCAGATATGAAGCACGCTGCAGCCGGAGCTATTTATGGTAGATATGTTATACTTTTTTTTTTTAAGAATGATCTATGTATACCGTAGGTAAGTGCCGTCTTAAGATGTGATTATTGTTATTCAACGTGAGTTTCGAAGAAATGTCCAAACATGTATCTGCATGCAATTATGACCTAAACTTGATATTTATTTTCGTCTAAGTTGTTTGAGGTATCGCGTTTAAATTAACACCACAGACAGTACATATCATTGCCGTCTGCAGAATACAAAATAATATATTTATTGTTTTTTCACGTTAAGGAATAAATTAACTCATGGCAGAAGATTTCTAGTAGTGTTCAAGTTCAGCACGTCATTAAAAAATACTTTTTTTTTTTCGCTTCACGTTCCTGGGACGTGTTTCTTTTAGCCTGTACACATTTTGGTAAAAGAAACTTGTTTCGAAGTTCTGAACCTCTGAATATGCAAGAATAGAACACTTCCGACGAATTCTTGATAGTTTTTTTTTTCTCCTGCTTTTTATTCCCGCATTTATTCTTTTTTTTTTTTTCTTTTGTTACTATCGGCACAGGTGTTTAGGTCGAAAAAACAGCTTTGAACTTCCGAACCACTAAGCATGTGACGAGCAGTGCCTTCTGACAACGAGTTTCTAACAATGACCATCTACGCAACCTTTTATGCAGTGAAGAGCGACAGTAGCTATACATATGCATACATAATTTCAGATTAAAATAAGGTCGACCACGCCCTCTTTCCCCGTATTGTTTTCTTTAACAGTCCGAAATACCTGCAAGGGGGAGAAAGAGGCTGAAGCCCCCCCCCCCCCCCCCCCCCCGCTACCCTCTTTCCCCCCGTTTTTCCTCTTCCGACGCCACTTGTATGGTAGAACGCTCCTCGACCTCGAGTTGTGTCGGCTTTTGTGCTTTTTGCGAGGCGATTCCTCCGTCCCAGAAAATAAACCTCCAGTACAATTATAAACTTCACCGGATCGGATTACTACCAGCGTGCAAGGGGTGGCGAGCTAGTTTGCCAGGTCGCTTCAAGGTTTCTCTGAGCCTCAACCTCCTGCTCTCCCCTGGCCGTTTCGAACTGGATGAGTCTCGTAAAACAGTCTGTTCGTGCAATCACTACAGCGTGATAAAGACCCCCCCCCCCCCCCCCCCCCCCCCGGGGGCTGGCGGTCACAATTCTGCACTGGCAAATATTCTAGCACGTCCGGGACACTCGTCGTCTCATTTAATTGCCTTACCAACTTCGCAGAATCTAGATATCACACCCTAACGTTTCTAAACTTGATTTTGTGAAAACCAGTGAGTCGTGAAAACGTTATTTGAAACTGAAACTGTAGAAAAACTTGAAAATCGGACTTCAAACTTGGATTAGAAAAAAAATTCAAAATCTTCAAAGTTTTTTTTTTCTTTTTTGAATTTAGCGTTAAAAGAGAATCGAAACTTTCAAGCTTTTCGAACTTTACGCCAAAAGAAATTCGAAATCTTCGAATTGTTCGAACTTCATGTCTATAAAAATTCGAAGCGTTCGAAGTTTTCGCATTTTTTTTACAAGGAATTTCGAAATCTTCGAATTTATCGAACCTGAAGTAAAAAAATATTCGAAATATTCGAATTCGAAATTTTAGAAACCGTGAAAGCTTCGAAATTTTCAAATTCGAAACTCCGCTGTGGACAAAAGTTGCGAATTTTTCGAAATCGAACCTCCGTCGGTACGAAAATATCGAAATTTTTCGATATCGAACCTCAGTTCGCTTCGCAAATATCGAAACCTTTCGAAATCGAACCTAGGGTGGTTCGCGACATCCCTAGCCAGCACCGTTCACGACTCGGGTAAAAAAAAAAAAAAAAAATGGCGAATGATTTCACCGACACTGCCGAGCGTTAGGCTTAGGACAGCGGGAGGCAATTTACTATCCTTTTACTCTGCTTCATTCGAGAGTCTGAACAAAATCATTTCGATGACTGCTCACAATGGTAAGCGATCGTGCATGCTGTGAAGTGCGTATGCTAGTAAGTTTGCGATCTCCGGGCAGACTAGCTGCCGTGGCGACCGCGAGCAGACGAAATGATTTGGTTCGACGGCCCACAACGTGAACGTTCGTTCAAGTTGAAGATGACGGAGACACACCACACACCTTTACGGTCGGTCAGACACTTTTTATTCTATCTAGCTTCGCAGTTCTTGAATTTGGGACCGGCAAATGTTACGTCGGCCGTCTTGTTTACATCAGTCGTACGCCGGAAACACGAGCCGCCACGGATTCACACGTTGCAGAATGTTTCACATGTTTACTAGAAGATGGCGCCATCGTCAAACACTATCATCATCATCGTCTACAAGGTTGCGCCAGTTTCACGATTCGCTAAAATAGGTCAAATTTCACGTACGGTTTTACGGAGCGGACCAGCTGCACCATTCAGGATTTCGGAACCGTATGCTCGAAAAACGACTCGCTAAAACTCCCTATTAACATGTGCGGTGCGAACCAAAAATGTGCATACAGTGTACGTGTTTGATTTTTAATTCAAACATATTTATTTTAAGGACTCCATAAAATGTATTGCTATGCTATTTGTGCAAGTGAGTTATACGGCCAGAAGGCCACAATATGGCGGAAGGAGGGGGGGGGGGGCGGTTTATCGCGCATGCTACCTTGAATAATTAACTAAAATATGTTAATTTTAACTTTTTAATTTCTAAAAAAAGATATGATATGGTTATAATAAAAACTCCTTTGGCGTCATTGAAAACCAGTACATAGTCAATTAAATTTCGATAGAGCTGAGGCCTGTGGGGAAAAGTTAGAGTGCGCTAAAGTAAAGACTCATGCAGTAGGCACAAGGATAGTGCTGTGAAAACGAGGATTATTAAATTGTAATTCGTGCCTTATAGTTCCCATGTATCTATTCAAGTGTTGAATACATTTTAAGGAAAAAACAGTCCGTAGCTCCACTTTAAAGGTACATCACTGTAGTACTCAGATGGTGAATACCGTCAATGCATTCTATTAGTGCTGTTAGATTAAACCCCACTAACTCACGTCAAATTCGATGCCAATTAAAGCAGTATCGCTCTTGCGGCATCCACATTGCTTCTGACGACGAGATTTTTTACAATGGGAGCATTTTTCTATTGATAACAATCTACTTTATTTGTTTGGAAGAATGTGATTTTAAATCGCACAATACCTTTTCCTACTGAATCAGGAAGAGCGATTGTAAGAAATTCATTATATGAATGAATTGGGTCAACCTCGTTGAACAAAAAGAGAGGTGTTTTCACCGATACCAAATCCTCAGGAAAATGCAGTTTAGAACTTGTTTTACAGTCGGCTCCTTTCAGCCGTGTTATGCCTTTTTCTTGTTGTTTTCCGGTTCCATGATTTTTCGCTTAATTTATTTTACACAGTGATGCTCTGCCTTTCCTTGTTCATTGTTGAGTCTTAGTTTTACCAGTGTCAACGAGTTTTCTGTTATGGTGCGCATTTGTTGTTTTCTTTTTACGTGCTGCGTGCGCTTACGGCGTACATTTGTACATCTTTTTGACAACGAGTATTTTTTTACGAATTATATTTTATAAATCGCGGATTCGAACTGTGAACTTGAACGAGATGCGAAGTATTTCTCCCCCCCCCCCCTTCCGGCTTGGACCATGAATTTATTATGCAGTGTTTAAGATTAACGAAATAAAAATAAGCACCTAGACCTAAGCAAGCTCGGTCTACAAAAGGATCTACTACGTATCGGTTTTAGTGTCGTCGATAGAAAACATAAAATCCTCTCACTAACATACAAAGACGAGTGATGCTAGGAATCACTCGCCTTTTAAGTGATGATTGAATAGTACTGAAACCTAAAACCAGGCGCTCCCACGTATGTATGTAATGAAAAGAATTGTCAGTTTTCGACATTTTTCGGTTTGCGAACATTTGCGAAAATATATTTTACGGTAATCCACAAATTGATCATAAGTCTGATCGCATGACTAAGGAAGATTGCGCAGGATTATTGAAGTTTGAAGATGTTAGATTATGCAAAATGTACCAATGTCACTGAACATAAACGCGTGTTTCTTTTTTTAAGAAGTTATTTAGTTCACAAATGTCACTAAAGGTGGTGACCGACAATCTAAAAAAAGATTGGTAATGTGACTCAATTTGAAATTAATGGTTTGTATGTTTTTCTTAAACGGGAGATTATTATTTGTTACCACGTTTCTGAATTTTAGGACTTGCCGGAGCAATTAGAGCAAAAGCGAACCTATTGGGGATTGTTCGCACGAATATTGCAGAAAGGTTCCAACACTTTTTTTTGCGGGTCCGGATGAAAGCTCAGCAGCATTTTGAAAGACCCGGATAAAAGCTAACCGTGATATAAATTGATACAAGGTTGAAAAAAACGGTTAAAGTACAGGCGAGCTGGTGGATATTTACCATGATGGAACTTAACCCGAGACTGGGGTAGAAACAGAAACTTAAAAATAGAAGGGACAGAGACAAGTGAAGAAGAGAACGTCTCAAACGCAGCTAAAAGATTTATTTAGTCCCACATCCTTATATACTCACAACCATAAGGTCACCCAAACACTCAACATGCCCCTTTCAAAGACACAACACACCAAAAAAAAAAAAAAAAAACATTTAAAGACAACAATGCAAAGGGGCGCCCCCTCAAGCACTACTACGAACAGGGACAAACCATCCACTTTTCCGGAAAGGAAAGGGAAAATGAAAAGCTTTTCTTTCCGGAGAAGTGGATGCTTTGCCCATGTTCGTAGTAGTGCTTGAGGGGGCGTCCCTTTGCATTGTTGTCTTTAAATGTTTTTTTTTTCTTCTGGTGTGTTGTGTCTTTGAAATGGGCATGTTGAGTGTTTGGGTGACCTTGTGGTTGTGAGTATATAAGGATGTAGTACTAAATAAATCTTTTAGCTGCGTTTGAGACGTTCTCTTCACTTGTCTCTGTCCCTTCTACTTTTAAGTTTCTGTTTCTACCCCAGTCTCGGGTTAAGTTCCATCATGATACAAGATGTTCGTTAGCAATTTTATGTTTATTTGAGGAGATTCGTTTCCCTCTTCTAGCATCAAATATAAAATTTTAGAGCAGCTACAAGGCTACATCCTTGTAAAGCTACACACAGACATTTCAGTGGGAGCTTTGATGCAGCGTTTGTTTTGATTTCATCTCGTCTCTTTTCTCCTGGCTTTATCTCTATTTAATTTTTAGTATCGTTGAAGAAAGTGTAGCTTGATTGCCCTATCAAATAGCTTAGAATTGAAAGCGTATAGCTTCTTAAATAGATGGTGAAATATTGTGATTTAGGAAATTTATTTACTTGTTTACTGTCGGACAATGTAACCCTACAATGCATCCTGTTTCAGACATTACACACTCGTATAAAAACTGCCTTCCAAGAAATCAGAGCAGAAAGTCAACACGAATGCCTGCTCCATCACGTTGGTTACACGTTTTGAAGCGCCTGTTTCACAGATACTTCTCCAGATGGAGCCATTTCGCTTTCTGGCGCTTACATGCACGGCTTGCTGAACATCGGAAACACTTTCGGAGAAAGCCCAAGTTCCAGGCATCGCTTCTGACCATTCTAGCGTGCCCCCTCATGTTTGAAGACTGCAAGAAATGTGCGGTTGTGCCGTACTCGAAGAAAGACAAAAACTGATTTCGCCACATACAAAACCCATGATACATTAATGCATCATGTATCATATATGATTCACCTAGTATTTCATTGTTATTGAGTTAAAAACTTTCATACACTTTTTCTAAGAATTTTAGAATCATATATGAGAGCAGGCACTCCTAAATAATTTTATGCAAAATCGAACGTCATGCATTGCAGGAATGTTAAAAGTAATTTAACATATAACAATTCAGGAACAACTCAAGCCGACTAGACATATAGTGTTCCAGCAATAATTTTATCGTTCAATAGAAAACTTTCTTTTCGTCGTGCAACCCAAGAGGCGAATGGTATACTTATACATCAAAACATATTTCTCTGCTGGTAAAGTGCGCAATAAATTCGTACTTCAGTTGAAAAAAAGGTATTTCAGTTGAGTGAAGGCTCAATTTACAGATAGGTTAGTGAGATACACTTCCCATCTGTCAAAAAGGCCGGTGTACTCTTCACCCCATATGACCGTTTTGCAATAAGCATTTCTCCGGTGAGCTTGTCTCCAGTGAGCTTGTCTCCAGTGAGCTTGTCTCCAGTGAGCTTGTCTCCAGTGAGCTTGTCTCCAGTGAGCTTGTCTCCAGTGAGCTTGACTCCGGTGAGCTTGTCTCCGGTGAGCTTGTCTCCGGTGAGCTTGTCTCTGGTGAGCTTGTCTCCGGTGAGCTTGTTTCCGGTGAGCTTGTCTCCGGTGAGCTTGTCTCCGGTGAGCTTGTCTCCGGTGAGCTTGACTCCGGTGAGCTTGACTCTGGTGAGGTTGTCTCCGGTGAGCTTGTCTCCGGTGAGCGTGTCTCCGGTGAGCTTTTCTCTGCAGCCCGTTTTACAATGCAGCATATTTGGCGGCCGAAAAAATATCGATTAAACCGGGCAATTTGGTTTTCTAATTTATGTTACAATGACCGTTTCACTGCGTTAAATGTTTAAGCCAGCTCAAATTAGAGGCTTACTTGGACTAATTGATATTGCGTCTCGAATGGAAGCCGCCGGAAGAAAATGGAGAGCCAAAAGCACAATATGTTGCACATAAAACTTTATTTCAATCAATGCAAGCTTATTATCGATTTCTCGAGAAGACAAGTCCTTAATCTCCAAACTAAAGTTTTACGGCGGAATCGAGTTTTTTTTTTTTTTTCAGACCTTTTTTATTTATTTATTTCAATTCTATTCCACTCCCGTATTCATTTCCTCCTTCAATCGCTTTCCTTTATTTATTGCTGTTTGTGTCTTGGAGTGCTATGGTCCGTTTCACCCTTAAATGGAGCGATGCGAATGGTACGAGTCCACGAGGCAAATTTCACCGCCGAGAGAGGGTCCCGTTACTTCACGCACCGCGGCTTGCTGCACCCCAACTAGAAAGTTACGTGAGTTACCCTCAGCTCTAGATTTGTTCCGATGGTTCTTATGGTTCCGAAAAACATTTGTAAACATCCGCCCGTGTCAAAAAAAGAAAAAAAAAAACTTAGGTTGCAATACAGGCCAAAGAAATCGGCTCCTCGCTCTACGCGCCAGTGGGAACGTTCGCGCACGACTCAGGCGACGTGGCTTCATGATTACTGCTAGTGCTCACATTACAGTTCTGGAGTCGTGAGAGCGCATCGCCATTGCGCTTCGCGTCCTGTGCCTGATCGTACGTTTGAAAACTTTCGTCATCTTATGCGCTCTCAACCATGTCTCGCCCTCGCGCAGCAGAACGTACTCCAGCTTGTCTGGGCTGAGACTCGCCTCGTTAACTGAAGTAAGTCCTTACCCGCGACGCGAATTGCGTCCAGTTCTGGTCCCTGCGCTTAGAAGCATTCTTAAGCCTCTCGCAGTATTCTGGTGGTGCCAACTCGAGATCGTCAAGCACGGCTCATTTTACTTGTTCATTCGAGTTCCAAGTTCCGGAGGAGATATTTGACCCCCTCCGCGAGCGGTTTGGCAACGCTTCTAACAGCAAGGGCGAGAACTGGACTCAGACCGCTTCGCGGGAAAGGACATACCCCAGTTACTACTTATGGCCGATTCACACGACAGACTGATCCGCGGAAGGATTGATCACGTAACGACATGCCCGCGGTTCGTCCGTCTCCCAAGCGGATTCACACGAGGGAGACGACGAGCAGACGCCAGCGGGGAAGGACCGAACCTGTTCGCCACATTACAGTGCTGCAAAACTCCAACATCGCACCGTGGCACCGTTGTCCACGAGAGAAATGGAGATTTGCTACCGCGATGAAAAATCATAGGCCGCTGTTACCTAGAAACCGAAACAAAACACCGTGATCGGCTTCGTGCGAAGCTCCGCTAGCTTTACTAACCCAAGGCATCACGGCGGCACAGTCGTCGTCCTGCTCGAGAAGGGTTCAGCGTAGAAGGGACTAAGTTCTTGGCTCACGGAGGGACGTTTGGAGAGGCCTTCACGGACTCCGAGCATGTTCACAACACTCAAGTATACCACAGCCACAAGAAAGGTATTGTTCGGTGAAAGCTTGATAGGACGGTGCGGGTATTATCACGGCGTCCTAGGCGAGTTTTCACTACAGCTTTTGACACGGACCCGGAGGAGTACCGGAACCTGCGTCGTGTCATGGCTTCTTCGGCTTCTACGGCTTCATTACGCGAGGAACCAAGAATCACGTGACGAAGTGAACCAGCGAACTCGCAAAATACAATGATGCGCCATTTTTCTTCCGATCGTCCAAAATACCAACAAAGGATTCTACCGTTGCCAGACTTGACGCTCTTCAAATCAACCTCCCGCCAAAAAACCGCGAGTGAAAAAGCGCTCAACTTTTTCAGTCCGCGCGTCCGCGGATGAGGCACGGATCGCAGGAATCAGTGAGGTGACGGTCACGTGGTACACGGTCCTCGGACGAAAATTGCGATTCGGTCCGTCGTGTGAACCGGCTAGTACGCGCGAGGGAAGCCTGAGTGAAGGCAAGTGTCATCCCAGACAGACTCGCAACTCAAGCATCGTCTCTTTACTCTCCGCCTCCATCGAGCGTAAGTAGTATCTGAGGTACGTCCTTGGCCCCCGACGAGAACTGCGTCCAGTTCTCGTCCTTGAGCTTAGAAGCGTTGTTAATCCGCTCGTAGTCGCGGACAAAAACAAACAATAAAATAACACACAAACTCCGGCGAAGCAGCCACAACATGCACGCTACCTACCGCGGACCTACATGCTCTTTTCGTAAAATGCCTTAGAGCGTATTTTGTTCGTCTTGCAGGTACTAATAAACCACGTAACTGTTAATTTGACGCCGTGTTCAGATCGCCGTTGTACGGAAACTGGGTGATCATTGACGGATCTCTTGTCCGTGCTGAGCAGAGCAAGGCAGGGTATGAACGTGACTTGACTACGCTGTTGGACACTCACGAAGAACAAGATCCCAATTAATGTTCTGTTTGCGCAGCTAAATCGGCGTGTGTGCAAGTATGAGATGGTGGGTGACGCTCGCTTCGGCCGACAATACCTTGACCGCCATTCGGGTCCGACTACTCGGTTGAGTACGAGTGCATTTTATAGGAAATTGGTAAAGAAGTGCTGCAGGACAAACGTATGACCGTAGAACAGTATTGTAACCGGGGGCATAGATTCACCGAGCGCCACATTTTCCGTGTGTTGACGACGTTTTTGTCGTTTTTTTGTAACAGTAGCAGGCCTTTGCATCACCCGACGAACGCTTCGATTGCTTTGGATCGCTTCGAACGGCAGCGGTGATGTCTAGTGTCCCTCGCTTTTTCTCTAACGACCTTGTCGAGACTACTTCCATTCTTGCGTCGAATAAAAGCGATCGTGCTCGGCGTCGTCTGCTTCCGTTTTATTCGGAGACCGTCTGCCACAGTGTAGAAAGTGGAAACTGAGTATAGGGGAGCTGAAGAGCCGCGCTTTCCTTGCTGCTCAGTAGGCACTCTAAGAACCCTGACTCGATTTACTCTGTTCGGAGATGATAGAGCCTCAACTGAACGCGCCCTTTTACTTTCCTCTACGGTGTTCGCTGTTACGAGTGGAATAAAAGGGAATCCTACATTTTACTGGGAGTCTTTTTGATTGTTGACCTTCACCATGCCATTTTTCTTTAGCTACTTTAAATCACAAATGGCATTGCAAAGGGCTTTATCCAGATAACTCGCATTGTACATAGAAAAAAGGCATCGATGTTTAGGTTGACAAAAAAGTGTGCGTCTTGTTGGTAGGCTCAAGACAAATGCCAAACACAAGGAAGTGAATAAGATATGACGCAGCTCTTCATACAGCTGACTTTATGTATTCAACGTATGCTTGAAATGTTTTCACCATGTTACGAATGTCTTTTACAGATCGTTGATCTGGTTCGAGCGTCGTTCCTGGCAGTGGACCTTCTCGTCTGCGCTCTTAGCGTAAGTTTGACCCACAATCTACAACTGATTCGCGGATATGCAAATCATTTACAGAGAGCCCAGATTTGAGAGAGGAATCAATCGAAATCGTAGAGAGCGTTTCTAATTTAATGGCGGACGCCTACTGGGCAGAATGGTCGCAAGTGTGCATCAGTTGCTTTGTTTTAAGGTGAGAAGGAAAGTGGGCGGAGAGGCAGGGACGCTCGCAGACGATCAACGCCATCTTCACCTCCGCGAATCTCGTACTGCAAGTATTGCCCATTAACCACGTGGCCCCCATAGACCAGTTGAAACCACTCTGAATTAAACGGGCAGCTTTCGTGCGGTAAGACAATAAGAATTTTAATCTAAACTTCTTAACGGGAAACAAAACTCCCCCCCCCCCCAAAAAAAAAAAAAAAGAAAAGAAGTTAAGTGGCTATTTTAAGCATATATCACAAAATAAACTTTCTAAAAAAAACTTTGAAGCCGAATACTTACATTACGAGACTTACTGCACTGAGTCAGACTATTTGCTTGTAGTTCAGTGTCGATGTCTAAAAATAGAAGCCGAAACAATCTTTAATATATATATATATTAAAGATTGTTTCGTAACAATCGCGTCCTGTCCGGGCACTTAATGTTTTCCCCCCTCGTAGTTAAGTGTATTAAAAGTGATTTGAGAACATGTTTATGTTTCGAGGTCACCATCTCGAAATGAAAGCAACATTTAAAGTCACTTTCAATTCAAAAACCTATTTGGCGACGTAAATGTACTTAAAATTTTGTTTTGTTCTGACCTTAATTATGTCACATAAGTGTCACTGAGCCGCACCTAAGAAAAGGATATCTTTTTCGAAATTTATTGTTCCTAACACGACGGTCCCAATTCTAATTCCTGATTCAAAAGACAGTCTGTACACACGTTCTGAGGCGAGTCTGCAAACTATCTGCTTACATGTTCTCAGCATGCATATGCACGAAGAAAAAGTTAAACGAAGATACTTAACAGTGCTGACAGGTAGAAATGCGAAAGCATTCCTACATTCAGCGCTTACCTACAAGCGGCACGCCACGTCTCTCTTTTTTCACACGGCGCTCCGGCGGTGACATTCCGCTCCCTCACTGCGCAGGCGCGGCGAACCCCACCAGCTTCAAGACGGCTTCTGTGACGATGCATCACCGTTGCTGCGCTTTTCTTTGTGTTTTATTTCTGAGGCGCGTCCGCTTTCACCTTGATTCATTTATATTATGGGTATCCCAGAAGCGACAAATGCCATCAAAGTTGTCCAGGCTCATTTTGCCCACGCGCTCATCCCCGAGCAGCGGCTGCGCCCGGCGGCGATCTTTATTCTTCTCTATGCCGATATCACGTCCCCCCTCCCCTCTCTTAGGGGGGGGGGAAAGGAAGTGTGTGTCTAAGGCCCTTTGCACATCACCACGGTGTCTACCGCTCCGCCGAGACGGCTGAAGTAGTTCATCAGGGCATCCTACGATCACCTTTGCCAGAACCCTGCGCAATCGCCTTACACATCCAGCGTTTTACACTAACTGCTTCCGCCTCGAAGGATCCACCACTTCCAACCCAGACGGCAAAAAGATCAACTGCTCTTCATCCGAAGTTAACCGCCACTCACTCTCGCAATCTCACGCACAAACAGTCGCACAAGTCCTCACGAATATCGCCGCGGTGCGCCAGATTCATCAAGGACTCGTCCCGCTCCGATGTTCAACATTGCATAAGACGTGTCCAGTCGTGGAATGAAAACAAACGACCGTCGCACTAATTGTTCTCCTTGGAGGAACTGCTCTCGTCGTTACGGTGGTTCGGCGATTAGCCCGGGCTCACGTCTTGACACAGCTGGCCGGCGGGACCAGAGTCCGCGAAGGCCCCCGACGTGGGTCCTGGGAGAGTGGCGAAGAAGCCCGGAGGACCCAGGAAAGGTCTGAAGGTGTGTGTGGAGATGGTCGGGGAGGCGGGTGTAACTAGTCGTCGATGTTGACGTTGTCGAAAGAAGGGGTGCGCAGTCTTTTGGGTCATGATCGGGAAAAAACAATCAATGCGGCCACCACATCGGCCGACGTCAAAGGCCGTGTAGATGCCGTCACGTTGTCATCATGGCGTTGGTGGCGCTCGATGCGCAAGTCCTCTTGTGAGTGAGGGCGCTCAGAGATAAGGCGCACTCTGCAGAGTGCGCACAGCGTCACTTGCTTCTCGTCCGTGTAGACACATGGCGTATTTTTTGCGCACCGCTCTCGTGGAATGCGGCCCTGGAACGGCAGCGGGACGGCGGTCGAATGAAGTCCACGAGGTACCTAGGGCTGACGGTTTTAGTCCGTCCGAGATGCGAACCCCATCATCATGCGACACTGGTGCATCATTATGCACCAGTGTCGCGAAAATCGTGGAACAAAACATATTTTGCTTTCTGATGTAGCGGGGGGCGTGACCAAAAAAAACGCCGCAAAGTTTCCTCCTCCATACGCGCGCTCAACTTCGCAACTTTTGACGAAAAGTCCCCCGCGATCCCTAGGCGGTGCACGAGAACACGAGACAGCGCGGGGAGGCAAGCGTTCACGCCGCTCGCTGTGCGTTGTCTTTGGGTTCTGTAGGTATGTAATGCCGTTGGGTCGAAATTTGATCCCGTCATGCCTCGCTGTGACGAGAAGCGAGAGCAGACGACGGGAGTTCGACTGCTACGATGAGGCATTCGCACAGCGGAACCAAAAGAAAAAGTAGATTTTCTGCTTAAAATCGCGTCCCACGGGCCACAAACTCAAACGCGAGCTTGAATTGTAAGCGTCTGATATTTTACGAAGGGAGGAATAGACCGATCTGGCCAAGCGTTCGGCGATTGCGCGACGCCACCATAACTTTAGTTCCCAGGAGGCAGGCAGCAGTGCACAAGACGGCTCGTGCCGCCTCGTTCTCCACAAGCGCAGAGCTCCAGCAAGGTTCTTTCACGTGCAGAAAGACTAAAGCTCCCTCGATGCATTGCGGCAGCGGTGGCGTGGTCAAACTGGCTAGTTAGATCGGTCTATTGGCGACCCGTGCTTTAGTTGCGCAATTTGAGCCGTTATGTTGCCGTACAGACGCCGAAACCTACCAGCGTGTAAAGAAAGGCCCAGGACAAACACAGAGGCCGCAAGATCTCACATCATCCGTGTGCGAGTGAAAAGTTAAACACTTGCCGACAAAGCTCTCACAGCAGAAACCTGTGACGCATTCACTCAGCGTCCGGGAAATCTAAACATGTAGACGTTGCCCGAGGCTTGAACAAAGTCATATTTGAATGGCAGATATCTTGCCCCGTCGTATTTTGTTCGAGAAAGCTCTCATTCTCAACGCCCTTTACCAGAAAACAAAAAGTTTTAAGAAACGTATTGCTAGATAGATATTCCAATTTCCTACAAACTAAATTTAAGCCGTATCCTTTCAGTGGTTTACTTATAATACCATGCTTGAAACGAAGCAAGCTCTTGCGCGTACAGTGCCATCAATGGACCTTTTCCAAATACCGACGGCACCAGGCGGTGGCTGCACGAACTAAAAATCGAGGAAGTGACCTACCTGCGCTACCAATCGATAATCGGAGCTACGCTACCAGTTGCTTCGCACTCTGAGCTGCGTCGCGTGCCCAACGCGACTTTAAAGAGAGAAATCCGTAGCGTAGCCCCGGACCGGCGCCCCCTTGCCAAAAGAACCACAAAACCTGTTACGTTCCTTGCCGCAAAGAGTGTGTTTACTCAATACCTATGTCCTGTGGTGCCCGATACATCGGCCAAACGGGGCGCTGCTTAAACGACCGCCTGAGAGAGCACGCGAACGAGGTTAAAAAAGCGGTCTCCGACGGTTCAGAGGTCATTCACCACCCGATCGCCAAACACGCATCGGAATGTACTTCCTGCTCGGCCGTCCTTCCCTCTACTACAAGAATCGGGGGTCACCCCTCGAGGTATGGTCGGGAGATTCTGGAAGCCTTCGCCATGTGTCGATCCAAGGACAACATCGGCTCTCCTTCCATTGCCCTTTCGGGGAAAGAGATAAGATTTCTTAGTTCGGAGCTACCTCCCCCGACTTTCCCGACAGCGACGACGCACCCTTGACGGCATAGTGCTCTTCCTTTCCACCCCCCTTTTCACCCCCCCCCCCCTTTTTTCCTGTATATAAGCAAACTCTTGGTGTTATTAAATGTTGTTGAAAGTTGGAAGTTTGTGTTTGTCCGTCCTTTCTCGTTTTCTTCCTCAAGTTTACTATCCATACCAACCCGCTCATTCTGTCCCTCCACCCAAACGTCGTGTTTTTCTTTCCGTCCAGTCTCTTTTTTTGTGTAACACAATTATATATATGCTGCAATTACGTGTTCTACTCGTCGATCTACAGCCTTATTCCGAATTTCCTCGATTTTGCATGCCGACTTCCACCGCTTGGCATTGGGCGCTCGAGCGTGCGCAGAACGCTTCTCAGAAAAGGTCCATTGTCTCCAGTGTATGCTGTTTTGTGGTCAGCTGGTTTCGGAAACTTACGCCGTCTATAGACATCTCTGACAGCCGAGTTGCTTAAGTGGAAGTCATCGCAAATGTAAGTTCCACGTTGCAGCAACCAACGTTGATAGATAAACGACGGCAGCGACTGCACTCTCGCATTCCCACCCATCATGTCGAACAAAAAGGCGCTAGTTTCGGTTTGAGGTCGGTACTTTTCTGCAACATCTATGGCCGCAGCATCAGTCTGCACTCTTTTCATTCGGCAAGTTCGTTCGTAGACGGTTCTTGGTGCCGCACTCCGCGGGTGCAATGCATTAGAACTCTCACAGTGCAAGTCTTGATCGCGGATCGGGAGCCCGCCACTGACATCACCGGCGGCCGTTGCTTGACAACAGTCAGTACGCGCATGTTTTAGGGAGAGCCACGCAAAACTAGGAAGCTTGTACGCGGTGCTCGAGGACGACTATTTGATGACGTGCTGCGATCATTATATCGGATGCCTGGAGATCAAATAGACATTCGTCAAACGTTCAAACATTGATTAACAACCAAATCGGCCGGAGCACTACCGATTTTTCCGACCTCGCTCGCTTCGATCGCTAAATAAATGACACGTTCAGCGACTGAACGGCACGCTCCGAGTTTCAGTTTGTCGCGAAAACCATCACAGTAGTTCAAAGAAAAAGCTTTCACCAGAAGTACTATGTATACAAGCGGTTAAAACGATGCGAACGTCCCCCAGTAAAGGCCTTCCAACTTATCGTTTGCTGAGCTCTGATGACTCCGAGATAACTTTTGACTCCACAATAACTCTCGGTAACCCTTGCCTCATCAAGCACATCACAGTTAACACCCAACAAAGTCGCCTTCGGCCCTCAACCACAAAACATTTATTTAAAAAAAAAGACTGGTATTCTAAAGGCTGAACTCCATGGAACGAATTATGTGACGAATAACTTGTGAACGCTGTCCGACGGCACGCTCGCTGTGCGGGCGACGTAGCAGCCACTGTGTTGATTCCACGCTCAGAGAAAAAGCCGCCGGGCGAAATTCGTCGGTTATTCGCAGCATATTCGTCCCATGGAGTTCATCCTTAACGCGTTTAATATTCATGCCCACAACATTACCTGTTATTTGCGGAAAACACGATAGAATTTTCATGGTCGAAAACAACTTACTAACGTAATAAAATTGAGTTTTCCCGTTTCTCATATTAACGGCAAGACGTTTTGGTGGCGCCATTCTATGGTTTCCTCTCGTGACGTCATTACCTTACGAACAACTAGTTCGACGGTGTTTATGATTAGCATGGTGGAAGTTTGTGATCATTGCGCTCTGAAACAAACCCTGCCAACACCGTTAAAATTGAAGTTCTTGCATTACACTTATTGCTGTCGATGAGAAAACCTTTGCTGACGTCATAGTTAGCAATCGGCGAATCGCGGAAGACCGACCACAGCGACGCTTTTGATCGCCCATCCCGCCAATAGCATGCATTAGCTCGTGTCAAGCGATGACTGCCGGTGGTGCCGCTCGACCCCAGAAATAAAGGCCTCCATCCGCGATCCAGCCTACTGAGAGATCAGTGGTGCCAGTGCTATTATACATAAATCGTTTATTTCCATCGGTACACCCATACCTGCCGGATGTCGGGACGAGGCGCAAAACCGTACATTAAGCCAATATTGAAGCCGGTTGTCGGCCGAAATCGCCTCGACACTCGCCAAGAAGCAACGTGCTGTTTTGACGACGCGTTTGTGTAATTTATTTGTTCAGTCATTTTATTTGGTCCCCGGCCACTGTGTACACTCCAAAAAATAAGTGCACTGTGGTAATTACACCTTTAGGAGAAAAAGTATTGTAGTTTTAAAGGTTTATAAAACGGTGTAGTGCACTATCACACATATTAAGAAACGTGTTTAAAAATCACACCATTTCAAGAGTGTGAGGTTTACAATTTTTTATGAGGTCTATCGCTACTCTTATTAGGGTGTTAGTTATGGGACACCTCACTTACATGTATAAAGGTGGGAAAATGTTTAATGTGTATATACCTCTAACTGAAGAAAATCTCCATGTGATTACATCGCGTGCCGATGAAACGATCTGTCGATGACACATCGTTCGATGAACTGATTTGACCGCCAATGAATGACGACTGCCAGTAGAATTTCGGGGAAATAATTCTGCCGGCTGCCGGGAGACTCGACGCTACCTAAGGATTACCCCGGTTCTTGTTTGTTTTCCAACATTCTGAATTGTACACCGGCTTAGTAGTACCTCTTCGGATATTACAAAAAAAAAAACGATGGCAGCCGCAAAAATTCTGACAGCCCGGCTCACAGTCATGTGGGAGACTGACAGGTTCTTGTCTGTCGCCACCATGCCTTGAAAGCTACCGGTTCCGAAGAACCGGAGCGCGCAGAGAACTTATGTTCCACGGTCATAGTAGACGCGATTGTCCGCCGCCTCGAAGTCCGGGCGCCGAACAAAGCTCGTCGCAGATTCAACGCACAACGGCTTTCGATAGCCGGTACTGTCGCCGAAAGTCGTCGTCGGGGAGTTGAAAGGCGTCCCGGTGGTCTCGGTAGCGACTCCGGCGGTGGCGGAAGATAAGCTCGTACGCAGCATACGGCGCCGCCATGTTGACAAAGTTTAACTTTGCCTCGATCCGAAGCGAAGATCTCGAGCTCAAACCACGGCTCTCGCAAAGTTCGGAAACGTCACTTTGACGTCAGCGACAACTTCGACAGACAAGGTTTTTATACATATTTTTTTTACACAAACTTTGGAGGAATCTGGAGCGTCAACAGGTCGCCTAGGGACAATCTGCAAAGCATGGACGAAGCCGTTCAATCAGCGGGCTCCTCGCACCCCTCACGCGCTGCACGCGCGCCCCGATGAACTTTGCTACATTCTGTTGCTCTCAAAGAAATGAGCGTTCTAATGATTAACACCTTGCTCGGCGCGACTACAGCGTCGCGAGAGTCCAATTAGCGCGTTTTGCAAACTTCGGGCACAAAGTTGTGCTCGACGAGTTTACCGATTCAGGTGGCCGCCTTGCTGGTTTGGGTGCGTCGCTGGGGTGTCCGCCTCGCTGGTTTTGGGTGCATAGCTCGGGTGTCCGGTGGAAAGCCGGCCTCCGGGAGTACGGGGTGGCTGTGTTCGTGGAGCCATGAGGGGAACGATACCGGTTGTGGATTTGGGGGCCGTGGGGAGGGGGTTGGCGAGACCGTCTTCCATGTTGGGCTCCGGGCATATCTGCGGCTAAGAGGAAGCGTAAAACATAAGTAAGAGCTGTGACTTATTTAGCAGCCGTCACGTGCGACCGGTTCAACCCATTTATATTATTAGGTCCGGAAAAAGAACCTGCATCTGGGGATTGGAGTAGGTTTGCTAAACGGAAAACGCGTGCTGCGACCGCGAGAGGGCGTTCCCATCGCTTGGTTAGGGAAGCTGAGAACCTTTTATCGGCGTTACTGAGTGAGTGGGTTCGGCAGAGGACTAGGTCTCCAGTACAGAATTGTACGTCCCTCTCGCCTTTGTTATATTGTAGCTGCTGTTTCGATTGAGAGTGTTCGATATTTTCTCGTGCCATTCGCATTGCATTGAGTGGTCGTTGTGCACAGTCTAAGTGCTAGCGGCTGGAGCCAGTATCAGTGGTATTCAAAAGGCCGTTTTCTAGGGGAATTCTAAGCTCTCGGCCACGTTCAAATGTGCTGGAGTGAGTCCGGTAGTTAGGTGTTCTGTCGTCCGTGTGGCAAAAGCCATCTCCGGTATATGCGCGTCCTAGTGTTTGTGGTTGGCGTATCATTGAGCTATATCTGCCTCTCTCTAGACATCGATATTTTCCTGCAAAGCACGCTCCATCAACGTCGCAGGCTTCCTCAGAAATGTTAAAGGGTGTGTTTTCTAGCCATGTCGACATTCGCCAACCACGAGGTCTAGGATCCTTCCTTCTCGGGTGAAAAAAATCTTCACCTAGAATGATGCCAGAAGCGAGACCTGGCAGATACGTAAAGTACTGCCGGCATTTTTGTCCATCGAAGTGCATTAGCAGCCGTGCCCCCTCATAAGCAGGGATAATTTCGTGCGATGCCATTTGCAATATTCTTTTTGAAGTTCGCATGCAAATGTTGCGGTTTCTACGTAACTCCCTTACGAAGTCCCCCAAAAGAGAGATTGAGGCTTTAGTGTCCAGAATGACAGCGATGTTTTAACCGGCAATTTTGACTGTAATGTATGGTGCCCCGACCCCATTCTTAGTCCACCGCGTTGTATCAAGAGCATTTGTGAGTTAATTTGGGGCCCCCCGTTGGGCGCCAGAACTTGGGCATCCGAGCAGCGACAACTGCCTTTGATGGTGTCCAGGCTCGTTCTGCCCACGCGCTCATCCCCAAGCACCGGCTATATATATATACGAAGGCCCGACTCCGGCCGAAACGTCAAAGAATAAATCGTCCGTTGTTGGTGTTTTCACGAAAGGTTTTTTCTACCCAGTTAAATATATATATACGTGAGGCATAGTAGTTTGAGAACAATGGACCGGGAATATGTAATAAGTCAGAGATCCGTAGTTGCGGAGTTCCTATGCTAGGAGTTTATTGTATGTATTACGACAGTTTCGCCGAGAGGCTCGGCTTCGTCAGGAGATAGCCGAGCCTTTCGGCGAAACTGTCGTAATACATACAATAAACTCCTAGCATAGCAACTCCGCAAGTACGGATCTCTGACTTATATATATAATGGGTATATGTATGTAGAAGCACAAAACGACGAGAAAGAGAAGCGCTTTAAGACACACGTGCCAAGAACCAGCTTCGATGACGCGATTTACAAGAGGCACGGGCATGGAGCTAGCCATCACACCGTTCCAACCACCCAATCCCTGATGAGCAATATTTAATTATATCTTCTTGTAAGTATGTAAATATAATATCTTTGATTATTACAAACTCCTGCTTGTAACCAACCACCAACATGTATATATATATAGATGGTTTCATCTCAAACTTGGCAGGCTAAAAAGGTCGAATATTTCATTTTGATGAAAGAATTATATGTTTTGATGGCACTTCTCAATTTAAGGAGGGCGAAAACTGCATGTTCCCCAGAGTGTTGTTCTCGAGTTACGAAGCGTAGAAGCGGCAGTGGCAGAAACTAGTATTTTTGTCTGCCGTCGAGGGTCGCGTTTTTGATACCCTCTGCTGCCGCTGCTGCAAAGATCAAGCACATTATCAGCAGTATTTTTGCAAAAGTTTAAATGAGTAAACCTATAGAAATTTGAAAAAGATGGTAACCATTCCGCGTTCTTATAAGTAACACTATGATATGCGATACCCTCCTAGTCGACCAATCAAGACCAGAAAGGTTAAAATCTACATATATGTGTATCCTGTATTTAGAAAAAAATCAACAATATCACAGTGGGTCTTGAAATCATCAATAAACGCAACGTCAACAGAAAGTTGAGGGAAATAGTAGTCTCTTCTGAAGTAGTGTCAATCATCGCTGGCAGGAATTTCCACCCAAACACACTCAGCATAGGTTTAGACATCCACGCTTCGGAGCGACTGAACAGCACAATCAACAGCTACCCAAACCCCGCCTTCAAATTTTTGTCCGGTCTTCGCATAGTCGCGATCTCTTCTTTGAACAACATAGTTTGGAGGAAAATAATCAACTCAGGATGTTCTGTCACAACGCCATATTTCTATCAGAAAAACTATGTCTATGTTAGTTGAAAGATTGTTCGTCATCAGTTCCCCGGCTTTTGTCCTTAAGCCGCGAGCATTCTGATAAATAGTAGGGCGTATATCCATAATGGTCTAAGCTTTCTATCAAAGGCACATCAAAAATGGTTCTTTCTAGTTAGCCGTAAAACTGATAAAAAATAATCCCCTCAAGCCACAACTCAGGGAGGTTTAAACTCTCAAACAAAGAGTAGTCACATTCGGGATGAAAAGACGCAAAAGAGGTAAATTTAGGTTTTAGCTGTGTGAGGGTTAGAGACCTGCCGCCAA
Organism: Ixodes scapularis; assembly: GCF_016920785.2. Classification (NCBI taxonomy): domain Eukaryota; kingdom Metazoa; phylum Arthropoda; class Arachnida; order Ixodida; family Ixodidae; genus Ixodes; species Ixodes scapularis. The sequence goes on along the minus strand of NW_024609861.1, from coordinate 515,563 downwards.
GATGGGGCTATGGATCATACCGGGCGCTGTGCAGCCCTCTCAACACAAACAACCTAGAGCAGTCGATGAAATACCACCTATCGTGGCTGTAGCCGTTTTGAGAGGAAAGCAAGGCGGGCCAATCATGAGCACGATTCCCGTCCCTATTTAGTGCTTATTTTTGGGACGCTTCGTAACTGCGCTTTAGTCGCATCTGTGGGTGGGTTACGCTCTAACGTTAGAAAAATTAATTAAAAAAAAAAATTGCGCGAATGTTTTTTTTTTTTTATTGTTCGTCTTGAAGAGGGCCGCGCCTGAAGGCACGTAAATGAACCGTGGGTGAAACCCGCCAAGAGTTTCAGTTAGCATTGGCAAATGCGAAGTGCCGCAACAGGCCCCAAACGCAGAGCACACTACAAGCTTGCCGTTACGCGTGGTGGGGGATGAACAACCACAGCCGTTTTTGGTGGCTTCTTTGCTGAATACAAACATCCGTACGACGATAATGCAATTAATGAAAAGGTGCAAGCGAGCTGGACAATAATAACGATAATAATCTCAGGAAAGTTGGAACCAGGGGCCCAGAGGACAAACACTAATTCCAAACACAGCTAGGCGACTGGTGCGCAAGTGAAAAATGCGCCTAGTCCTAGTATCATACTTGAAACTTCTACATTTCCAGTGGAACGCTTGCGGGATTTTGCTAGCTACCAACTAACACAGGTACCGATAGAGTAACTAAAGGGTTATCTCAACAGCGGCGGCGATCTCAAAGGAGCCGTCAAACCTAGTAGCCCGCAGTCCCCACATCCCCGTGGTAATATTGACGACGTTTAGGATTACATTACCGCGGGTCGGTTCGATTAATTACCTACGTCGGTGCCAATGATCGTCTACCTTGTCTCACTCTCTCGAATATAGCGGAAGAGAAGACACACGTACCAGGGTAAGGACGGAGTCCAGGGGCATTTATTAGAACACTCTTAAAATGAACCTACTATGTCCCAATCCAAAATGCCCCCCGCGCCGGCAAGGTAAGAAAAGGTCCTTACCTGGCCAGACGCGGGGTTCCGGAGAGCCAAGACCGGGGAAGCATCGGAGAAGTCGCCGACACACGTCCTATCTCTTTCGCGGACACCCGGACGAGTCCCTTTCACGAAAGCGGGAAAACAAGAGGCGAAACCTCTTCGCCTGTCAGCAGTGATCCGCATCCGAGCGGGGGAACGGAAATCGGTCCCCCCGAGAGAGAGAGTGAGAGGAGAGCCCCCATGCCAGGCGGCCCTCCGCCTCACGAACTGGTCGGAGCTCACGGCGAAAGAGGCCGAGCGTTCCCACCCGCGGCCGTTATCACAGCCATCGGGGAAGGGAGACCAGAGAAATCCCCACACGCTCTACCAACCGAGACAACCAGAAGTTAGAAGTCAGTGGAGCCAACGGGTGTAACAGCTGCCACTAGTCCAGCACCAGTCATCTAGCTGTGTTCGGAGAATTTGAGAAAATACATTGCCACTCCCCCCCCACACACACACACTTTCTCCACCCCGGCGAGGGAGTCGGCAATTTGCCTCCTGCCAGACCTTGTCAGCGTTACTCCTACAGAAAACCCACTGGGAGGCAGGGTTGAGAGTTTGGGCCGGAACCACGCATGAGGACGTGCTATCTTTTTTTCTTTGTTCCGCCTGTCCCCCATCTGTGCTTGTTAGTGTTGCTTCATTCAATACTCCATATATATTTTCCACCAATATTAAAAGTTCCTTTTTGTGAGTGTAAGCATTTTATCCTACGTTCTTTCATGTTCGTAAGCACAACCAAGATCCCCGTCAAATCCGTTACTTTTTCAGAGAGGGCAGGGTGAATCCTCGTGCATTTCAAAACCAAATGTTCTAGCGTCTTGCTCCCACTATAAAATACGGCACATAATATGTCCCTATCTTGAAATGTAGCCCTTAACGCCTGAGGCCTTAACACAACCGTTGTCAAGTCGAACCGGAAAGAACTTAGCAGTGAATTATTGAACACGCTTTTCTTTCTTATTTCGACTTTTTATGACCTGCACATTTTCAAAGCTAATTTTTCTTGCATTCGTCGCCCCCCCCCCCCCCCCCCCCCCCGCCCACTTACCTTTTTTTTTTTTTTTTTCTCTACCTCTTTCATTTTTATAAGCGAACTAGTCAGCTCAGCTTCACCATTTGTGTGCGAATATTTGAATGTAAGCTTTGGGGTTCAGTTCCGCGATTTTTTTTTTAAACATTTCCTGTCTAAATACTTAAATACTTTTCCTGCCCATCGTGTGGAATCACTCAGTTAACCTTTCTTCAACACTCAATTTCCTAAATGCCTCTTTGCTCTCAAAATGTTACCACTGCCTGTCCCCTTCCACTTGCTAATTCCGCGTGTTCCCATGAGCTCCACAACTAATTTGCTTTTGTCGAATTTACAATCGTGAATAAACCTCTTACCTCACGCACTGTATCCATTCGCCAAAAGACATTCTTGGCACAATTACACCTTTCCATCTACCCCTGACAACTCGGCATATATTCTAATTTTATAGGATCGGTTTACTCAAAAGTTTTCGCAGACAAAACTCAGGCCTAAGCTTCCCCCTTCTTCTCCATGTATTTCAGTTAGTTCCTGTAATGTATCGCGATTATCTGCAATGAGCACTATGCGGTCTGAATCCATTTATCCTGGAGTTACATGAAATGCATGATTACATTTCCCCCTTCCATATACGTCACATCAAAACGTAAATTGTTCTGTTCTAATATATTTTAACTTCCACTTAGTTATATCGTTTTGAGTGGTTAGAGATCACCAGTCGCTGTGTTGGCGCGCCAAGATTAAACACCCTTCATGACGCCTCACTCAATAGAGGCAACGGCCACAGGAGTTCGTTGTGACCGTACCCTATGAGTTAGGCAGAATGCACAGTAACGCCTACTGCCTGTCCAGAGCCGCGTTTGAGTCAAGTTCCACGGGCACCACCGACGACAACAAGGAAAGATTTCTAGGAGTGGTAAGCGTCAAAGGCATGACAAAAATCAAACGAGACGATCCATTACTGCGCGCTCTGATCGAGGACTTGGAAGCACGAGGAAGTGAAGTTTCTAGTATATCCTCAAGAGCATTGCGAACCTTCGTCATTCGAGATGGCGTCCTCTACAAAAATGGACTTTGGGGACAGCAACTTGACGTGGCTCTTGGTGACCCCTTCCGGTTTTTGGGGATAGGTTCGAAGCCTGCCATGACGACCCGACGTCCGCGCACCTCGGTTACAGCAGGGCCTTGCCCTAATTTGTTAGAAGTACTACTTGTCTAGGGTTCTGAGAGAGTTCACCTGTACACAAAATCGTTCCGCGAGTGCCAGCGCCACATGAAACTTCCCAAGAAAACACCAGGACGTCTGCCACCAATTCCGCCGCATGCAGCTCTGTTTCAGCTGGTTGGAATGAATCTACTAGGACCTCTCCCAGCATCGGCGTCGGGGAACTGCTGGGCGATTATTGCCACAGATTACCGAACCCGATACGCCGACACAAAGGCTAGCAGTCCTTTTGGTACTGCTTCAGTGGTCGCCAAGTTTATCGTTGAATACATCGTTCTCGGGGATGGCGCTCCCGAGGTCCTGATAACTGACCAAGCGTCAGCGTTTTATTTGCTCAGCTGACCCAGGAGATTATTAGGCATTGCCCCACTAGCCTTCGACATACCACTACGTACCATCCGGAGACCAACGGACTGACAAAACGGCACAACGGAATCATCGCCAGAATTATCGTGTGGCACGAGGTGTTCCCGTACGTCACGTTCGGCATAACACGTCGCTGCAAGAAACCACCGGAGTGACCCTATTTCAGCTGGTGCACGAGAAAAGTTGAATATGGTGCTCGAAGCAAAAATGCCTGACAATCCCACAAAGGACAGCACAGAGGATTCCCAGTTGGTTGTTCACCGGGTAGAGGAGGTACGCCAGTTAGCCGCCCTCTGATCCAGGCCCAACAATGCCTCAATGCCGGCCGGTACAACCTTCGCCGTCGCTATGTCCGCTAAGAGCTTGGAGACAGGGTATGGTTGTGGACGCCCATTCACTTCCGCCGCCTCAGTTTCGGTTTCGGGTGGTTTATTCCATCCCCTTGATACACCCTTTCGTCCCCACCCCGGATCCAAAATAGCCCCTTCTGTCCCCTCCCCCGCCCTATTTATCGGCATGTTTTATCCGCTATCAAGACGTTAGACCTGGTGACTACTTGTGCTCGCTTCCGATAAACCCTGATAGCGCAACTGACCGTCATGCACGACGAAGTGGGCTTGACAAATCTACCCTTCAACTGAAACCCTTTTTTTTTGTCAACAGCACATTACTAGAATTACACTGCTTTACATACACATCACGTACACAAATACAATACATAGTAGAAGGCACCCAAATAACAAGAAAAATAAAACAGTTACCAAAAAAAGAGTAACCTTTAACTTTTTTTTTTCTTTCAACCCAGGAAGGCACATTAAAGGGCAACTCCGGTCCATACTTTCGATTTTGGGATTATGGCTGTTTTTAGGGCAGTCGCCCCTGAATTGCAAGGTGTATTTTTTTTTCTCGTTATTGTGCGTAGTTTTAAAGATATCGACGTCTCAAAGTTTTGTTTGGGGTGCGGACGACAAAACCGAAACTAGCCGCTCGAGGTTCCGGCAACACTGGAAATCAGCCGCTATGTGGACGTGACGTCAAGATCGTTCTCGTTCAACGAGTACGCAGGCCAAGCGGCACCTACCTCTGTTGCGCTAGCCGTCTAAAAATAGGAGGTAAGCTGATTTTGTTTTAATTCTGTATACGTGGTAGTTATCCAGCATAGGTTTGTTCGTTTTCGGGTTTTATATTTTTCTAAATTCGGGGGGTAAAAATCGGGTGCTAATTTTCAGGCTGATAATCGGGGAGAAATCAGGATTTTTGAGGAAACATTCGGAAATTCGGGTTGTTTCGGGTTAACTACACGAATGTACTCAATAATACATTAGTTGTTTATTTTTTGTTATTGAAGGGTATTACTAGCTGTTTATTGCTAACGCGTTAAAATTAGGGATGTGTTTCAAGCTTCATGGTAACCGGGCCGAAGGAGGGGCGGGGGGGGGGGGGGGGGGGGGGGGCATCAGAGTTTTTTCAGCTTCGACTGCCGTCGGTCGCTTCAAGGGAAGTACCGCTAAAGGAATCCTCCTCTCTCACAGGTACCAACAAAAATCCCGACCGTTCCAAGGACGGTCGTCTTCGATCAGATATTTCGCTATGAAATAGACTTGTTAAGTTTGCCCGATCTGCTCACGCGACTGACTGGCTCGAACGTTGTTCGTGAGAAAGGTTGGACGTCAGCGCGATGGCCATGCTACCCGAGAGACCCTGTTGGGCGTCAACACCTCAGCGATCGAAGGGGGATTGATAGTGCATTTCACAAGCTGCGTGCAGCAGGGCCGAAAAATACGTGGCGTGCTGAGGCGGTTCCACCTGCACAGCGGGGGGACGGAAATGTCCCTCCGAGGCCCCAACGCCTCTTGTCGCTTTTCCTCAGCCAGCCTCCGTAGAATACCACGGTGAGTTAGGCGCGTTCGTTGGGCGGTTGGTTGAGAGCCGTGTGGCGTCCACAGTGCTGCACGCAGCTTGCGAAATGAACTACAGGTCACTGTTGTCCCGAAGTAGGGTAGTTATAGCGTGTGTGCACGGCAAACTCCTTGCGGCGTAAAAATAAAGAGGTTGGTTATGTGGTTTTGGAATTCGGGGGAGATCGGGTTTAACCCGATTTTCCTGAAACATGTTCGGGGTGTAAAAATCGGGTAAAATCGGGTTTTACCCGAAAACGAACAACCCTAAGCATATGTAGCAAGAGTTAGTGCGTATACACAAAAGCTAGCGACTGGAAAACGAGTGAACTCGTTCCGTGCCGTACTCGGCAGCTGTCGGCGTGCGTGCGGCCTCCCGCACTCGTCGCTAGGCCTAAATTGTCATCGAGGCTCCGTGGATGGAGCGGCGTTGCTCTACTACGCGCTGCCAGTGACGTACAGTACATGGGGGCCCTCTCGCTTTCGCGCTGCGGGTCAGTCCCAGACACGAAGCTTTGAGGCTCTCCGACGCGGGCCGCGACGCCCGAACACACGTGTGCTAAGCTGGAGACGTCTGTTTTTTCGTTCTCTTTTCCTCTGGCGCGTAAAAGCCAAATTTGTAAGCTACGACACTAATTCACCACATAAGTTCGTCCAGGTAGTGAGTCCTTGTAAAAATAAAAAAAAATTTGCCGCACTAAAGAAAAAAAAGTTTTTTGGGCAGTCATTTTTTTTCTCAAAGCTAGCAGAAGTTTTTGTGGGTGATAAAGCAAAACAGAAAAAGTTAGCAAGGTGAGAACACTTTCTTTCCCTTCCGCATTCCCACCCCCACCCACAACAATTTTTTTATTTATTTATTCATATACCCTTAAAGGCTCTCGTGAGAGCATTACATTATTGGAATACATAATATTTTAAGTTTTCCTTCGTAACTTTTGACTAAGACAAGTGTTTTTTTTGTTTTTTTTTTGCATTTTTAAATATTATATTTACCTCCAGCCGAACTCGGGTAAATTAGAGAGTTGTAACTTACAAATCCAAACTTTCGCGATTTCTTTAAAGTCCCTTGTGGTATTTTCAAGCGCAATGTTAATTAATACTGCTGCGTAACGGGTTCGAAGGATTGGGAGGCGAATGTTTATATCGCATGAGCTTCACGCGCCGGCTGTTCGTTAGTAGTCGTTACGGACCTGAATACTACGCACGAGATTGCGTAGTAAACAAGCAGTGACGCAAAGCAGAACATTGTTTTCCTTTTCATTATAAACTTCAGTGATTGAAGCTAGTTAGTGGTTGTACTCTACATGCCCACCATTCCCCATTCAACAGACATTCAATGGAGCGTGAATGCTCAAGGCTTCAACACTGCACTTGACAAAGACTGTTTTATTTATTGATCTGGATACTTTTATCATGTTTACCTTTTCTGTACATGTACGGTGGACAAAGAGCGACGGCACGGCATCCTTTTTAAGCCTTAACCCCTTCGCTGACAAGCCACAAGCAACCAACACCTGTAGGTTTCGTTCGTAACTCTCCGGCAAAAAGTGATCGGAGCAGAGCTTCGATCTGGGGGTCGGCGTCCAAGGCTTTCCAAAGTCCACTCGTCGAACAGCGTTCACACACACCTTCTCCAATTACCGATCCGTTGGAAACTTGTGAAAAAGCACCTCCGTGTTGCGCAGCGGGTTGTTTGAGCAGCCCACAGCGCTACAAGTTGTACTCCGCATCTTTCGAGGAACAGCTGGGCAGTCTTGGGCGCACCGAGTTGCTCGCTAAAACGAGTCTTGGAGTCCTCACAAGCAAATAAACAAAAGGCTATACCGAAGCCACACGGGCTACAGGTAAAAGCAACGGCTAAACACGCAATCACAAGCCGAAGTAGCGGTGGTAGCGGCACAAAGAAGTGCGCGCGACGGCTGCGCCGTGCGCCCGTCCGGAACGGAGGAAAAAAAGAGAACGATGTTGACATCACGGCCCAATGTTGCTTTAGCGATCGGCAACCCGCTGGCCGCCCGCTAAGGAGCAGCGGCTCGCAGCGGGACGCATTTTTATTATCGGCATTAGTTGCGAATGCGGCGTCCCACGGACGTGAAATTTTGGCTGGGGTCGTATTTTGTGTCACTAAAGCGATACCAGTAATTTAACTATTTTTGAGTTTTGGTCGGAGTTGCCCTTTAAGTGACGTTAGAGGTGTGGTTTGGTTAAATCCGGCTGTTTCGGTCCGGTGCACCCCCACAATGCTGAGACCCGATCCAGTTGAGAGAGGGCCTTCGCCGGCACGTTTTTCGTCCCCTTCACACGCTCTATCTGTAATTTATACTTTTGCAGGGACAATGGCCAGCTTGTTAATCGCACGCTGTTTCGCGATGCTAGTCCTACAAACCGCAATGGATTGTGATCAGAGCAAACCAAAATTCCTAATCCGAACAACGAAGTTTCCAACTGTTCTAGTGCCCAAGCAATTGCAAATGATTTTCTCTTAATTGTCGACCCGCGGCACTGTGTAGCACTAAACTTTCGGCTCAAACATGCAATGGCCGTTCTTTTCCGTCATCGATCTCCTGCGATAAACACGCGGCAACCACTATTCCGACGCGCCTGTAGACAATATAAACCTCCGCGTCAACGATGGACCTTTAGTTTCGGCAGTAACATCGATTTCCGCTTTGCCGTTTCAAAGGCGACTTGTTCTCTTTCTCCCCGTGGGAGTGCATTAGGTACTTCTTTCCTCGTCCTTACTATAAGGGGAAGCATTATTTCAGAATACCCTCCGATATAGTCTCGATAATAGTTCATTAATCCTAAGAAGCCCCTCAACTGTTTTTTTTTTCCCTAGCAGTCTTAAGCTTTGAATCACAGCAACCTTTTCTGGGTCTGGTGCACGAAATCCAGAGCCTATTTCATGGCCTAGGTTTTTACCTTGTATTGTCCGAAACGACACTTCTCCAAGTTGATTGTAAGTCCGGCAGCTTCTAATTTGGCTAGTACCATGCTAAGCTGTTACACATCTTCTTGCCAACCTCTAGAAAAAACTGCGAAGTCATCAATGTATGCACAGGCATACATCTTATGAGTTCTTAACACCTCGTTCATTGTTCTTTGAAACGTCGCGGCTGAGGTTCTGAGCCCATATGGCACTACAGTCCACGCGTACTGCCCTTAATCAGTTACGAATACAGCACGGTGCTGAGACTTTTTTCCAATTTGATTTGCCAGTATCCTCTTGTTAGATGCAACACAGAGATAAATTGGACTTTTGCTACGCGCCACAACAGTTCTTTGGCGTTTTGCCGGGTAAAACGGGCGTTTCAGTTATTGAGTTTAACTGCCTATAATCTATACACAATCTAACTCGCCTCTTCTATTTAGCAACACATACAACCGGATGTGCAAAACTTGACTCTGTTAGATAGATCAGCACCGGGCCCACCCTACCAATTGCTGTATCTGACGATCCACTTCTTCTCTAAGTTTTATGAGCACCCGGTAGAGATGGCTGGTTTTCAATGTAGCGTTTTCGATCAGCGTCATTTTATGCGCTCCCACCATGTTCCTTCCTGGCGTATTTGAAAATGGCGCTTTCCTTTATTTTACGAAGTTGAGTACCTGCCGCTTCTGTCCGTCGCTCAAGTCTGTTCGCTGAATATCCATCTGACACTCACTGTGCTGCTCTGGTTTTCTTCATCGGCACATGGGATCTCCTCCACGCTCCCAAAGATCCGGTCTTTAAAAATTACCGGCCGAGCGACTGGTCGAGCGACAGGGACTGGAAGGGAATGCATCACGGGTTCCGTTTCCGCCAAGGAAGTCTATTGTATGTGGATCGCTAAGCCACCTTGCCAAATCATGCCCAGAGACAAAAAAAAAAATGTATATGTGGCGAGGGTTGAGAAGGTAGATGTAGGAGGTTTCAGCGGAAATTTAAAATAAGCCAAATTGATAGAACTAGAGCTACTGGGAGAAAGACTGCCAGTCAGGCTACATTCTGGAGCGGATATTACGGTTATCCGAAAATCATTGTTACTCGAGAGAGCAGAACGACCAAAGGGAAAATAAAACTAAGACAAGTGATTTGGCATCAAATCGAGGCGGAGTCAATTCACATTTGGCGGACACAAGCGAACTTGTTAATGAGCAACAGAAAAAGGTATTATGTGCTCTAACAGATGAGCCCACGTCGGGCATAACGGTACCGTTAGCGGAAACGCATTCCGAGGACCCTAAAGCAGTGTGGCATGAAGAATTTAAGGGAGGATACTTGAGTACAGACATAGAGCGAAGAGAAGAAAAGTTCTTAGAACTTTCTGGTACTCAATACGGAGGAAGTATTTAACGTGGCCGAATGCGAACCGCTGCGAGCGGATGCCTTCTGCGTTGATGGCGAGGGGCACAAATAAAGCGAAGCAGCAGAACCCGAGGACATCATAGACAAGACGGATAACAGTGAGGAGCAGACATTGCATGACGGTCGTCTACTTATTCGAAGCGAATAACGACAAGATGAATCATTGCGTACGTTGCAGGAATACGCTAAAGCGTTTAGTCACGGGTTCACAGAGTTCAAAGGCGCACTGTTTCACAAAGAGAAAAGAATAAACAGTTAACATGCGAACATGAACACAGAGCAAGTTGCGACAGAGGACTTGAAACACGAAAGAATAATAGCCCTTTCCCCTGGCAAATGCCGAGCGCTGCGCGCTAGCGGGCGTCGAGCGGTCGGCTTCCGTGCGCGATCGGTCACGCGATCCATCCCAGTGGCACGCCGGGCACGCGCTGCGGAGCAAATCGAGTGCAACGCTCCCAGCGCCAACGCTTCCAGAACGTCTGTTCTCGCTTTTGAACAGGTCCAGTTGAATTTGAATTTATTTATCTCTCAACATTACATTCTGAGATGGGACGCAAGAGAAAAAGCTGCCTGGTGCAGCTTGAGGGCCCCCTGCGCCCCTACACACGACAGCAGTGGGCAGGAACAGAAGAACATTTTCAATAAAAGTACACTGACACATTCAACGAAATAAGGCACTATGCATATTTCCAGTGAAAGGAACAGTTACACAATTCTTACACAAAATGTAGATCTAACAGATGAAGGACATCGATCAATTTTTTCTTGGGGGTTGTTTCTATAGAAATATTATTATGCAAAAGAATGTTGAGATAAAGCGATAAGTTATAATATAATGATTGGGCGCGATAAGATGTGCGGCAAAATGGCAATGACCAAGCAATGTTGTGACGTATGTTATATGCGGGTGTGTGGCGATTGAGTTTAAACATACTTAACAGGACATCATTGTTAGTCGCGACAGCACTCTTATACATACACAACAATTTGAAAGCATAAAGAGAGGTTGACTAAATAATACTGAACTTGAAAAAATATTGTTCGGTATGCGTGAACCATGAGACATTGGCAATCAGCCTTACTGCCCTTTTTTGCGCAAGAAGTAATTTGAGCTTTTGTTTTGTGGTTGTTCCCCAGATGGATATGACCGTAAGTAATAATAGGTAGTAAAAAGGCATTATGAATGAGGATTTTAACACTTGTCGGAAGCGAGTATCTATGGCGACACAGTACACCTATTATTTTGTTCATTTTCATGCGTGTATGTTGAATCTGTGCATCCCAGTTAAGCGTCTCGGAAAACACAACGCCTAAGCATTTCATCGTTGGTACGATATTGATCCTGCTTTGTCCTAGTAGAAGTAGGATATCTTCAAATATTACTTTATTCTTCGTTCGAAATATTATAGCTTTAGTTTTGTTAGTATTAACCTTCAAGTGATTTTTTTCGGACCATTGGTGCAAGTATGAAAGGAATTGATTGCCACATGCAGACAACTCGCCAACCGTTTTTCCTGTTACAAGCATTGTAAGATCATCAGCATAGGCAATAATATGTACTGAAAGGGGAGCATAAAAAATATCATTAACATGTATCAAAAATAAAAGATGGCCTAAAATACTACTTTGCTGTACACCAGATGACAGTTTCTTTAGCTCTGATGAGAAGTAATTATGTGATACCATCTGATTACGGTGCATTAGGTAGGAGTGAAGAAGTGATAAACTTACGCCCGTGATCCCACGATGATTAAGCTTATATATTAGCACGTTATGGTTGAGCAAGTCAAATGCTTTAAAGAAATCTACTTATATTGAAAGCACTAAATGTTTTTCTTCAAATGCGTTGATTATTATTTCTTTTTGCTGACCGAGTGCCATTTCCGCAGATCGATTTCGTCGGAAACCAAACTGGTTGTCTGACAAGACAGCATGTTTGGTTAAAAAAGAGTTAATTCTATGATATATGATTTTTTCCAATCCCTTTGACAACACTGGAAGAATGGAAATTGGCCTGTAATTTGACAAATCAGAAGTAGGACCGCCTTTATATATAACGACGACTTTTGCGACTTGCATTTGTTTTGGGAACACGCCAGTGGAAAACGAAAGGTTGTATAGACCGTTCCATTAGGGTCATAGCAGAGAGGGTAAAAGAGAAAAAAAATGCATTCCCCTCTCACCCGCACGTCGTCCGCTCCGCCGAGTGGGCTGTAGCTAGCGCCCGGCTGGCGTGAAAACTCTTTAAAATCGCGTCATTTTGGAACTTTCAAGCGCAGATGCGCAGATTTTGTTATGCCAGTTGTCGTGTAATACTATGCTAGATAAAAAGACTCACAGGGTCCAATTGCGCTGTTACCTGCGTGCAAATAAAAAAGAAAAATAGGGAAAACTGTGTCAGAATGGTTGGTTTCTTTGACGAAAAGTAAATCCGGCTGCTGTACCTTTTTTAATATACAAAGTTCGTACTGGTGTAGGCCTTTAGCGACCATGAGTGGAAGTCTGAAATAATAAATAAAACGTGCTCTCCTGCCGCAATCATACGCAGTAGTTGAGGGTAGTACTGTCGGCTGACTCAACTGCTATTTAAGTAACGGAAAAAGGATATGCTAGCTGATTATTTAGCGAAATAGAACAACATAGAGCTATAGGCTGATTTTGGAGTAGCCACAACTATTCTAAGAACGCGAACCACTTCACAACGGCAGCCACGAGCGAGAGTTCGATGTTCCGTACTGCCCGCCGATACAGCCCAAAGATGGAGAACGGCAACCTCCCGGTTTGTCGTCTGCTAGCGGAGTCGGGCGCGTGCCCTCCCTCTCGTTTTACCCCGCCGAACCCGCTGAACTTCCCGGATGTGTGAGAGGGCGCTGCGGTCGAACAAAATGGTGCCACCCAGAGAGCGCTAAATGGAATGGTCTATATATGAGTTAATACTGGGGCCAATACATCGATGACGTATATGAATGGCTTGATTTGAAAACCATCTTTATCTTTTGGTTTATTGTACCTGAGACTTGTAAATGTGGCAATTACTTCGTTTTCTGACGTTGGGAATAGATATAGGGACTCTCGGACACCTGGTGCCTGGCATGTGTAGTCACCAGACGTGTCAGGTGGGCTACATAGGTTCTTTGTGACGTCAATAAAAAACTGATTGAACTCCTTACATAGCTCTTTCCCGGTAATTTCGTAACCATCCTTTACTATTGACGTAACCGGTACCCTGGAGCTTAAGTTCAAGACTTGGTTTAATTGGCTCCACTGATCACGTGCACTTTTAACTGAGGTAAAAGAAGATAGATTGCAAAAGTATTCACGTTTGGCATTCTTCAGCTCTCCATTCAGCCGATTGCGGTATTATTTATATGTACATAATTTCGCAGAATCTCGAGATTTGATAAATTTCGCATTGAGTTTATCCTTTGCTTTTCTTTTTCTGACGAGCTCAGGAATGATCCACGTTTTTTTTTATTTTTTTTATTTTTGCGTTTACGATAGCATATAATGGGAAAGCACTTTGCATAAGCTGATTTCACTTTTAGCATTAGAGCATCATATGCGCTGTCAGCGTCTTGTAGGGATAGCACGTCATCCCAACTGATGGCACGTATCGCGGTCCGAAAGTGCTCGAGGGTATTAAAAATAACGAGCTGATAAAACGTGGGACCTAATTCAGAACTGTGATAAAATGGCGATACGGTGATGAAGGAAAACACGGGGAGGTGATCACTTACGTCGGAGAGAACCGTGCCAGCGTTTGAGCCATATTTTGTCGCGTTAGTTATGACAAGATCTAGAGTTGTCGCTGTTGAAGGCGTGATACGAGTTGGTACTTCAATAAGATTAATAAACCCATAAGAATCCAGCAAAGTCATGAATTCTATTTGCGCTGCACTCACGCATTGCATGTCGATGTTCATGTCTCCGGAGAAGTAAATGATTTGTTGATTAATTGCCACATGATCCAAGAGAGCCTCAAGGGCGCCAAAAAATCTAAGTTTCCATTTGGAGGCCTGCACAATACTGTGAACAAATCGTTGTTACCCTCTACAGTCAACATTTCATAATCTGAAGAGATACAAGTAACACTGTCATTAAGCGTGACAGTGCGTGAATTAAGGATTTGAATTGAAACACCTCCCCCTCTTCGGTTGGTTCTGTTAATGTAAAAATGTGAGTAGTCATTGAAAACCAAATAATTCGATTCATCATTATACCAGGTTTCAGTGAACATGATAACATCAAACCGAGTTTCGAAAGAATGAAAGAGTAATTGTATTTCGTCCACCTTGTTGTGTACCGAACGACAGTTTATCTGCAAAATGCTAAGAGCATTTTTATTAGCGAAGTCGCTAACGACCGTTGGGGATAAAAGATAGTAACAGTTCATAATAATTAAAAAAAATGTTATGTCTTCAGGTCATTTTAGACAGGTCAGCGGCACTTGAGATTTTCAATATTGCATTGTATTCAGATTTTTTAGCGTAACTTTGTCCACCGCGAACCCACACAAATCTCCAGTTAACCTCGCGTTTTTTGCTGATGGTCTGTGCGAGAAGACGTTTCCTTTCTGGGCAGAGGTGTTCATTGACATAAATAGGCGCCGATGTCGTGAAGTCGAGTTGATCACACGGCAATCTTTTTTTCCTAGATTTTGCAAGCACGGCGTCTCGTTTATGGCGATGAACAAACTGCAGAATGGTGGTTTTGATCGTTGGACTACCTGGGACAGGTGTTCTGTGACACACGTCAATATAAGAGGCTGATATGGGTTCACCAACACTGTCCCCAAGCTTTTCCATGATCTCCAGCAAGTTCTCCCCAGCGTTCACAGGAATCCCCTTGATCTCCAGGTTGACATTCCGTTAATACTGTTCACAATCTACAAGTCGTGACTCATGCGCTTTCACCTGAGCCCACCTATGACAACATGTATGGCAGCAGTGGCGAGGCAGACTTTCAAATGATTGCAAATAAGTGACTAAAAAAAACCAACAATCTATACCAACCTGCACCAAAGAAGTGAACTGGTCAGTTGACGATCCAAAAGTGCTGCTCACGCCACTGCCGCCGTATGAACAGAGTTGGCCGCAGCCTTGCTGTATTTGTAGCTAAGGCAGTAGTGACGTCAATGACGCTCAGCGAATCACCAGGCAGTAGTTGGCGTGGGACCACGATGAGAACAGCGCAGTCGCACCCTGTCGGCGGTCTTGTCCGCACGTGGCTGATTGTAGCAGGATGACGGTGCGAAGATTTGACGCGAAGCCTGCACCAAAGTGAACTGGTCAGTTGACGATCCAAAAGTGCTGCTCACGCCACTGCCGCCGTATCTATTGCTATCCTGCTGAAAGCATGAAGTTCTCATCGGAACTTTATGCTTTGACAAAAAATTGTTTGTTTATTACTTGATTAACGATGACCCCGACGTTAAGACACAATTTATTTTTCCTTACAGTTATATAAGCCCGACGAAGACAACTAGTAGTACTTGTACGAGCCGTAGGATGCTATTAAGCAATACGAAACACGTATACAGTAAAGCGATCGTCATCTCCGAAGGCGACTTCCATCTGCGGAGTATTTGGCGTGTTGTCTTCTAATTATTCCAATTACATTACAGAGACCACAAAACGAACAAAAGACATACCTGGTTCTTCATCCGAATAGGCGCGCACAACGCCTATGACATAACGTGGTATCTTGAGCCTCTTCGCTGGTCATCCAAACGACTCGGCAAACACTTCGCCGAGAACGGCTGCCTCGTCGTCACTCGAGCTGGAGCTAAGCTGGTGTCTTCGTCGCTGTCACTGCGCTTTATTAGACCTCCTGAAATTAACTGCAACGATGTCATCGCCGCAGTACGCTCGGGCGAGTCGGTCATGACGAGGGGAACGAAAGCAAACACACCAAGAGAGCCCATCTAGCACTCGAAACAAAAAAGCCGCGAAACTCTTTCAGTCCCCCGCAGGAATGTCGATAACAAAACTGAAACGTTGCGAGAGACGACTAGAGATCGTACTCCAACCTCCGAAACAGGCTGCGCGGAAAACTAATCCGGACCGCTTGACGCGCTCCGTCACTTTTCCACGGAGCGGTTGGAGCTGCTCGGCGAGCGCCCCACTCGCTCCAGATCTACAAGCGGCACACGGAGAGATGGCTCTCATCTCGCGAGGGAAACAAGAATCCGCTCGGCGAGCGCGCGCCGAGCGCTCGCTATATGCCAGCGGAAGGTGCTATAAAACACATAGGAAGGGTCACACACCGACAGGACAGCTCATTCAATTAGTTACCGACGTGTAAGATGCCTCCTCAATGGGTCAGCGCTTCTCTAACCCAACCCTCGAAAAAGAGGAAGAAAACCCGCGATAACGGAGAAGATAACGCCGTTGGAGAAAGGAAAAAGAAAAGAAAATTATACTCGAATTAAAATTACAAAAAAAGTTCCTATCTTTTCTTGAAAAAGAAGAAACCTCGCTAAAAAAAAAAAAAAAAAAAACAAGAAAAAAGAAAGCGCAGAACCAACTTGAGCTCACCGCTCCAACTCCTCTCTCAGAATCTCTACCTCTGCCTTGATTAACCAAAGGGAAGGTGAGGCTGGATGCAGAGCCCCCCCCCCCCCCCCTAAAAAAAAAAAAAAAAAAAAAAAAGAAGCCTGAGATGAAACAGGCTCATCTTGAAAAAGAAACAGGCCAAATCATAACATTTTTCTATGTCAAACTCTAACGACTTGTGGGTGTGGCTTGGACGAAACAGACGAGGCTCGAAAAATGATTATGCGAACATAAACACAGCGCATGCTGACCACAGAGGACTTGAAACACGATAGAACAAAACACATAGGGACAGGCACACACAGACGCGTCGACGGGACAGCTCTTTCAATTAGCAACCGACGTTTTTGCCTCCACAATGGGTCAGAGCTTCTCTAACCAAACCCTCGAAAAAGAGGGGGGGAAACACGATAACGGACAAGATAACGCCATTGGAAAAAGGAAAATAAAAAAGACGCAAAATACTCGAAATAAACGAAGAAAAAACAAAAAAATCCTATCTCCCCTTGAAAAAAAAAGTAGACTCCGCCGGAAAAAGAAAAAAAGAAAAGCACAGAACCAACTTGAGCCCCCCCCCCCCCCCCCTCACCGCTCCAACTCCTCTCTCAGAACCTCCATCTTTGCCTTGGTTAACCTAAGGGAAGCTGAGGCTGGATGCAGAGCCCAAGAAACCGGAGCCCGAGATCAAGCAGGTTCATCTTGAAAAAGGAACAGGCCACTTCAAAACACTTTTTCCATGTCTTGTGGGTGTGGCTTGGACGAAACGTACGAGGCTCGAAAAATGATTATGCGAATGTGAACACAGAGCAGGTTGGCCCAGAGGACTTGGAACACGAAAGAATAAAACACATAGGGACGGACGCAACCAGACAGAACAGCTCTTTCAACTAGCAACCGACATTTATGATGCCTCGTTAATGGTTCAGCCCTTCTCTAGCCCAACCCTCAAAAAAGAGGGGGGGGGGGGGGGGGGGGAAACCGCGATAACGGAGAATCTAACGCCGTTGGAAAAAGAAAAAGGAAAATAAATAAGATACACAAACTAAAATTAAAAAAAAATATATAAATAAAAAAGAAGCCCTATCTCCCAGAAAAAAGGAGAAACCCCGTCGGAAAAAGAAAAAGCACTGAACAAACTTGAGCTCACCGCTCCAGCTCCTCTCAGGAACTCTACCTCAGCCTTGGTTAACCTAAGGGAGGATGAGACTGGATGCAGAGCCCAAGGGACCGAAGCCTGATACAAAGCAGGTTTATCTTAGAAAAGAAACAGGCCGCTTTAAAACATGTTTCCAGGTCAAACCCTAACGTCTTGTGGTTGTGGCTTGGACGAAACATACGAGGCTCGAAAAACAATTATGCAAACATGAACACAGCGCATGTTGGCACAGAGGACTTGAAACACGAAAGAACAATACACATAGGAACAGGCACACACGTCTTGAGGGTGGCGCTTCGACGAAAGTACCTGTGAAAGCTGTCAACTGACATCAAAAGAGAGAACAAGTGATCGGGTGCCTATACAACCACTAATGAGACCGCAGGTTCTTATACAGATGGTAGTAATGGACTGCGTGGGGCCCATTGATCTACCCTCAACTAAAGGAGTGTACAAATACCCGGTGTGTATTGTTGATGTGTATGCCCGGTGGCCGGAGGTCATATGCATGCGATCTCTCACAACTAAAGCGACCTGCGATGCATTACTGGAAGTTTTTCTCGAATAGGTACCCCCTAGGTTATTTTTTCTGACCAAGGTAGCAAATTTACAGCGAGGTTGACACGAGGACTGATGACTCGGCTTGGGGTTTCTCCAATATTTCCTACACCTGGTCATCGACAGAGTAATGGTTTAGTAGAACGATGGAACCAAACGTTCAAGAGATCGTTGAGGCAGCTAATTGCAGATTAACGGAGGTAGCGGATTGAAAAGTGCAATAACGCTCTCCAATTCGTTTCCATCCGCGACAATATTTAAAGCAAAAAAAAAATGCTTGTAACGGAAGTGAGGACTCTCGTCCGAATGGTTTCTGGTGATTTATTCCATCCCGTCTATATACGAACCCTTCGTCACCAACCCGGATTCAAAACATGCCCTTCTACACCTTCTCAACGCCTATTTATCGGCATGTTTTATCCGTTATCAACACGTTAGACCTCCTGAGTCCTTGAGCTCGTTTCCGATAAACTCTGATGGCGCAACTGAAAGTCACGCACGACTAAGTGGGCTTGACAACGGAATCCCGACTCCCAAAAGTTTGTCCGAGCGTGCATTTTATGCTATATTTAGCGGGGAAATCGGCGTCACGTGACCTAATGTCGCTTGCCCTATACACCAAGTGGAGAAATTAACACCACGTAACGTATATACTGCAATTCAGTTTCTCCGCCAAATTTAGTGAAAAAATTTACGTTTTGCTATCTAAACACCAATTCACTTTCCCCGCTAAAGGTAAAGGGGAAATCGACATCATGTGACCTAAACACAAATCCAGTTTCCCCACTTAATTTAGCGAAGAAAATCGACGACACGTAACCTGGCGTAACTATACAAAAAGTCGGGTTCTCCCTAAATTTTGCGGGGAGATATACGTCACATGATAAACATATTCGATCTTCCCAGGCCTCTCTTCCTTTTCCGCTCTTTCTCCCATCTAGCGTGTCAGCCTTCCTTCCACTTACCCCTCCTCCATCTTCACTTCCTCCCCAACTAACTCCAATTCTCCACTTCCCCAATCGCCCCTCCGTTCCATTATTTCCCCGATCGCTTAAGGTACTCTCCTTTCTCTTATTCTTTTTCCCTCCCTCTACCCTCCTTGATCATGCGACACCAATTCAGTTTCCCAGGTAAATTTACTAGGCAGGGAAATATACGTCACACATCAATTCCCACTCTCCACAATTCCCTCTTGCCCTTTCTCTTGTCCCACTCTCTTCCAATCTTCCCCTTCCCTATCTAGGCCCCCCTCGTCATCTGCCTGCTTTCCCCCCCTATTTTCTAACCCTTTTTCTCGCATCCCGGCCTATCTTCTAAAGTGCCCTCCCTTCCCCCTTTCTTCCGACTTGGCTTCCTTTCCTCTCCTTCTTTTTGGGCACTTGGCACACCAATTCAGCTCTCGCAAAATAAATAAGAATATATAATTTCCAAAGCCGGTACGTCTGTTTAGTATACCTTTCAAACAATTGAACCAATCGCTCCTCAATACTGCATTTCATGCATTCTAGGAATCTTAAGATAAATATCGCTGCAAAATTTTATTTATCTCTATCATCCACTGTCCTCCTGCACTCACAATTTTGACTTGTATTAAGGCCGGTGCCCCTCTTGGAAGTTCTCCGATTTTGGCGCTACTCCTGCTGGAGTGCCCCCCCCCCCCCCCCCCCCCCCTTTGTTTTTGCTCACCGGGGCGCTCCCGAGATGTTTTTTGGCGTTGTACTATGGCTGCCTTGACCCACTCTCTCACCAGCTTTTTTAGTCATTGCCTTCGTTTTGGCTTTCTTCTTGTATATTTAAAAAGCCTCTCTATCACCCCCCCCTTCCCCTCCCCCTAAAATGCCTACCAGATCCTTACACGTTCATTCCCTTTCAGGCTGCTTAGATACTATGTTTTCGATCCCTCTGGATACTTTCTATACCTGTCTTTCATTCCGGGTCGATTTAACATCCCATTCCTTAGCTTGTTCAGGTTCTGATGGGCCAAATCTAATCTTACTTCTCTTGTGGTCCCTTTTCATACTTTTTGAAAATTCCTCATCTACTTCCGCACTCCCTACTCTGTTGTAAAGTTTTGTGGAATATTAGGCAGAAGCCAATTCTTAAGTGAGAATCGTTCCTTTCTCTCTTTATCTTCCTATCGAATATTACTTGGGCTTTGACCCTACTTCCTGGGAATCGCATAACCTTTGTAGCATTTTAGAGCGCAGCTCTTAGGGGCCCGTTTCCGGCTTGAGCGGCGTCGCCGTCGCCGTCGCCGTCGCCGTCGCCGTCGCCGTCGCCGTCGGCGTAACCGCGCGGTGCATTATGGGTAAAATTCCCCGCTAAATCTAGCGGAAAAATTTCCCCGCTAAATTCGGAAATATTCCCCGCTAAATTTAGCGGAAAAATTTCCCCGCTAAATCTAGCGGAAAATTTTCCCCGCTAGATTTAGCGGAAAAAATTCCCCGCTAAATCTAGCGGAAAAATTTCCCCGCTAAATCTAGCGGAAAAATTTCCCCGCTAAATCTAGCGGAAAAATTTCCCCGCTAAATCTAGCGGGAAAATTTTCCCCGCTAGATTTAGCGGAAAAAATTCCCCGCTAAATTTAGCGGAAAATTTTCCCTGCTATCTAGCGGAAATTTTCCCCGCTAAATCTAGCGGAAAATTTTCCCCGCTAGATTTAGCGGAAACAATTCACCGCTAAATCTAGCGGAAAAAATTCCCCGCTAAATTTAGCGGAAAAATTTCCCCGCTAAATCTAGCGGAAAAATTTCCCCGCTAAATCTAGCGGAAAATTTTCCCCGCTAGATTTAGCGGAAAAAATTCCACGCTAAATGTAGCGGAAAAAATTCCTCTAGCGGAAAAATTTCCCCGCTAAATCTAGCGGAAAATTTTCCCCGCTAAATCTAGCGGAAAAGTTTCCCCGCTAAATCTAGCGGAAAAATTTTTCTGAGGGGTCACGTGACCCCCCAAGGCCACATGACCCCCCCCCCCCCCCCGCCCCGACAACAGGTAACCCTCTGTACCCTTCCCTCCTCCTCCTCAAGAGCTGCGCTCCAATTCGGTGTTACAGGGAGTTGTAAACGGCTTTCATTTTTCCCGTTGCGTTCGTTAACTCGTTCAAATATTCTAAGGGTGCATTCATGTCTGCTATAACTATATTCCGATTAAGACCTATTTTCGACGCCCATTGAGGTACACTCTATGTTTTGTGTTTTTTTTTTTTTTTTCCTCGAGCCATTTTTTGTTTTAGACACACCAGCACCAAAAACCTGTCTGAAGGCCTTAACTGCCTTTCAGTCATAAGTGTTCACTAGAAATTTCCCTTTCTCTCTCTATGCCTTTTTACTACTTCTATCCTGTTAAAACCCATTGAAACGTAGCCTGGTATGTACAGTGGTTTCTCCTCATCCCTAAGCTGTACTTCTGCTACCCCATACACTGTAAAACGTTTTGCGTTCAATTGTTTCCTAAACTGTGCCCACTTCATCCCATTTCTACCCCCCTGCATGTTAATAAACTCTATATCTAGTTCCTTCTTTTTTTCTACTTCTGCTGGCTTCGTCCGGCCCTCCATGTTGTTCCTGTCTCCCTTAAGCCAAGGAGCTTCGTCTCAATCTTGCACAGTTTCATCTAGACCGGCGCCTTCATGCCGGTTTATCAGAGTGATACTACTTACTCATGAAAGGTGGGACAAGTACGTACAAGCGTTCGTCATGTAAAAGCGCAAGGGTGACGATGGCAATGCTCTGAACCCTGACACTTCGCGTCTCGAATCCGCGAGTGCCGAAGGTCTACTTGATGGCAGCAATGAAGGTGACCTTCGCGACCCCATTCTGGTTCTTCTGAAAATGTTAACGAGCTTTCGGTAAACGTCAAGCCGTTCAAGGTCGATAACAATACCCTTCGAGTGCAGGTAGCGTAAACTGCCTTTTTGCAGAAATCTCTGCCCTACGTCCTTACGCAGCACGTGGCCATTTTACGAAGTCGTTCTCGTTATGAATGCAACCGCATAATCTTCGAAAACGAGATACGAAGGCCACTGCATCGGTGCTACAGCAAAACAAGGAGAATGTATCGGGCTCTCGACTTGAAATCTTGTACCTGTTGACTAGTCGAGTGCAGAAAGGGAACGATAAAAGATCACTGATTCTGCGTAAAAAAAAAAGAAATAGTGAAAGCCCTTGACGCGTCGGGAAATCGGCTTATTGCACTAAACTCCGTTCCAATTACGAGAGCGACGCATCTTTACACGTCTCTGTGGCAGTGCTTTGACTTAAATAACAAAACAAATTTGTTGCCGTCTTGGAGACTTTATCTGCTCTTCTTTGGAGCATCTAAATCTGAGCCGTCTGACACTTTATTCCTCAGGCTGAATAGTTATTTGAACATGTCACTTTTCTACGAACGTGTGACCATGTGCCATCAAAGGGTTCGCGGTCATCGTGCGAAATCAGATGTCTTTTGAGCTTCCGTGAATGCAAATAATTGACCTTTATTGTCTGACTGGAGCGTCATTACACACAAAAGTTCCATCCTCTGAATATTTTGGTTAACACTATTATATATTTTCACAACAATGAATCTCTCAAGTTCGGCAAACGTGTATGGAGTCGAAGTGTTGAGTGCTATAACAAGATGAATATAAGAAGTATTATTAATTGGCTTGCACCCAAAAGCAACCATATTGGTCTTCTTGGTGGCTCAAGCTGCCAAAATCAGGGAAAGAACCAGATTTGAAACTCAAACCACGAGAGCTAGAGAAACAATACTGGAACATGTACAAGACATCTATAGGCACACTCAGAAAAAAAGCATTCATTTACTCATTATTACATTAATATCATGAAAGCAGAATACTACAGTTATTGCAAATTATTATAATCACTTTGACTTGTCGTTAACGGGGACATAGAGGCCATACGTGACGAACAAAACGTTAAAAAGCTCCGGCTGACCCGAGAGGAAGCATGAAAATGTATGGACCATAATGTCAATTGATTTCATGTTGCCATGAACAACTATGTGCAAAAATAAGAAGTTCTTACAGCTAACTCAGCCGAAATAATTGGCGTAATACATTTCCATACCGGTAGAAAAATCTGCTTCGATGAAACAGTCATAAAAAAACTCTAACCGTACGATATTGTATGTTTTCTACGGTATTGATTTATGATACGAGGGAATTCCAGATGACAGAGCCAAACGTTCTTGAACTAAATATTTATACACGTGCAAATGCAAAAGTGTGTTTTAAATATTAGCCACACATTCGTGAAATTTCGCCAAATATTTTAATTTTGTAGTCACAGTGACAGAAACATGTTTATAAAACAAAGTTAGCTGCCAATACAAACACAATGGTCATTTATAAAAATGTAGATTATAAATGTAAATTTGGTTGTTTTTTTTTCACCAAGAAAACCTTGAAGATTATGACGGAGGTGTGTGGGATGAAATGCCAATGACAGACCGAAAAATCTGCTAACTGGAAACTACTACTTTCCACCAGAATTCAGAGCGTCGCGGTTTCTACAATGTTTTAGTTTGCTTCAGGTAGAGCTTGATCCGTTTAAGTTCCGCATTATATTTTGTTGATTTTCAGCTTCCTGGTGTTAGCCGGGGCTACTATTGTGCTGGTAACACAAGCCTCTCTCTATACTGCAGAAAAGACCCTAGTCTTATTTGTCTTCCAACATTTTAACTGAATTTCTTATATAAAAAAACTTCAAAATCCCTGCGTGTTATGTCTTGGGCCTGTGTATTATTAAGGATTGCGACGTTGTAATTTCGAAAGTTGACGCTTTAGTGGTTCTAGGAGATGTTTGGCACGACTCGTTTGTAGCAACTACAGGTTGCCGTTACAGCATAAGCTCGCGTACATGTGTATACTGACTTTGTACTGATAAATTACTTCTGAGTCCTTACAATCACGTCAAGAACATAGATTGGTGTCTGGTATTAACTGACCCTGACGCCAATTTAACCTGTGACGCTTTCACTGAGCATGTAACATATAGGGTATAAATATCTTATTCATCTCAACAATAGTGAAAGGCAGAAGATTGCATGAATGTTTTCGTTTGAATTGAAGCGCAAAATGAATGAAAAATCAGTTTTATTGTCACAATAAACTTGGCCATGAAGACGCTTGGTGTTCGAACTTCAGTAAGGCAAGGATCTAAGTAAAATTTATTTATTAGAGAGATAAAAAATGCTTTAGGAATGACACTCAGAACAAACTGCTGATTGATCTTAAGAATCTCTGGAGGTACAAAAACAATGTAATGTGAACGGGAGCGAGGTTTGTTACGCTATCAAATGATTATGGTTTTTATTCTAAATATGGAGTTGCCGGAAAGTTGTTTCCGTAATAGCTTTGAAATGTATTTTTGAATTATATGCATTCTGGGAGCTCACAGCCATGAGCGCTTATTCTGTGTTCCCAAAGACTGATAGTGTTCGCGCCCCATTCAGCATGCATCGTTCTGTAGTTAAGTTAGATCTTTGAAACAGCAACATTTATTAGATTTTCATAGCTGACCAGCGTTTGTTGTTAAATGTTCTTTTGATGCGCTTGTGAGGGTCTTAACCACTTTTCGAAAAAAAGTAGTGTTTAAAAATAAAAAAACTGCGTGAAGACAATGACAAGAACGAAACGGTAGAGGAACAGTCAGCGCCTTGTTCGTCTATCTTCTCGTTCTTTTACGTGTTTTGCGCTGTTTTTTTTTTTTAATTTTTACACATCAAATACCAGCGAGCCCAAACTTTTACGTTAGTAAGAAAAATGAATGATCAGCCATTTTATTGCCTATTTTCAAATCAAAGGACTCATATGTTAAAAATGATAGACCCGTTTCCTTACTGACCACATTTTCTAAACTCTTTGAGAGCGTAGTAGTACTCTTTTCTAGTTATTTCAATCTCATATTAAATGAATCAGAACGATGTTTTCTTAATTTTGAGAGTGTTGTGCACAAGCTATCCAAATGCGGGGTTTGCGTGGCGTTATGTTTGTGGTTTCAATCGTATATTTCTGGGCACATTGACAACGTTGGTGTTAACGATGTGTTAACGACATCGAATATATGATCATCTTGCGTTTCTCAGGGTTAAATCTGAAGACATTTGCTGCTTACGAGTTTCGCCAACGCTGACCTCTTTTGTGCAAACATTCAGTGTTCCTTCAGTTCGCTGATGATACTAAGATGATCAAACATATCAAATTGCATGATTATTTTTCGAGCTGCTACAGGAGGACGTAGCTGATATCTGGTTATGGTGTGATCAACAGAATACGCGTCTAAACCGTAGGAAAACGTTTATTATCCCTTCATCACGCAAATATCGTGCGCTTATAATTTTTTATAAACTGAACACTCAACTATTACGTCGCGAAAATTGCGAACCTGACTTCAAAGTTTATGTTGATTCATCCCTTAGCTCAATTAATCATCTCTCCAATTTGGTCAATTTATGCTTGCGACGTTAAGGTTTGTTTTCGCGTGCACGCGTCTTTAAAAAAAAAAGCTGTCATGTTTAGTAAGATTTTACACTTTTATAGTGCGTTCAAACCGTCATGTCTCGTCAGGTTTTACGCCTTTATTGTGCGTTCAAAACTGGAAGTCGACTCTGTAGTCTGGAATGCTGCATTCATAATGGTGTTCGAATCACAACCGGGAAGCGAAGCAACTCGTTTTCATCATCATATGCGCGTAAACGTGCGCTAAAATTTTTAGGCAGCTGCGTTCACAACCGCTTCCCGAATGCGGTTCAGCTGCGAGTGTTAGTGAGGCAGCACTGTTTGGAAGCAACTAGCTCTGAGAACTTAGAATGTGTGCTGAGAACGTTGGCATTCATTATGTACTATCGTAATTATGGCCGCCGATTCTTTTTTAGCTAGGAGTCAATGTTGATTGGGCTGTACTTACAAACACGGGTAGCTTGCCAGAGTTACCAGTATTGCCGAGATTATGCATTTTTAAAGAAGACTGTACGTAGCAGAATACCTTGCCCTATATTTGCTTTTCCGTTTTCTCTATATAACTATTGCGTGAATTGTCGTCACCGCAACACATTCTACGCGAAAGACATGTGATCATTTTTTCCCGGTTTATGAATTGCGATTTTAATGCACTGAACCTCGTGTTGGCCAATTTTGGGTCTGGGAGGGATTTCAAAGTGCACTAGCCGTCCATATTTACTAACTCCACTGTTCTGTTTTTCTCTGTGTTCTGTTATTTTGTGTGTGCGTTTTTTTATAGATGTGGCCGTGTGTCTAGGAGTATACAAATACCAAGGCCTCGGTTGTTTTTGAACAAAAAAAAGATAAAGTGATGCAAGTAAATTAAAAATTGAAATTTATACATAACTAAAAGTGTAGAACATTTCTTCAACATCATCATTTTTCGATGTATTTATTTGAATTTGGTTAGCTTACTTTATTTCAAGGTGTTTTAATGTCGATTTTCTCTCCATAACCTTCAAGCCCTGAACGCAACTTAAAACAAAAGCTGTTTATTTAAGTTATGTCATCTTGAAACACTTTCAATAAGATATGAGACTAGCTACGTTCGGTCTTATATCAGAACGTGCATCACAGTAATTACCTCGGACATTTACACGCCAGCTATCCGAGCTTTCGTGTCAGAGGCCTTAGCAAACGCAATTTGGAACAGTCGCAATCCCATTTGGTCCCCAATGGATTGTCGGATGTCCGCGGAGAAAGGAGGTCTAAGACACTCGCTGTACTTCGGCGATTACTTCTGGATTGCTTCTGGTGCCCGAACAAACGCGGGATCCCTAGGCTTCTTCCTTCATGTTCTTTCCAAATAGTTATATTGGAAATGAAGTAGGAGTAGCTTCAGTTTCTCGATGTTCCTTTTCTTTCCCAATATGGCATTAGTGGAGGAGCGCTATATGGCTGCATGTGTTGCATGAATAGAGATCTTTAAGTACCGGTTTGTTTCCACTGTATTTGTTTACTGAATGAGGAATATGGTAGTGCTCTGACTCAGAACACTTACGCCTCTGATTGACCGCGCGGGATAGGGTCCCCTAGGGTCAGGCGATGTCTTTTGTTTTCAATAAATATCTTCTGACTCACTCACTCTGACTCAGAACCCATCTCTCGACCAAGAACAAAGAAACGCCATCGTGTCTGTTACTTTGTGCATCTCTAGGACAGCCAAGTACCGTCACCTAAGAAAATATCGAAATAAAACGTTCAGCACAAAAAAAAAAAAAAAAACTTCAACCAACCAATTTTAAATCGAGGTATAATGAAAATTGTTCTTGTGAATTTAGACTGGCACACCCCCTCTGTAGACTAACTTGATTATATCAAAGGGTGATCTGAGCTTTCATAACATTTTGTTACACTTGAGTTTCTAAGCCTGGAGAAACGGAATGCGTCGCCTATTTAGTTTTTATTCTTTGGCCTACATACGGCGGCATTTGCTTACACGGCCGTGCGCTGTGGTCGTTTATGGCAGACCTGCAGTGGGCATATTACACGTAATCGGATTATGGCTAAATATTATTTGAATAATTATGCGCTTCTTTGCGATTCATTTAGGATTAACCTAAAGGGTGATTTGGTTACAGTATACGAAGGAGGTGAGCCGGTCTTTGTTTTTTTCTTTTGTGGGTTGTTCTTTTTTATACCATTAAAACCAAGACATCTGACGCCTAAATCAAATAAATGAAGGATTATTCGCTGAACTGAGACTGACAAAATAGAAGATAAAACGCGCAGCGGCCAATGGGTTGTTCCTCAAAACTACGACGCGCGCCAGCCAATGGGACCTATCCATCAGATTTCGGCTTCACTGCGCTCCATTGGCAACTGAGAAACTAGGGGACGTTGGGCTAGGCTTTTCGCGCGGCTTCAAACCTGGGAACCATCAGATCGCGGCTTCACTTGGCTCCAATGAGAGAAGAGAGTTTAGGTGCCGTTTGGCGAGGCTTCAAAGCTGAAGGTGTCAGCTCGTGCCATGGGACAGCCAATGATTTTGTATTAAAAACTTCACCCTTCACCGCAGTCACACGAATCTCAATATATCTTCATCAAATGCAAAGTCGGCGACGAAACAAAACACCCCACGTGGATACCGACCGCACCGACGACCAACAGGAACGAAAATTGTGGAATGTAGAGAGAACTCAGTAGTTTAGGTAACTGAATATAATATATTGGAGTAAAAACTGATTAGAAAAGTTCACATGTTTCCTTCCTCGTTCATCCTTTGATCACGAGTTTTCGCACAGACGGCACCCGCTGGGCCTTTGTCGCCGCCCGAAAACGACACCGACGAACATTATCTGGTTCCACTTGGATGGGTCCTCTCCCTCCTTCCGTATGGGCGCATTTACTTTTATTTACATCACATCCCCCTCCCCCAAATGACAACGCCATTTTCTCAGCCTGTTATGTGTGTGTTGTTGCAAGTGAGTGAACGGGTCTTTAAGAACCGTCCACATGCCTGCAACCAAGCATGACCGAGTGTGACAAAACCAGTTTTTAAGCCTCTTGCGACAGCGTAGGACTGGATGGGCTGCTGCAGAGCAGGTTTTAAACCGTCGCAAGAGACTTAAAAACCGTTCTCGTTTCAGCTGGTCCTACTCGGTAGAAAGTGTGTTAACGAGACTTAATTGTGTTTGTCTCGTAAGCGTTGATCCTCGGGGGAATTTCAGCAGGCAAGATCGTGCCTTGCTATTTCTGCCCAGAAGCACGTTCTGGGCCCTAGCTAGGCCCCACTACTGTCGAGGCTGCAGGCTCTCGCGGAAAAGAACCGGGTCGCGCACTGAAACCGGTTTTCCCTAGCGTTTCCTTTGGCCTAGCACATTTCGCAGCTCCGCAAGGTACTTTCCACTTCATCAGCTCTAGAACGCTTCTGTTGTCAGCTGCCGATGATTCCAAACACTGCCGATATCGATGGCAACACTGTCGACGTCTTTCCTCCCCATGCTTGGCAGCGTCGCCGTCACCTACACATAAAAAAAAAAAGAAGGGGCAGAGTGGCTTAGACCTTTGGTGCGTCGTTCACGTGCGCCAGCGCTCTTGAGTTCAACACCACCTCGATTGCCTGTCGAGGTTGTTGCCAGCTCGTCAAAATGGAAACATTTAAAACCTAGCGCTGTCTTCAATGAAAGCTTCGTTAGTCACACGAGGCGCTCGTAGAATCCGCCCCAACATGGGACCCGCTCGACGATGAACTTCCAGTCGATCCGTGCGTTGGAGAAGTAACCGAGGACCTCGACATCACGTAGTGCGCTCCAAAGTTGCTGCATATCTTTGCTGGCTTTCATGGACTAGAATGTCCTTGGCGCTGTAGATTATCTCAGTAACACTTCTTTACAAAGTGAAACTTCTCAGCGCCATTAAGACGAATGACTGCATGGACATGCCTCTGACGAGCTCCAAGTGAACCGCTTTGTTGACTGCGCACCTCAACAACGTAACGTAGGACTTTTGCACTGCATTTTTCCCTTTCACGAGCAGTGGCACGCCGAACTTAACTCCAGTCACAGGCTCAAAGAGTGTAGCCGGTGTTACTCGGTCGCGAGAAAGTGGGGCTTTCACCTCCGTGGCTGGGCGGGCGTTTAAACACTGGCACGTAATACATTTTTTAATTATGTTCTTCTCCAGCTTTCGCGCGCTCGCACCCCTCTGTGTAATACTTGTCGATGAGACTGACGAGCAAGAAGTTCACCCAAGCCATGTCGTCTCGTCCATAACCAGATATGTCGTTCGCTGTACGGCTTGCCGCTCTGTTGAAATGTCCCGCTGATACGAAGAATTCCGTCGTTGTTCATATACCACTATGATGTCTCGTAGAGCGGAGTCCAACGCGAGTCGCTCCCCTCCGTGTCCAAACCCAACTTCTTCATGCAAGTCCTCGTCTTCTGCGTGTCGTATGCAGTATTTCTAACCCTGCTCCAATTCGAGGGCTGTTAGTTGACCGTCTTCTCTCATTAGATGCCGTAGTTTGTAGACATAGCGCATAATCCATGCTGTGTTTCGAAAGAGTCGAGAGGCGTCGCTGTAGCGTTCAACGTTCAACACCGCGGGAACTGCAGGACTTCTGCAGGACTTCTGCAGGACTTCTGTTGCTCGTCTCTCCTCCGACGGCATCGGAGGAGAGTCGTGCGCTCGCGGGAAGTGGGGCCAGACGTTCTTCAGCTCCTTCATCCACGGTGTTCCATGCCAACACAGATAACTGAACAAATTGAACGACTGCCTAGCTGGTATACATTGTTTTGTAGAAGTATACAAAAACGCCTGCATGGTCTTTGTCTGCTTGTTGGACTTTGTTTCTTAGGTGCTTCCGTCCAAAGTATGCTGATATCTTTTATATTGCAGCTCTTGGACGCCAGTTTCCGGCATTAACGTCGTCGCCGTCGGCGTCGGCGTAACCGCGCGTTGCATTATGGGACGTTTTCCCGCTAAACTTAGCGGGGAAAATTTTTCGCTAAATTTAGAGGATATATTTTTTTGGCGAAACTTATGGAGATACTTTACCACCAAATATAGCGGGGAAAGTTTTCTGCTAAATTTAGCTTGGAAATGTTTTCCGCTCAACATAGCGGGGAAATTTTCCGGCTGAATTTAGCGGGGAAATATTTTCCGCTGGATATAGCAGGGAAAGGTTTTGGCTAAATTGAGTGGGGAAACTTTTCCGCCAAATTTAGCGGGGAAATTTTCCAGCTATATGGGGGAGGGGAGCAGGAGAGGAGGAGGAGAGGAGGAGGAGATGGAGGAGGGGCACACCCTCCCCCCCGTACCCTACCCTCCTCCTCCTCTAGTGCTACGCTCTAGTTCGGCGTTACAGAGCATTGTAGAAGTCTAATTCTTTCGCTCTTCTCGCGGCTTTCGATGGCCGAATCAATTTCCGAAATCAGTTTTGTCACCTGGGATCGCAGCACAGCTCTCTTTCCTTTTTTGTCGCTTCAAGGCCTGAATCCCGTCGCTTCCGTTGGTAAATCCAAGATGGATCCAACTTGTTCAAGCTCGTTTTTTTTTTTGTTTTGTTTTTGTTTGTAGCAGTTTTCCTCATTTCAGGTTATCGGCACCAACTTTTAAATTTGTTAAATTAAAAAAAAAAGCTCAGTGATTTAGGAAACTGAATATAATTTATTGGTGTGAAAACCGATTAGGCAAGTTAAGATGTTTCCTTCCTTGCTCGTCCTTCGAGCAAGAGTTCGCGCACGCACGGCACCCGCTGTGCCCTTTCGCCGCTCTCGGGGGGAGGGTGTCGCCGCCCGAACGTGACACCGACGAACACCATCTACTTGCTCTTTTATGGGCCCTCCGCCTCCTTCTGTGGCGTGCTTGAGGGGTGCACCTTGCTCCGTTGTCGCGTTCAATTTTATTTTACAACAAAAGTTCCGGGATCGCAGCTTGTAACCACACGCAATGGCTGCCTTAAAAACCTTCGAACTAAGTCGACAACTGCTAATGAAAGGCGATCAAAACATGATTATCGTATGTTCTCAGGGCAAAGCACAGAACATATATACATCGTATTAAAATAAGGTGCTCGCGTATTGGGGCGGCATAGTGCATTTGAACTCAAACTCAATGGAACACGTTTTTTTTTGTTTAATTATAATTGACACCGCGCGACTCACGGAAACTAAAAAAAGTTGTAATTGGTGTGAAATAAAGATATGCCGGTCCAATTTGGCACTGCGAAAAACTGCGGGGATTGTATTAAACCAACCAGAATCATCGAAATCATTGACTGGATTCCGCCCGGCTTGAAGTCAGGTTGCTCCTACCGAGCGCAGATTGAAGTCGGAGCCACATGATTGACACCCGAACGAGACCGTGTCCAACATTAACCTGACGTTTTGGCACGGGTGACGTCAAAAAAGGTTATGCCGTTCGATGTCAACTTAAAGATCCAACGGCGCAGTGTCGTCGTCGATAGAAAGCACCACGATAATCCATGATGGCACGGGCACTGAGGCCATGAGAGATTAGACAGAACGTTTTCATCTAGCCTCAGAGTCGGTCACAACATCTCTTCCGTCCCTAACTTTGAACTTGCTACATCATCTTTTTCCCCAAGTCTGTCTAACTTATATTGTGCTTGTGTCTCGTATTTCCGGAACAAATATATAAAAAAGCTATCTATGAACTAAAAAAAAAATGGGTCATAACTTAATGGATAAAGACAAGAGAAACCGAAGCTGCTCTGTGATTGCTGCGCTGGGTGTTTCAAGACCTTTTTCGAGTTCAGGGGTCACACTGGATTTAATGTGTTTCCCACAGGTATTCAGTACTAAGACATATTTAAATTTATTATGGTGCCGAGGAGACGGCCGATTGAATATTGGTATGGCTGTTTACTTATGCTGGAAATAATTAAGCTCCCGAAAGACTTCATCCGCTTGCGTCGTAGGAGGCATCTCAAAACAATGAAAGTGATGCAGCACTCCGCTACGCTTATATATGACCCTCTGACGTCTCGTGCCCAGATGCAAAACTTTTCTCACTATACAAACAAGGCTGTATTTTTGACGTTTCCTTTCTTGTTATTAAAATAATGGTTTTATTGGAAACATTGTTAATACCGATCAAATGTGACAAGAGGTAAAGAAAAAGAAACAAGTTATCAATACACCTAAGTCGGCAAATAACTGCCTGATATAATGAATTCATTAACCATCGTCACATCGCATCACGTTCGAGTTGTTATATTTTAAGGATATTAAACTTATATCTTACGAAAACAAATGATATAATTTTGAATCTTGAATTAGAGAAGACATTTTCATTTACAGTAAAAAAAATTAGGAAAACTCCGGAACTTTCCACAGAACACTCGAGTGCCACATTGAGTTTTTCGTTTGAGCATGCATGTGTTTCTAAATATTACTGCAGGTATACAGCATCCTTTGCGTCATCTCGCAATACCAGCGTTACAAGGAGGTTCGACTCACATCGGGGCAAGCACAATCCGGAGTGGTAAGCTGTGACACATCCCTCTTTGCTTGATACTCTATCGTATCGTGCCACCTGCCGGTACTGAGTTGTAGCACGGGTGCCTAATTAAACGCACTCACTTCAGATACACTGCAATATTGTTTGCCAGATTTACGATTCACATAAGTAATTGGTACTTAAAAGCACATCAATGTTTGTTTTTGTCGTATATGCAGTGAAAAGATTTTCGCTCTTTAGAAGAAACATAAAAAACATTCATTTAGTTGAAGTATAAAAAAGGACTCGACGTAGAGAGCTTTAAAAATAAAAGCGAAGAAATTATAAATTTATTTTGTGGCTGTGCTTCTAAATTTTATTTTATTAAACAAATTAACCCCCAACTTGTGTGATCATACTTATTCGTTCACGCGAAATTTGCCAACCTTAACTGGCTTCTAAGACAAACCCTTTGATTGTTTTAATTATTCATATTTGTAAACTCTCTCAATGAACATGGCAATTTGGTAAATTGAAAGGCGTCTTGCATTACATCCCTGGGAAGTTGTAATTTGCATTTATTCCTGCATGAAAATCTCGCTAGAAAGAAAGTTTGAATCCTACGTGCTAGATTGACAAAAAAATCTGACACGCCCCGGCAAAAGAAAAAGAACTAATTTCTAATGCATGTGGATTTTCCGAAGTGCAGACGTGATCTCAATTACGTGATCCCTTCTGTGCAATAAGACTCTAGCAAACTGCGGGCACATCAATTGAGATTCGTTCCCTTCGGCTGGGGATCCGTAAGTCGGCATTTTGTCAAGGGTTTATAGAGGCAGCAAAGTATATCTCGCAAAGCTAAGTGAAAGTAATTTTTGACTTAACAAATTATAATCAGTAGGTTCTGAGCAAAGTCATCCTCTGGAGAGAGTAATTAGCGAGAGTAATTATTTATATCTAGGCAGAGCAACATGTAATTGCAATTTCGCAGTAACGATGGCAAGTTTTAATTCTGCAATTCTACTTAGTATGAAATGCTGTAAATGGCAATCAGTTGAAAAGTCTTGTAAAGAGGGAAGATGTCAGCAATTCTTATTTAAACTGACGACAAATAAAAATTAGAAAAGCATGTTTTCATTGCTTATGTTTGAGTTTCAAATCATTTTTAATATCGATGGTTTTTATGCACATCCAAAGTTTTTCACCCAACCCATAAACAAAATGTTAAAATGAAACCAAGTGTGCATCGGCACTGCCATCCGCTGTAAATAACACTGGTGAAAATAGGATCATGTGCAAAATACATCTGTTTAAACACCAAGCCAATAATTCGGCCCTCAAATTGTTTGTTTATATCTGAGCACCTCGCGATGTTAAAGATGCACGGCGAATGCGTGCCGCCGTGAAAGTCTGTTTTCATGTTACTTGGACGAACAGGGAAGGTAACCTTAAATTGAGGTTCTCGTGTTACGTGTTCTTTGTTTGTACTTTCAGAGACATTGTGCCTACGAGTTGTCATTCTTTCTCATAGATAGGTCCAGTTTACAGATATATCACAGCACTGCATTATCTCATTTAATAGTAACGAGTTAAGTGCTGAGGTTTGCTCCCCACAGATACGGCGAGGAATAGCTCGCTGCAGTGTGACAACTTTTTTAGATAATTTCGTTAGAAGCGATCTTTCTTCTGATCCTGGTTCCGTCTGCTGTCTGAGTCAGATAAGTTTGTTATGAGATTCAGTACGGGTGCAAGATATCAACGATGACATTTTTGCGCAGACTCCAGCACGTTGGGCTTAAATGAAAATCAGCATTATTGCCGCGAGCGCAGCTGACCAAGTAGGCAGCGCACCCGCGGCCCAATGGTTATCGCGCTTGCCTTCCACGCACAAGGCCAGGGTTCGATTCCTGGCCGCGTCAACACATTTTTGTTGACGCTGTAACGTGATGTTCTGGTTAATTCGAGAACCGTCTTGGGGGGCTAATTCGAGGTTAGAATGTTCTACGCACCGAACCTTCTACGCCGAATGTTCCAGAAGCCCACGCGTGGACAAAAGGGGCTCCGCTCCGCCTGGCAAGCCGAGTCAGTCTCGCCCCAGCGCTCGATCCTGCGGTTTCGCCGACATGGACGCCCGCGACGCTTTGCAGTTTTCTTCTGTTCCCTTTTGTTTTGGGCACAAGTTTGCCTTATTAAATGTCTAGCTTCTTCAGTTATCATCGCCTCATCAATTGTCATTCGTGAAAATATGACACATCCGTGGAAGGCCTCAGGTGCAAAACAACACGGCGCCAAAGAAAGCTCTCACCTTTGCTACATCACTACTCTGCTACTAATTGCTGTGCAAACGACAAGGTCAGCGATGTTCACAGCGCAATGAAGGACATGTTTCCGGCTGCAAAATAAGTCAAGAGGCGTTGCGCTCCAAAGCATATACAGGAGGCAACCACGTGTGGCGCAGGATGGTGTAAAGATTATTCCCTGCTACTCGGCTGACTTTTCAATAGTAGTATCCCAACTATTGGTGCAGTTGTGTTTAAAACACTAGTCATTATATTAAATACCGCATAAAATAGCGAAGAAAGTGTGACAATACCCTACCAAAAACGTCACTCAAAACCGCCATTCGCCAGCCAACTTTGCGGATTTACACCACGTTCACCTTGGTGTGACGTGAAGCCCGATAATATTAAAGGACGGTGTTGACGCGAGGTCGTCAGCGTAATGCGTGTCGCCTGTGTTACGAAATACCGGGACGCCATGTGACAAATTAGCGCGCCACGTGACACCTTGACTTGAGACTGGAAGATCACGTGACAGGATTGCTCCATGTAACACCGTAATGTCACATCGTGTGACATGGTTAAGTGACTGGTTGTGGCGTCACGTGGAGGTGGAATATATATCGGGTTCTTCGTTTTTGGGTAAAGCCCGATAATACCCGATTTTCGCACCCCCGAACAGTTTTTATGAAAATAAGATTATACCCGATTATTTTTTCGAATACCGGTCTTGGAATCAGCTGGATTTATGAAAAATAAGAACTGTTCTGGGTCTTTTTCAGAACTGCTTCCTCGGTCACTTGTTTGAAGGTAACAAACTTCTTCGCTTTGCGTTAGCTCTGCATATATTCACTACGAAATGAGTCAGGAGGCGGAAATATACTGTAAGATTAAGCACCATTGCTATATCATATACGTTGCTGACTTTTGTTTGTGTAAATAGCACATTTCAGGTACCTTCCCTTCATAAATAAGGCCCGAGAAAAACTTGATTCCCTAATGGCTTCAGAATGGCCGGATTTCTCCCCGTTTATCAGCCTGAAAAATGGCGCCCGATTTTTACCCCCGATTTAAAAAAAATATAAAACCCGAAAACGAAGAACCCTAGATATGTCGCACCACATTCGATTTACGTTAAACTAGATATCCTCAATACTCGCTTAAAGGTGTCCTCCGACCTTATGCGTTAGATTGAAATGCTATATTATTAGAGCGCAGCACTTAGGAGCCCGTTTCCGGGTTGAGTGACGTCGGCGTAACCGCGCGTTGCATTATGGAGCGTTTCCTATATTGACGCCATACGTAACATCACGTGACGTCACACGAGACTTTTCACGGCACGTGGCATGTGACATCACGTGACGTCACACCTCAATTTAGCGGGAAAATGTCCCCTCTAAATTTAGCGAGAAAATTTCCCGATAAATTTAGCGGGAAAATTTACCCCCCAAGTTTAGCGGGAAACTGTTACCGCCACATTTAGCGATAAGTTTTACCGCTAAATCTAGCGAAAACAATTCCCCTCTAAATTTAGCAAGGAAATTTTGCGGAGAGAGTTTTGCTAAATTAAGCAGGTCATTTAGCGAACATTTTACGCCAAATTGGAGAGGGTCAAAATAGGAGGATGGGAGGGTACGGGGGAGGAGGGGCGTACCCTTCCCTCCGTATCCTCCCCTCCTCCTCAAGAGATGCGCTCCAATTCGGCATTACAGAAAATTGTAGACGTCTTTAATTTTTTTGCCTTTCTTTTTTTAATAACCCATTTGCGTCGACCAATTGCTGGAGTGAATTCGAACAATTGTCGCAGAGCACGACGGTGAAGTACTACCCTTCCCCCGCCGACCTGGTCAACGGGTCCTCAAAGTCCAGCCTGCTTCAGCAGCAACCCAAGGTGGTCATCGAGGTGAGCACCACCACTACCACCATGTCCAGCTGTCCGCAGACGCACTTCCTGGGCTCCACGACGCCATCTGGGACGTCCAGTAGCGTCTCCAGGTACGCCTCGTAATCATGTGCAATGTTTGCGCGATGTCTACGAAGATATTCTGTTCACCTCCGAGTTGACAGAGCGGTGTGTGCTGGGTGCTTTCCGGGCAGACCAATTTCCTCCTTTTGATCACCTGGCCCTTCTTTTTTTGTGTGTGGTCATGTGAGGGGCCATGATTACCCTGTGAAAGATCAGAAGTTTTTGCAGGCCGTTTTTCCCTCTCCGCTACTCTCTCCCCCCTAAAGACGCTGTCACAGCGCGTGCACGCCAATAGTCTTGTCTGCAGTGTTCCGGTACTTGTAGAGGTTTGCAGAGATCGTTGCGGGACCGACGTAAGTTATCTTTGAAAACTAACTATTGACATATCCCTAGTCAATGTGTTTTGTTTAGAAGCAAAAAACGCCCGTTTCATTTAGCAACGATTTCTTATATACAATTCAATGTAAACTAAAAGAGGAAAAAAAAAAGGTTCGAGGTCCACCTGAGCACTTCTTATGAGTTGTGAATACGAAAGCATGCACGGCCATTCTTCCGCTCCCTTATTTCGTCTGCGGCTTATTTGCGTCGACGGCGAGGGCGTGCCCTTTCCCCGCCACTCTGACCTTGGATGTTTCTTCTTATCGGCGCGCTGACGGACACGCAGCGTCATGGCGCGGCGGTCGTTGAAACTGATGGCCAGCGGCCAATGGGAGCCTCCCAGCCAAAGGGACTGAAGCCGAAATTCATCAGCTTTACTCTGATCTTTTGGGATCGTGGAAACTAGGTGCCGTTTGGCTAGGCTTTTCGCGTGGTTTTATAGCTGGGAGCTGGCTTCATTTGGAGAAAGGATTTAAGGTGCCGTTTGGCACGGCTTCAAAGCTGATGACGTCGGTTCGCTCCATAAGACAGTTAATGCTTCCACATTAAAAAGCCTCGAGCGCCCTATTTTTATTATACCAGAGCGGCGAGGAACCGCCATAGGATGAAGCGCGAGAGACATGCTCGTCAAAACTCTCCGATCCAACGTGCGAACTCTTTGAACGACGTTCGGAGTCGAGAGGTTTCGTCGCACCGGAGAGTCGGATTCCAGCACCGGAGCGTCCGGCTCTGGCATGCTGCGACCAAATTGCTAGACACTCGCCGTACCGTTCTCCGACTGTTGAAGGGCCGCGGCCAATGGCAGCACGGATGACGCGAGCGTTATGCTGTCACCTGAAGATAGGCCCGTTCGGGAGAAGAGGACCGGGGAAGCGGATGTAAGCGGTGTGTCACGCGAGTCCTTCGTGGTGAAATGAAGGCAACGGACGCCATGGAGTTTTCACGCGCCCACAAAACGAGCTGCCGATTTCGCACGTCCATAGCAGGCCGGCCGTCTGGGACCGATCCAGACCGTTCGAGACGTTAATACACTCCGTTTTTAGAGCGCAGCTCTTAGGCGCCCGTTTCCGTCTTGATCGGCGTCGCCGTCGCCGTCGGCGTAACCGCGCGGTGCATTATGGGTAAATTTCCCCACTAAATCTAGCGGAAAATTTCCCCGATAAATCTAACGGAAAAATTTCCCCGCTAAATATAGCGGGCAAATTTTCGCGCTAAATATAGGGGAAAAATTTCCCGCTAAATCTAGCGGAAGATGTCCGCGCTAAATCTAGCGGAAAATTTTCCGCGCAAAATCTAGCGGAAAATTTTTCGCGCTCGGAAAAATGTCCCCGCTAAATCTAGCGGAAAAATTTCTTGGGGGGTCACATGACCCCGCCCCCCCCTTCTCGAGGTCAGGACACGAAGGTCACGTGACCTCAGGGGGTCACGTGACGCCCGAGCGTCACGTCACCACACCCCCAGGTCACGGGACCCCCCATCCCGGAGAACACGTGACCAGTGTTGTACGGAACGGCGTTTCTGGAACGCGTTTTTTTTTAGGAAGAACGAAGGAACGCCGCCGTTCCATTTTACATAGGTGGAACTGGAACGGGAACTCGTTACATTTTTACTGGAACGAAAAGAGGTACGGCGTTCCTTTTTGTTTTTTTGTCCAGTGGGGTAATTTTTATTTTATAGACGGAAATTATAGAAGTACAAAAAAAACCTTTATGAAGAGCAGGATCTCGTTAAATGTTTTGTTACTTAGGGTTTATTTTGTGTGGCCCTCGCTTGGCAACAGTCGGGTGCAGGAGAGCTAGCGAACACCGATTCTTTTTACAGTGCCCGAGACTGCGGTACAAAAAGCAAAACGTTTAGTCGAAGGAAACGACACAGAAGGAGAGACATTTCAAACTCAGCTACTTCCTTTGCTTCCACGAAACCTCTTACACTCAGAAATTTAAGGCCGACTAGATCCATTACTGAACTTCCACGAAGAGACCTACAGCTACGACAAACCAACAGGTTACCAGACATCGACCGCATCCTTGTATGCTCTATCGGTTAGATCATCGCCAGTAGGCAACTTGGCAGCACACTGTGATAGGTGCGGTTGCACACGCGTTCTTGCTAAAATGAGTATATTAAGACGACGAAGTCAACATATGACTAGAGAAAGTTTAGAGGCATTTTATATTTCGAAGCAAAAAGGTGCGTCAGTTCGCCTTCCCTCGTAATATTTGACAAAGATTGGCATTATTGAGTAAATTTGACACGTGCGGGGGAGGGGGTGGGGAGAGCGGTGATTTTATGTGCTTTTATGATCTGTGATGCTTGTCAATTTGTGTTTTCTTACGATTAATGAGTTGAGAGTCAGCACTCGGCTTGTACACTTCGTCTTCTTGTCCTCCATTGGTTTGGCGCTGTTTTACTTTAACATCGGTCACTTAAGAGATGCAGAAAAATTGACCTTTATTATCTCCCTCCCCCCCCCCCCCCCCCCCCCCCCCCCCGCCTTCAAATTGGACAACGAATCCGACCTTCACGAAGAAGAACTAGTAGTTTTCAAGACTGACCTTCCAAAAGCCCTACCTTTCCTTCACTTGCTCGCCTTGCGGACAGGAACTTCGAGAAGCAACTGTTGTAAGGTTCGAACAAGGGACTTAGTTAGATTGAGACGTGTGAGGATGTTGTATAACGCTCGCGCAATTTGGGGTAACAGTAAGTTTGGCTCGTCTGAGTCGCCCACCAGAAATGTGAAATATACCACCAGCAAATGAAACTCTGCTTCAGCTTGTTTTCTTCTCCTGGTGCCCTTTCGTCAGACCGTTCAAATTCGTAAGTTGTCATTTAATGGGATAGATTAAAAAAAACAACTTCGCTGGACTTAATTAAATATTGAAATTAGCACAATACAGAAGTAACGTATATGCAACGATACGTTCCATTTTTTTTTACTGTAACGGGAAACACTTCCTTTTTTACGTAGAGAACTTGTAACGGGAACGCGTTCCAAAAAGCAGAAGGAACGAGGAACGACCTGTCGTTCCTTTTCTTAAGGAACGTGTACAACACTGCACGTGACCCTCAGTATCCTTCCCTCCTCCGCCTCAAGAGCTGTGCCCTAATTCGGCGTTACAAGGAGTTGTAAAGGGCTTTTTTTTTTTTTTCACCTTACGATGACCAGCAGCGGACGCTTTGAGCCTTCCCAATGCCGTGGAAGTGTGACGTGAAGTTCGGGATAAACGCAGTAATGCGCGGGGTGCGAGGCACGTACTCACTTTTCTGGGATAGATCTTAAGGACCGCTGCGGTCCATCGTGATTAAGTGAGTTTGAGCCAAAAAAGCAACCTCGCGTGAAATCTTCACAAATTCCCGCTTTAATGGAATATAATAAAACAAATATTGTGTTTGTCAGGAAAACCAGGAAGGGCGAGGAGAATATTTTAGGTTTCTAGGCTAGGTGGCGCAAGCTACCACCCGTTATAAATACAGC
The DNA here is from genome assembly GCF_016920785.2 of Ixodes scapularis. NCBI lineage: Eukaryota > Metazoa > Arthropoda > Arachnida > Ixodida > Ixodidae > Ixodes > Ixodes scapularis. The sequence goes on along the minus strand of NW_024609861.1, from coordinate 474,370 downwards.
CATTAGCATCCACCCATCCATTCGGTAGAAGGATACTCGAAACTGGGCGGAGCTGAACGGAACGACGCGTCGGATGCCTGTGTCTCGAACTGTCATGTGCGGCGAGTCGGAGCAGCCATCTTTCCGACAATCCGTACGTCGGATCAGATATCTTTGTCGCGCATACGCCTCGCACTTGACAATACATCTTCTCTTTGCACAAAAAGAATCTTCCAAACCAAAATTTCCCTTACTGAAACAAACAATCAGTCATTAATTCCAAGTCTTTTCGGAGTTTTAATTACGCGACGGAAGCGAGATCGTCACTTCTGGTGAGACAGAGTCGCTGCGATCGGTAATGTACGCATGTGATCCGAACCCCTCCTTGATGAACGCGTGCCAGATGACCTCGTGGACAAATGATGGGCTCCTATTTTTTCTGAAGCCTTATTGGTCAGGTACATGCGTGTCATGATAATTTGTGACGGATTGTTAAAAGGCACCCAGGCCTGGTAACCCCAGGGAACATCAGCAAAAACACGTTAGCGCGCACCCCCGAGTGACATCAGCCGATCGCCCGCTGCCGAGTAAGAAGTAGTAAGTCTATCCGGTGGTTAGGAATTAGCGCAAAACTAACCGAAGTGTTAGGAAAGTGCCCAAAGTGCGAGCAAGTTAATGTTGAGTTTCGCGAGCCTGTGCTTCAGACGCCCCCGCCCAAAGTTCCTTAGTAGGATGTGGGTGGTGAATTGTTTGTACGAGTTGATTACTATTCCAGGTAATCCGAGATTTCTCTATTGGATCCCGTTTAAACATCAGTAGGAGTCATGAATTGCCTGAAAAGCTTGTGAGATTTGCCAGCTGAACGAATGAGGAAAAATACAACGAAGGAGGAAAAATAAAATAAATAACCTACCAGCTTCTGTGCGAGTCATTGGGTATCAGAAATCGTTAAGTCTGACAACGGTCATTAGTTTTTCTCCTCGGCGTTCCAGGAATTTTTGACAACCTACGGTACTGAACGCGTAACGAGCAATTTCCGGCACCCGTAGTCCAATAGGGGGAAAGAGCGCGCGATAAAACCGCCTAAAACTTTACAAACGAATGTGAACACTCCTTATCTAGTCTTTTGAACTACCAAAAAACTTCGTCCCTACTAGGATACAGTTCAATCCAGTTGTTGATGGGTGAACATTCACGTGGTAACGTATCCTGCGTCTCAAAATTGTCGGAGCTCCTAACGGTGGACCACGCGAATTGGAGACAGCGTGATGAAAGATGTCGAATGCGATAGAAATTAATTTTGACGAACGTTATGTCGCAAGGCCCCTCCCTAGTTCCTCTCCAGGTCGGTGAATCTAGCTCCAAGGAACAAGCTCCGTAGCCAGGGTTCACCAGACGTATTCGAGAACAAGATTCTACTAAGCTGAGGAAAGTGGTAACAATCTGCGCAGGAACGAACGGCAGTTGCTTGTGGTATTGGGTCCAGCACCAAAGCAGAACGTCTCCGAACAAGTGGGCCCCGGTAGATTGCCACCTTATGATGAGATCCGGGGCATCCCTTCAGCGACATCGGTAGGCCAAGGCCGACACAGATCCTCGTTTCATGGCCATAACTCATATACGAGCTCTAACAATAAAATAAGAAAAAAAAAATGGCATTCACGGACGGCCGATTTGCACATATAATGTGCAAATCGGCTGTGCCTGAATGTCATTTTTTTGGATAAAAGTTCTCGACACTTATCTTTGGCATAGAACCACAGATGGCGCTACCAAACCTTGCTGAATATGGTCGAACGACAGACAGCGCTTGTCAGCCACTCGCGATCGATTGGTTCCCGTGTGGACGAGCGGGAGTGGTCGGCCGCTCGTCCATTTGAGAACCCATCGCTTGCGAGTGGCTGAAACGCGCCGTCTGTCGTTCGGCCATTTTCAGCAAGGTTCGGTAGCACCATCTGTTATTCTGCGCCAACGGAAAGTGTTGAGAACTTTAATCACCTTTTTTTTTTTAATATGCAAGTCGGTCGCGCTAGATTGCAATTTCGGGTTTATTAGAACGCTTCGAGCTCGTAGACTGAGTTATAATCATAAACCGAGGATTTAAAAACGCACTTTAGTGAGCCTTTAAAGCCCGACCTTCAAAATGTTTTTAATCAGGCTGAAAATAGTCCTCGCCACCCTTCCCATTTCCCCTTTCAATACTGCAATCTTGACAGCGGGGGGGACTCCTTTTGTTGCTGTATCTTGGGGCTGGATGAGCCAGGAAAAGCTCCCGGCTTTTCCAGCCTCAAGAGCCAGCGACAAACAGAGTCTCCCCGCCGTCAAGATAGCAGTGGGACAGGGGGAAATAGGAAAGGTTGTAAAGAAAATTTTCAATATAGTTGAAAATTACTTTGCAGGTCTGCCCTTAAAGACTTTTGCAGCAATTCCTAGGCGCTCTTTGGTAACTCCAGGAACAAACACGTTCGTATTTTCTGCGTACATCATCAGCTGGGGAAAATCTACTATCATAGTAATATTCACGTACTCTTGAAGTGATAAAGCCCCTAAGATAAATGCCTGAGGGTCATCATGCTGTATTTTACTTATATTAGATATGATGCGGTTAAAAAAAACGTACTGATAACGATCTAATAAATAATTTCAATTAGTTTTAGCGCCACACCTCTTACACGCTAATTTTCTGGATTTGCTTATTAAGATGGCAAGTTGAACACTGTCGAACGCCTTGTTTTAATCTAGAGACAAGCCGATCGTGAGAAAGTGCTTGCTCCGCGAATTTATGCTTCTGGAAACCGTATTGCGCGTTAGGTATTCTATTTGGCTATATATGTTAAGGCCCTTGACACGTAGGCTACTGCCCTTCAGTTCCCTGATGGGTGATCCTGAATGAGGACTGCGATGATTCCATATAAAGAATAATTTGTCAATACAACGGTTGAATAGCTTGGGTTGTATTCTTGATAAGCAGATGCCAGAGCGGAGCGCTTCGTGGAGCGTGTTGAACGCTTCCTATGTCTTGCCCCAAACAAACCTTGGGTTCTTCTGTAGAAGTTGGATCAGACGCCTGAATGATACCGAGGCTCGTGGATGAAACCTTTTCATGTGATTCATCATTCCCGAGAATTTTCTGACCTGTGACGTGTTTTTTGGTTTTTTGTTTTTTTTAAGGCGCGCACTTTCTTCGGTCGCGGTAGATGCCTTTTTTCGTCGCAGACCATGACCAGGAACGGAGTTGTTGTGACTGCTAGCTTTCTCTCGTCTCGGTTCAGTGTGACTCCCAACGCCTCAAGGACCACCGCCAGGCGTTGGTCTTGCTCGTTCTTGTCTCCCACATAGACCAATATTTCGTCTATGTCATTCTGGACACCGTGAAATCCGTCAAGAAGTTCCGAAAATTCCCCGTGAGATATATTTGGTTCTTAGTCGATTCTACACCGGTGCCTCTTGTAGCAGTGGTGATCAAAATGCTTTACGAATCTCGTTAGTTCTCGACATTGGTCGGAGAAACTCACTTGGTATAACCCGGATATTGGGTCCAGCTTAGAGTATACGTTTGCGGCCTCCAGGCAGCTCATGACCATCGGCAGCACGAGTTGTTCTCGCCGCACCGACTTTTCCAGGTGCGTCAGGTCAACACAGATGCTGACCGCTCCAGAGGTTTTCTGAACAGTCACTATCGGTGCGCTCCACGCGGTAGGCACGGTCACTATTCAGGTGATGTCCTCTACCCGAACAGATTCTAGTTCCTTCTTGACAGCTTGTCTCGTGGGAATTTGTATAATCCACGGCGTTGCAACACTCACGGGGACAGCGTCGGGAACCAACCCGATGGCGTGTCCACAAGAGATCGAACCTATGCGCGAAAACAGCGTATGATACTTTGCAGCATATTTGGTTTCAGGAACGGCCACATCGTCCATGTAATGAACGAAGTTGTGCTTCGATCACTGGTAACCGTACAAGCGCATGTTCAGCGGTTTTGAATGACGTAAATCGCGTCATCACATGACCTTCTTTCGCAAGAGATTTTCGCCTAGAACTTCCTTCAAGATCCTCGAGAACTCGTTGAGTGGGCCTGGAAGATGCTCTGCTTAGTAAAGATGCTTTGATCGGCCAGAAAAAAAAGAAAAAGAAAATCGCTGACAACTTTTACGTCAGCACCCGTACCTGCTTTGCTCGCAATCGGTACCTTTTTTTGGATCAATGAATGGGGTTTATTTGCGTGCCTGCAAAGAGCTAAGTAGTCTGAGCACCAGTGCACTGTCCTGTTCACATATACATAAAAGTATGGGATAAAAACACAATCAGGCGAAAATGTCTGTACCTGGAGCTCGACAACGCGATCGGGTCACTTTGCTTTTTTAAAGCTTGAAATGATTTTAATGCACCCCGATCCAGACGTCCTATTGATACGTGCCTTTTTCGCCTAGTTTAGCAGGGAAAGTGGCGTCACGTGACTTGTACACCTTGAGAAAATTGACGGCACGTGACCCATACGTCAACTCAGTTCCCCCGCTCAATTCTGTGGGAAATTTCACGCCGTCTGGCCAAGCCATCAATTCAATTTCCCCACTAAATTTAGCGGGAAATTGACGTCACGTAACATTACGCCACTTGACCCATACAACACATCATTTTCCTCGCAAAATTTTACTTAAAATATACGTGACGTGACACACCAATTCCATATGATCCATTTCATGCATTAAAGGATATTGAAGGTAGAGTACGCTGCCAATATTTCTTTAGTCGATAATCCAATGCAATTAACTTACCTTTGTCCGAGGCTTCCATCTAGTTTATTGGAATTTTGTTTTTGCTTCGGCATACTTTTTTTTTTTTTTTAATGCTTGATTTTGCGGCAAAGCTCTAATCTTTCGTGAAGTTTTAAACAGCTGCTTCTTTGGTGCGATGAATAGCCATAATACCCACGAAATGACTGACGTGAACTTTCCTTTTGCGAAACCTTCTTCATTTGGCATCCAGGATCATGGATATCAAAATTATAATTCAGATTGAGCCTCTTAGTAGTCCCAACATCACTTTCAAAATAGTGCTGAAATACCTCCTTAATGGCGCGTTCAGTGGGAGGAGGAAGTCGTGGCGTAATATACAGAGGCTTTAACGCAAGCCTTCCTTGAGCAGTCATACACAGTGCACGCGTTCCCTGACAAGCGGCACGCGCAATACACTTCGAAGCTCTGGGTATGACGTCACAGCCAAGAGGTGAGTTTATCGCTGTTTGTTTCGTTTATTGATAAGTTGGGGTAAAATGCTTGAGATATTCATATTCATGGGATAAAAATGCACAAATTCACCTCTAACTTTTTTTTTTTAATAAACACTTTAGTCGTTTTTTTTAAGCGATTCTGAAGCGAAATATCGATTTCGCAAAATAAGGCCCTAGAAGCGTTGAACGGGACGTCATAAACTCCAAAACACCAGTCATACATCGATATATCAAACGGATGACCGTATTGTTTTTAAAAGAAGGGCGCGATCAAGCAAGAACTCTGACTTCACGATTCTTCTGGAACAGGGAAGCGGCCTCGCTTCTCCAGCTCGCTTCGGTTCACCAGCTCCACGGGACGAAGCGAAGAGGAAAGGGAATGATAATCATAACGTCACATGGCTCCTCAGTCTCGTCGGCCCTGTTCAATCGGCGCACTTCTTTTCCAAAAAAAAATACGGCCAGTTAAAGATATCGCAGTATGAGTGATGATTTTGGGCTTTGCAGCGTCCCGCCTATCGCTCCAGCCTTGTTTTGTGAGCTTGAAATTTCGGTTCAGTATCCCTATAACTTCGCTCTGTGCTTGACGTTAGAGAAATGCTCGTTGCTTTTTTTACTGTTTTGCTAGGTCTTGCCTTTTCAAAGGCTTTAACTACTGTTAAGGTTGGGCTCACTTGCAACGAATTCGACAAGTGTTAGTCTAAGAGCCCTACAATTAAGCGGTCATGAATAAGTCTGCCCTTCACACCACTGAACTCACACCTCTCGTCTAGCTCATTCAGTTTAGTAATGAACGGATCAGCGATTTCTCCCAGATATGCTTTTGTAGTCCACGTTTTTCATGTGGTCCCTGAAGTTTTGGCTTTGCAAGAGAATACTCTGCAATAACCTCATCATTTACGTTGAACGACCTCAAGATTTTACTTTCCTTTCTCTTTATTGTCAAACCCTTGCCTGGGTTTCATCGTCCTTTGTGTTCAGGTCGGTGGAGAACCTGAAGTCTTGGAAATTTTTTAATTCACGCCTTTCAGTCGCACACGTTGCCGAGATTGAAGGGTTTCGGCGGCTTGAATCAGGCCATGGCGTCTCCTGCTTCGATACGTCCCGCGAGCTCGGTGCTCTTGCTTTTATATTCGTTCGCGAGCCGCCAACGCCTCACTCTAAACAACAAAAAAAAGAAACACAGCCTCGGCCGTCCGATCTCGATGATAACAGAGCGTCGAGGCACGGCCGCAGGATGACACCACATAAAGAGCAGGCTCAGTGGCCGGTCACCTTTCACCAATGTGTAAATGCCGGTAGAATGTTATCGCAGTAATATAATGAGGTTAGTGCTATAGCCAGCCGGCAATAGCCGGGCGGCGCCGGCAAAGTGACAGCCCACAGTTATACCCTGCTTCGTTGTAAGTTGACGAAGGGCGAACGATAAGAAAACACCGCGTGCCGACGGCTTCAATATGCGCTATGCATACGAGCGCGACGCGCATATTTTGTAACATGATGCAGCGAAAAGCCTGATACTTCTTCGCAGTAAGTGCTCACTTGGGGATACGTAGTCACGTTTCGATTGGCCCGCCAGGGCCGCAGCTTCCGCCGTACTGGTATGTTATGCAATCAGGGCTTCCTGGCACACCCAGTATTTCTTGCTTCAGACACTAGGCTAGGCGGCGCCACCAGAGTAATTCATAGTTCACGTTTGAAGAAAGCAGCCGCCACTCCCAGGCATACCCAATGTATCTTGCTTCAATCGCTAGAGAGCGCCAAAACAAACAGCATTGCAGGGTACCTATACCCGCTTCCACTAAAAATTTGGACTCTAGGAGGACTGGATAAATAAAAAAAAAATATTATTAATGGGAAAGCATTAACTGTCCCGTGGAGCGAAGCCGGCGATGTCTGTAGCAGCGAAAATGCACCTAAATTCCTACTGGCTGCGACGCGTCATGTGACTCCATACTATAGGAACGGCATCATCGTTGCTCAGGAGCCAGCATAACTAGGTCGCGCAGCGAGAGGGGGGGGACGCCGGTATGCGCTGGCCTGAAATTAGGCATAACGTTAGGCCTAACGTTAGGCCTAACGTTGGGCCTATTGTTACGCTTTGAGGTCTGACGTCGTGAGCCGGTCTTCGCAGCTGCTTGACGTAAACGGGGACGCGGGTTTGCGTTCGTTTGACGCAACGTTACTAGAACTCTCAGTGGGGAAACTCACCGTTGAAACCTGGGCCGCTGGCGTCCACCGAGACCGAGCTAAATTAATGCCCCTGAATAAGAAAGGTAGCGCCATCTTCTCCCTCGTCCTCTGACGCGCACCTCTTTTATCTTTATGTTTTGCTTTTTACACCCACGAACCGACTGTAGTGCCGCCTGGATCGGGCCAAGATAGCAGACGGCCTTCCTATACTTGAATCAAAGCGCAGTCAAAGGCTGAAAGACACGCGCAAATACATACACACGGGCTAAAAGCGCACTGTCACGGTCTACCAGCCTCGAAGGATAGGCTCAAAGAAAGACGATGAAAGCCGTGCCGTTGCACAGTCGGCGTTATTTGATTGGCGGCATGAGCTCATAGCATGCACTGTACTCCGACAGCATAGGGATTCTGCTATACATTATTAGAGACGTTACTAGTGCTTTTTAATCTATGTACAAGTATTTACACGAGATGCGCTCTTGGTAAAGATCGGGCATCGGCAGGTAGTTGGGGTAGGCCATCAGTTCCATGATTGTTCGCGCGTTGTTCTCGAGGCTGTCTGTGGGTTGTCGTCGTCGTTAGTGCGACACCAGACGCACACGCGTGAACCAGATGATGTCTGAGATGCAGCATTCCTCCCTTCTTAAGGTGAATATCGGCCAACAGGTTTCTTGGGTCTTGTCGACCGCCGAAGAGCTGGGACGGCCTCGTCTTCCGCTGCGTCAGAATGCGCTCGTGAGGCTGCATCTTGATCGGGTGGTTCAGGCGTCTTGCTGACCGGTGGCGCAGGTGCCGTGCTCTCTCTCGGACGAATTTGATCCATGTGCCGTTTCAGCTCTCCTGCTGACGTCTTGACCGTGATCATGCGGGAACCCGTTGTTTCTTTAACTGTCCCCGGAAACCACTTTTCCCCTTCACCAAAGTTGCGTGCCCAGACTCGCGGAGTCGCCAGGGCAAAGCTTACTCGCACTATCTCCCTCTGAACAGAGAGGAAAAGAGACAGGAGGCGAAAGGCAGGTATCCAGGCGGGAGCGGATTTGGTATCCTAAAAGCCGCTGGGACGGAGATTTGGCGTCCTCCAATGACGTCCTACGGTAGTTGAATAGCACCTTTGCGAGGCGCATAGACAAACTACCGGTCTGAAGTTTTTTGAGGCCCTCCTTGGATGGTGCGTACGGCTCTCTCCGCGAGGCCGTTCGATTGTGGGTGGTACGAAGCTGTGCGCAAGTGTTTCACGTTGTTGTTGGACAAAAACATGGCAAACGCTTCGGATGTAAACTGAGTGCTATTGTCACTCACGATGGTTCTCGGTATGACAAACCGGCTGAAAATTTCGCGTAGTGAAGTGATTGTAAACTCGGTCGTGGCATGTTGCATAGCAATTGCCTGCATCCACTTCGAGTGCGAATCCACCGCAACCAAGATAATCGCACCGTTTATTGGACCAGCGAAATCCAGGTGAACACGCGACCAGTTCTCCTGAGTCAAAGGCCAATTAACAGGAGTCTTCGCCGGCGGCATCGACCTTGCTTGTAAACAGGTGTGGCAATTGCTCGCCAGACGTTCGATCTCACCATCAAGTACAGGTCACCACATGATTGTACGTGCGACAGACTTCATTGCTGAGGCACTCGGTGCGTCTCGTGCAGAAGCTGCAGCATCTGGTCTCGTGCAGTTTAGGAACAATGACTCGGTGACCCTAACTAGATAAGACCTTGGACCACGGTCCATTTCTAGCCTCCTAGTAAAATACGCTTGCATGCATGGATCACACGCTTTCCTCTTCCGAGGCCCACCATCGAGAACGTAGGACTTCACCGTACTGAGGACCTCATCCTTCAAAGTTAGTTGGCGGAGCACTTGCGACGAAAGATGAGTATTGTCGAGCTGTTGAAGCGAATGTACATACTCAGGTAACTCATCGGTCACTTCCTCGGGAGTCTCTAGTGGAAGTCGACTGAGTGCGTCGGCGTTTTGGTTGTCTGGCCCAGGCTTATACTCTATCTTGTAGTTGTAAGCTCCCAGCAACAAAGACCAGCGCTGGATCCGAGCCGCGGCCATGACTGGTGTCGGGCGGTCCTCACGAAACAGTCCAACCGAAGGCTTGTGATCTGTGACTAAAATAAACGATCGACCAAGCAGATAGTCGCGGAACCTAGACACTCCGAACACCAACGCCAATGCTTCACGCTCGAGTTGAGAGTAGTTTCTTTCAGCCTTTGACAGTCTTCGGGATCGAAAACTAATTGGCTTGTCTATGTTTCCAACGCGATGCGACAACACCGCTCCTATTCCCTACGGCGACGCGTCGCACTCCAGGCGCAATGGCTTCGCTGGATCGAAGTGCGTGAGCATCCTTGCTTGTCGCAGTGCTTGTTTGGACTTCTCGAACGATTCTTGTTGCTCTGGACCCCAGGTTCAGCGGCGATCCTTGGCCAGGAGGTCGTAGAGCGGAGGAAGTCATGTAGTCATGTTCGGAAGAAACTTGCCGTAGTATGTTAGAAGCCCGATGTAGGAACGTAGTTCGCTTACGTTCTTAGGACTTGGAGCCTTCATCACAGCATCCAGGTTCTTCTCCAGAGGCTGCAGTCCATCGCTGCTGATCTTGTGTCCTAGGTAGAAGACTTCGGGCATCCGGAAGGTGCACTTGTCCTTTCTTAACTTGACGCCATTTTCTCGGAAGCGCCTCAGAACCGCCTTGAGGCCCTTTCCACCATCTTTCTTTTCTGCCACCAGGACATCATCCAAATACGCCTGCACGCCTGGAATACCCTTCAGCATAGTCTCCATAGTACGCTAAAAATAGCGGGCGCGGAAGACACCCCAAACGGCAGACGGTTGTAACAAAACAACCATCGATGGGTATTGATGTCTGTCAGTTTCTTAGCCTCTTCGTCAAGGGGAAGTTGATTGTATGCGTCGCAAAGATCCAGCGTGCTGTACACGTCTCCCTCGTTGAGAGCGGCGAAGAGGTCATCAATCGCAGGTAGCGGATATTGCTCTGTAAGGCATGCCGCGTTCACGGTTAGCTTGTAATCGCCGCAAATTCAGACTTATCCGTCCTTCTTCGTAACCGGCACGATCGGGGTTGCCCACTCTGCGTCTGCCACCAGAGACAGAACGCCGTTCTTCACTAGCCTGTTGAGCTCGCCAGAAACCTTGTCCCTCATAGCATACGAAAGAGGTCTAGCCCTGAAGAACTTTGGAACCGACCCCTCCTTGACATACAGGTGTGCGGGTGGAATCTCGAACAGTCCTAGCGTTGGCTCAAATACCTCTTCGTACTCGGTCAAGATTTTATCCAGATCCTCCCCTTAACATTGGCTTTTCGAGTTGGACACACTGAGAACAGGAGTTTCTAAGTTGTTTAGTGATTAGATCAGGTCTCGGGCCACACAAACATGGTCCTGGCCGGCGAAGTACAGTCATCGACGCTGTGACAGTCTTGTCGGCATACGAAATAGGAAGCGTGAGCTTACCGGCAATTGGCAGTGGCCCAAAGTAGCAAGACAACTTCAAAGTTGACTTCTCCAGTCTTGGTCAACTCTCCCTGTGCTGGTTGTAAACGTCCCAGGATATCACGCACACAGGTGATCCTGTGTCGATCTCCATGATAATGTCGACTCCGCCCCAACAGAACTTGCGCCGAACTGGACCGACGATCTTGTTCTACATTTCGACAAAAACCCCGAGACTGGGACAAAAAGGGGGACGGACAAACACAACGTCTCAAACACAGCTGAATTTTATTTGACAAGGAAGGGTGCTTATATAGGCGTCAAATCCTACACAAATCAAAAGAGACGAAGGAAAGAGAGGGAGAAACCTTCACAAACAAAAGAGACGAAAGAAAAAAGACGGAGAATTGGGAAAACCCGTGCCACAAGCAGTACAACAAAAAACAAGCATTACAATAGAACTGAAAAGTTTATACAAAAACAAAAGCTAAGTAGAAAGACTAAAGTGCATTAGTCCCCAAGAGACCCCAACACTACAACAGGTCGTTTATACAAAAACAAAAGCAAAGTAGAAGGACCAAAGTGCATTAGTCCTCAAGAAACCCCAACACTATAACAGGAAGGACGCAACGAACCAACGACCAGGAAACAACAAAGCGAAAAGACTTAAAATCGGACAAAGGCCTCAACACATCAATTGACAGGACTCACAGACATCAAATTTGTAGAAACGGTCTTTGTTCTTTATCTATTGTGAGGGATGGCTTATTTACCGCATTCCCATGACTCATGATTGTTATAGATTCTTTTATCAAACGCTTCCGATCATCCTTTTGTCCGTCCCCCTTTTTGTCCCAGTCTCAGGGTTTTTGTCGAAATGTTTAACCACCACCAGCTCGTTTGCGCCCTTACCTTTTGATCTTGTTCTCCCCGATCGGATTTCGTTTCAGGGACAGTAGGTGCAAGGAGAATGCTGTGCCGCCGTTCTCAGCAGAGTTTTCGGTTAGATTCCTAGCCGGGGGCAGACCCTAACACATTCTTCGTGTTTTATTCTTTTGTTATATAAACTATGAATGCCTTAGGCCTCAAAATGGGATGCTCAGTAGAATGCGAGGTTTCAAAAGTTGTGCAGGGGATTTCTAACCCTTAACCATGCCACACCATGCCAGAGAGATTACAAGGGTTGTAAACACTCCTAATAAAGCAGCAGTCCACGCATTTTTTATTGTTACTAACGATATTAATCTAAACGTAACTCATAAGAATGCTCATTTATTTTTGAGTTTCGAGGCTTTATCCGGCACCCACGATGCCAGGGTAAATATGAAAGTTGCTTACAATTCTTTTGAAGGGTACCAGAGCGTTTTTTTTAGTACTCAATATAACTTCATGCTTCCCGCCATGCTAATTTGTAGCTAGACTTGCGAATACTTATAGCGAAAACATTAAATGAAACTAGTGACATGAATAACATTAAATTTCAACCGCGCTTTGAGTAGAGTAGCATCACATGTTAGAGAAATTGCAGGCCGAGCAGCAGTCTCAAAAAATATATCTTAAAAATTTTTTTCGTGCTACCTAAGGAGTGCCCAAGATGACTTTAACAACATTCCTTTTTCACCATAAATTTCATCGTGATCCGGTGGGAAAATGTTAGTCTGCTAAAGCAGTAACTTACGTCCCCAATAGTTCTCACTTTTCCAGCTTTCCAGTAGATATCTTCATTTAAAAAAAAAAAAAAGCGGCAAGCGTCAAATATAAAAATTAAACAGGTTTTCAAAAGTATATTACTGTAAAGACCGGTTATGACAAAGTCTATGGGAATCGGAGATAGCTTCGCTATATCCCCTTCTTCGTTATATATGGACTCATAAAATAACATGAAAAAAATAAATATAACACAGGTTGTCGTGGGAACAAGCTTAACGAGCCTGCAGAAAGCGGTCGAGGCTTCCCTGCAGACGCCCTCCTCTAGATCGGAGCGGCTTCTCGCCAACTGCGAGAAACTACGACCGAAAAAAAGATCCTCCAACGTAGGGACCGTGTCGACAACTGCGACGGCCCTGCGGAGGACGCCGGCGGCGGACGGCATTCTTTACGTTTATGCATACTCAGTCGAGAAGGGCATGCTTTTGATTCAAGGAGCCTTCGTCTTCCCCGTCCAGGCGCCGGCGGTGCCGAGACTCTACATCGTCGAGTTGCTATGATTCGCCGAATCCTTTCTTCCGCAAAGTAGACTTTCGCGCAAGAGCGACCTCACCGACCAGACGCCGACATAGATCACGAAGCAAACAAAGAAGTGCGCATGGCACCGAATTCGCTCTCAAGCTTGGCAGTCGTCGGTATAGAGAACCTCGATTTAAGAGATGGGGCAACTGCTCGATCGTGGTCACGTGGTTTGTGGACCGCGTTTGCAAAACGAGGTGCATCATGCGAGGAGTCAAAACTCAAAAGCGTTTGCCTTCTGCAAACGTGCCCGCCTCTCCGCCCAGTTTCCTCGCCACACTGGCAACGCGACAATCAAATGAAGGCGTACTTACTGCTCACTTTCTTTAATCTAGGCTCTCTCCGTTATCTCCGCCGGGACGTTGTCGCTAGCTCTCCAAAAAACCCTATCGGAATGTCACGACGGCATCACCGCGTGCGATGAGGTAAAGCCGCTTCCCAGATAAGGAGCGGGGAGCAGACGACGTTGCAGATACTGCCTCTGCCGGCCTTTACAACACCATCTGCAGCCTCTTCCGGGTGGCTTCTTGGCTGCGGAAGCAAAGTGCGGCGGTCCGAGACTTAGCACACTTTTCAAATTGTATTCTTTTTTTTAATTATCACAAAATTTATTTTCGCTATATACGCGGGAGCCGCTAAACTTCCTTCGCTAAAAACAGACACAAATGCATTGAAAGAGTGCAAACGGGAATGGGAAATCGTGATTGCTTCGCTGTAGCCACGACTTCGTTATAACCGACTTCGTTATAACCGGTATCGACAGTATATATACTTACTTTTTATCTGTTCATTAGTTCAGCCTTGTATATATTTGTGTGTAAACAATTTTAAGGTACATATGCTACTCTGAAAAACAACGGCAGTTTCTTCTTTGGAGGACGCGAGCGCTCGGCAGTATCACAACACACGTAGATAATTCAAAAATAGCGTTTACCTGTCTCAGTATGGAAACTAATTTCCGGTATCCTGCGTAGCCCGTAATATGCGCATAATTTTAACTTATACTTGATGTTGTCGCGTAACCAGTTGGCGTTGTCCGCGCAACCATAAGGCAGTGTCCGAAAGAGTTGTTGATGCACTTTGTTTCAGAGACGATCAGTTTTTGCGTTATTTACCGTATTGTACGCTGAGTGTGTTTGTGCGCGTGTGTCTTGTTGAGCGTGTTACAGTGCGGATGTCAGTGTGCGCGTGTGTGTTCGTGTATGGATCTATCTACAGAAGCCTACGTACCACATGTCTTGCATAAAGAATACGTACACTCTTCCTTTTACTCTTGCATGCTCGGAGGTTCCAAATGCGTTCGTAAAACGTAGTTTAGTGGCTCGAGATAATTGATTACTGCTGCGGAATTGTTAAAACAATTACCATTTCTATAAGGCTTACGATGAAACTTAATGGCTTCCGGAAATTAAAAATATGGCGTAAACAAATGTGGAAAAAAACCTTTTTGATTACGCAAGGATGTTTTTCTTGGTTGAAAATAAACACGAAAATAAATAAGAAACGTTAGTGATGTTCAATATAATTAGTGGCCGTTCGCCTTAAAGTGAAAACGAATATCAGTTCTGTTCATACACTTTTCTTTAATCTAATAAGGCCTCTTCTATTCCTCAAAGCCAAACATATGTATTTTTCTCTCTACGTTTTAAGAACTAGTTATTCATCCAGATTTCTACACGCGTAAAACCAATGGCCTATAAGAAACATTCATATTTAGGTTTCCACTGAGTTTTATTTTTTCCTTGCAAAGCTGGAGTGGGCGGTGAGTTCTGTCGGATATATTTATTCCTGATTTTTATTGAGACATGCGGAAATATTGCACGTTCCCCGTAGAAATGGCATTTAATCTCTTTATTATAACTTTCTATTAACTTTCGAGCTAATGAGGACTGAAGTGGTCCCTTATCTCATAAAAGACTGCCAATTTTCTATCCCTTTTGTTTGGTTTTAAAAAAACTTATAAAAATAAATGTATTCGTTATTGTGTTCCAGCCAATTAAGCTAAAATCACTAATTGGCAGTGCATTTTCATGTTCGAAGCAATTTCCTGGTTTGCCTTCCTACATTTTTATATAAACTATGAATAGTTTAGTTAGCGATTTCACTACATACTTTTTAGATGTAACCATTAATGCTCATAATATGCGTGGTAGTAATTATTCTTGTTAATTCTACATGCAAAATTTAAAAAAAAGAACATTCGAGAAAATTAGGCAACATTAACTGCTTTAACTCGATTCCACATCAAATCGTCAGGTCTTCTGTCGGTGGCTCATGCCAGCACTGCTCACCACAGCCTCGTTGCTTGAGTTGGTAGCGTTCCGAGTGGTAGTTTTACGTCACCTGCTAGGAGGTCAATGCGGAGCACGCATTAGACAGGAGTGCTATGTCAGCATAAAGCTGGGGCTCTTGTTGAATCGGTGATAACACGAGTAACAGTCGAAGTGTTAAATCGAATACGGGCCGCACTCGGCGAAGAGGCTTCCGACATTGTCACCGGGGGAAAAAAACAATAAATGCTTAAAGCTTCCTTTTCTTTTTCTTTTTTTTTTGCAGGCAAGACGAATAAAGCAGTTGTCCTATTTTCAAGCTTTCGCGATGAAAGCTACGTTTCAGGTTCTTTGTCTTCGAGTGCTAGTTTCCTTGTATCCCAATGGATGATTCACAGTAGTAAAACACTAACGCATTATTCTTGTGGTCTTTTTAAAGGGATACTGCGACGACATGAAATATACCCGTTGTGGTCACGAATAAGCTGAATATGATCCACTATATATATATATATATATACTCGTAAAGGACAATCGCACGTGTTTTTTTTTTAGCCTGATGGCTGTATGTTTTGTTATAAACAGCGAACTCTAGCAAGCGCTTGGAGAGCAGTCAGCAAAGAGCACGTGACATCTGGCGCAATCGTGGCGTAGATTGCCTCGGGACGAGTAAAGCTCGGCGATGGTGACGTTAACTGAATGTCCTATGGACGTTCTAGCCACGGGAGCGGCTGAAGTACGTCAGCGATCGAACCACCGCAACTAACGCCAAAGCTGCTTTTGTACGAATCTTGAGTGAAGGTTTAATCTTCTATAATCTTGTAGAGGGACAATAGCGACGTCTAGGACACACTAAAGGGACTTCCGGTGAGAGGGAAGTTCCTCCTTCCCATCTTCTCTCGAGGAGGCCGGAGGCGAGACAGGCATCGCCACTACCTATCGAGGTTCCTAGATGGGTATTACAAACGAGGCTTTGGAGACGTCCACCAGGTGCTCTTTGCCAAACGTTTAATTCGTTTTAAAATTCCTATATTTTTTTAATTCTTCTTTTTTTTTTTTAATGAGAGCTTGGTGTGCCTGATGTGATACTGCTCCCTTGAACACGAATAAATAAAAAAAAATAGGTTCCGAAATGTGGTCGTAGTATTTCTTTAATATTCAAACACCCGATCGCTGGTCCATGTAAGCTAGAACCTGTTATCTAAACATCTTTTCCGAAATAGAGTATGAAAGAGACATTTGGAAAAGAAAACGCATTGCGAGTTGTATGATATCTTTGTAAGAAATGTCGGGTTGCTTTACTTTGAAATCCATAACTTCTCCCAATTCCTTTTATTCTCTTGGTTTTTGGAACTCGCAGGCCTTCAGCCGCTGACGTCACGTCCGTCTCAGACCGGTCGCCGTCGCCGCCAACGATGGCAGTAGGGCCGTCGTCTTCGATCAAGCTTGACGCAGTGGACGTCTTCAAGAAGACTCTGTCTAGGCTCCCGGCCAAAGAGTCCGGAGCGGAAGAGAGTCCTGAAATGTCCCCCGACCTTTCGCGGGGCGAAAAAGAACCGCTTTTGGTGCTCAACTCAGCGTCACGAAAATGTGAGTATGCGGAGGAGCGCTAGCTATGAAAACAAACACCGCCCATTTCGGCGGAAAGTCTACGATAAATTTCGTACTTCCAGCCATCGGACAAATAGGGAAAGATTCTGGCCGCATTGAATAGCCAATAGTCGTGTTAATACACTGACATTAAAACACAAAAAAAAAATCAAGGTAATTTGTTTTTAAAATGCGCTTGGATTATTGACATTGAACCATTCGCAGCTTAGCAAACATCGAATCGATTGACCTTACAAAAACGAGGATTTAAAAACACCCGCACAGTAGAAGCAAGGGTCATTATGCCTGTTATATATTTTTTTTAATTTTCTATGAAATTAATAATTGCATAGTACATTATATGTTCATCACTTCGGCATCATTTATTTCCAAAGAAAAGCACCTTAACCCTTTGTTGCATACTTTAAAGCTGTCCATGCAAATCATAAATTTTTGCGTTTTTTCAATCATTGGTATTGAGCTGAGACCGCGGTGTATACGATAATACTCTTCAGGTGAGGACAGCGCGCTCCTCGCGCCGTGCAGATAAAGATCCGCTTTTCACTCTCTCCCTCTTTCTCCCTCTCACTATGGTTTCAAGCGGCGCCGGCAGATGACTCGTCGACCCGTGGGCACGGCAAAGACGGCTCGTGCTGCCTCATGCTCCACACGCGCAGGGCTCCAGCGAGGTTGTCGCTCGTGCGGAAAGACCACGGTGTACCGGGGCGTCATGGCAACGAGACAATTTTTTTCGCTCTCACACAGTTTCGCCTTTTGGCTGCCGGCGACACTGTCAGCCGCGGGTACGGTAGCCGCGGGCACGGTGGCCGCGGAATAATGTAGCTTTTCGGATGCCCGTCGAACGAACACTATCTGATTCCTCGCGACCCGCATTCAGCCTCGCCGTGTCCACACCTAAAGAGTATATCTTACACCGTGGCTGAGGCCAAGGATTTTCTTTTTCTTGGCTTTCAGGAATGTAGTTTATTAATTACAGAACCTCCACCACAGAGGACAGCATGCACTGGGGGTACAAGATTCCTTTCGTCCTGAAACAATAACTTTTTTTTTTTTTTTTTTTAACTTTACGTCTTTTTCTTCTAGACGGAGCTTGGGTTTCTGTGTCGCGATCCTCATGATCACTTTAATCACTTTGGCTGGTATCTTCCCAGCTATCATCACACCTGCCTTCATCATCCTCTATTGCATGATCAATGTCATAACCTCACTCTCTAAAATATCCTCATCACTTCCTGACGGCAGACCGCCTTTAATTAGGACATTGATTCCGAAGTCAGATAGTGGAATATCCAGTAAAGAATCGGTGTTTTCTTCCCTCAAAGGCGATTTGGTAGCGGACCGTTTGCCACTAAAGCAAAAAATACCAAAATATACTTGTTTTTTCTTCGAATATGTAGAATTATGGTGCTTTATTCATTACAACAGAAAACTGGACCATTCCAGTATATTTACAGCGCCGCTGACCAAAAACAATTTGTGCATAGCACATAGCCCCGTAACGCTCATGGTGTCCACCAGAGTGAACAAGCCACAAATAGATCACTTATGGAACAATGAAGACTTATTGAACACTCATATTTATACACATTACACCTCAAGACTTCATCGAAGGCATGAAAGTGTTTAACAGTGGGGTAATAAGTTTTTTCAGCAGTTTACGACGCATTTGCGAGGATGCACGTGCCTTATCTGGAATTTGTGAAAGCTGCCATTTTAGATGCTGAATATGTGAACACCACTGGAACACCATTGAAATGGACACCATCCGTATACGGGTATTATGCGGCCAGGCAGTTTACTTAAAAATTAAATCTTTGTCCACTGTAGTGGCCAGTATGCAACAAAGGGTTAAGACGATTTATTTTGATGTGCGTTTTTATTGTATAGAAACCAAATCGATGAAGCAAGACGGTAACTGATGTGGTAGATCTGTAAGCGTTGCATACCAAGCGAAAGCACCTTTCACTTGATGTACAGCGGGAAGCGCCGGGAGACATCACAACTTGGAGGATCATACATTTAAGCATGGTTACTTTCACTTTGGGTGATGCGTCTTCTAAGCTTCTTTGCAAAATCCATAGTTCTTGCATGGCTTTCTGTATGTTCGATTGTGATAATCGGACTTCCACGAGAGGTTCAAACGAAAAAATACCACTATGCGAAACGCAAGTTCGTCTGCTTCCTTTCCAGGGGTTGTGTTGGCGTCAGAACGCCGAGCTCTGATTGGCTTTGATTGGAGGATAGTGGTTAGACCTCAAGGCAGCTTGCTTTCAGGTCTACTCATGGCCGTACAATGACAGACACTTAGAGCTAGGTATTATGACGTGACAACAACCCCTGCAAAAGGAGCAGACGAACTTGTGCGCCGCATACTGTGTGTGTGTGTGTGTGTGTGTGTGCGTGTGCGCGTGTGTATGTGTGTGCGTGTGCGTGTGCGCGTGCGTGTGTGTGTGCGTGTGTGCGCGTGTGTGTGCGCGCGCGTTTGCGTGCGTGCGTGTGTGTGTGTGTGTGTGTGTGCGTGTGTGTATGATTGTATGTGTGTGTGCGCGTGTGTGTGTGCGTGTGCGTGCGTGTGTGTGTGTGCGTGTGCATGTGTGTGTGCGTGTGTGCGTGTGTGTGTGTGTGTGTGTGTACGACGGCAGTCACCGTCACAATCCCATGAATGCAGTATGCAGCGCCAAAATTTCATCGTCCTGGCAGTCATTGTCTCTCTGCGTTTTATACCGGCGGCTAAACCATTCACACACAGTGAATGCACCACAATCCTGCGTTTTTATGTTATTCGTGATTGGTTTCGCCATGACATGCCTATCCACTAAAACAGCGTGCGCCGTGGCGATGCAGTATGATGCATCATAGCGATTTTTAAGCATCGAATCGTGCGTCAACTGCGGTCGTACTTGAGGGGAAACGGAACATAAGAACTTGTATTTTGCTACCCTCGGGAGCAGATCCTCTCTAATTTGGTGATCAAAATGCAGAGGACTTATCTTTTCGTTACGGTCATAAAACCAGTATTAATCTCGAGCAATGTCTATTTTCAATTATCATAAAATTTTTTTTTTCTTTTTTCGAGTACGTTGGCATTATAAAGCTCGTTTTGACGAAAACCCGGTGGTGTATTCCGATTGTCAGCACCGGGGAGAGAGGGAGAAGGAAGGAGGAAAAGGATGACGCGTGCGACGTTCCCTTTTGTTCCAAGCGCTAACGTCAGCTGACGTCAGCACGCGTCCACCTTTTCTCTCCGGCGCTGACAAACCTACAGACACCGTCCGGTTTACGTCATAGCGAGCCCTCTCGTTTTCGTCAGAGTCAAGCTCCCAGCTAGCGCGGACTTAGAGAGGAGGACGCGCCGCGGCCAACACCTCTTAGATGAGAAAGCGTAAGCACTCAATTTGCCTGCGCCACTGAAGAAGGCCGCTGTACGCATTGAACTTGACTACGGCGTTAGCCTTTCGCTGGGACTCGGGCTATTAGTGATTAGCCACGCGCTCTAGCCGAACGCTGACGTAGCACTTGTGTCAAACCTGCGGCCAACGATGTCCTTGTTTACGGACACAAGAACATTCAGCACTTCGGCTTTCTTATCTAGGAGGTGTCGCAGCAACGCGGTGGAATTCGGGCGTGCTCAGTTATCGCTCTGCCGTCGCCGGCTGCTCGCTCTGGGTTTCCGTAGTACCGATGCGTTTGCTCTGATGTACGCGTGTTCTTAAAACGATGAACAGGGTTCGCTGCGCAGTTTGGCTGCGCAGAAAGCACTGGAGACCTGGACTGAAAGGCTCCACCCCGAAATTTTCGCTTTTCCTAAAGTAGCTCAATGAAGTTTATACCTACCTCCCGCTTGAGCGCGCGAGCGACCCCACACGTTTCAAACAGTTACACATATCCCACGTTTCATCCGAACGGGTCGACAGGTTTGCCACCCGCTTGATCAATTTCCACAAATACTTTTGATTAATATGCGACTGTCCTTTTATATTTGTTAATTTTAGGGTGATTTTGTTTTTATATTGCTCTGCATATCTCATCCTTTTGTGCTTTATTGTGTTTTCTCCACTCCTGTAATGACCTCCATTGAGGTCGCAGTATTTGTAAATAAATAAATAGAACGGGTCAACCAGTTTGCCACCCGTCTGAATTTCAAATGTTTTTTTCTTTTTGCTTTTTTCAGCAGGGAAGGTAGCAACTGCTACAGTCCTAGAAGATACATCAGGATGAAACGCGGAGCTGAAAACACGAGATGCGTCCGCGATGCACTCAGGGTGCCTTACCAGCCACGCGTGGCGCTTCCGTTGCCTGTTGGGCTCTCGCCTCACGTTTTATCAGCTCGGGCGCAAAGCATTTGCGAGATATGAAGCTCTGCAACTGATACACAACGTGCTTCTAGTCACCTTGGACTGGGCGCTGCGTTATGTTTATAAGTTTATTGTATGTTAAATGTTTATAAGGCTATTCGCCTGTAATTACGTGCCTTACTTCGCCTTTGTTTGGCTTCCAATTTTCAGCTGTGTCCAGATTACTACATTGATTCCAGCTGAGAGCTTGACATCAGTTTATTGACATGTTTACTATAAATACGTCCCTAGAGCTGTGAGAATCTCGCAGCTCCCCTATCTGATTACTACATAACTGCGTTACTTATAAAAATTACTTTGTAATGATTTGAAGAGGGCTAGGTTAGAGCTGCGGTGATCACCGTGTAAATATTTTATTTTCGATTGCATTGTATCGTTCCGGTTATCGCGTATATAATGGTATAAAATCTTAACCCTTTTTTATGTTCATTTTTCAGCTTAGGTCGACGTCTGTGTAGATTATCATGAATGATCGCCAAATTTATATGTTATTGAAAAACCACTGCAGTGTGTAAAACGTACACCAGCCTAAAAACTTCACTAAAACAATTTGTTTCAGGAATTTTTCAATTCAACACACCGTAGCATTTAGCGTGCGGTTGTGTCGGAAACATGGCCTGGGGTTTTATGTGAACACGTCCGCGCGCGTGTTGCTTTTCCCGTATTCCCGAAGCCGTCTCACTCGTTCAGCCACGGTTATGGCGGTACTGATCGATGGCTTAGTAGACGCCCTTGCGGATGAGATGCGCTGCTAATGCTTCCTCGGTTTTTTTTTTCTTCTCTTTCTTTTTTCCGGTTAGCATGGGCAGACAGACTGACATTATAAGTTTTCCGCAAATTATTTCTTGTTTGTTCCCCCCTCCCCAAAATATGTTATAAATATTACTTCTTTGTAGGTTACGTCTGCATATTGAAGCGAGATATTTCATTTGGCGCCAGATTAAGGGCAATGACGAATCGATGTCGCAATATAGCCCTCACTATGTAATCAACGCCCGAAGTAGCCACTGGTTGCTGCGGGACTACACCCGTTCCCCGCGCATGCGCAACGCCAACTCAAGGTCATGCTCGCATCGTAGTTGCATACACTGCCGAATGCAGGCGTTAGTTCGGAAACGGTGAACTAACGCCTGCAAGCGTTAGTTCGCCGTTTCCGTCCTGGTTTGATTTTCAAGACGTGTTCACGGGAAAATAAAAGCGGTTCCTCTGGTTAGATGCACTTAAAAGAGGAGATTGCTTTTACGGCTCACACATTTAACGTACACATCTCAGCTTGTGTACTTCCTTAGAGAACACGAAATAACATGTCTAAACCTGTATTTGCAAATAGCGACCAGTACGTTCTTGAATTCTTTGACTCAATTTAACTAGCGAGGTCGCAAAATTGCCAGCTTTGTCTTTTTAAGAAATGCCGATGTGCAGCTCATTTCAATATATATATATATATTTTTTTCTTCTATCAGCTGTCGTAAACTTAACACTTAGCAGCTTTTACAGAGGTGGGAATACTGATTCCAGCTTCCTGCTTAGTGATAGTAGTCCGTCTTGTGCCACTTCATCTTTCAGATCGGGAAAGCTTCCGGCTGGGGCATCCTAAGACGGAAATGTTTTCCTTCCGGAAGACAGCTACGGCACCGGAAACCAGCACCAGCAGTTGCCAACCGAACGCAGCTTCCGGGAGTGCTCCCTCAGAGGATCCCAGCCAGTGATGAAGCAGTGACTGGCGACGACGGACAAGGAAGTGAAGTGAAGTGAAACATGACGATGTCAGTGGGATCTGTGGACAGTGTACATTTTGCTTAAAAGAATGGCACAAATACGAGTGACAGTATCCACCGGAGCATGCTTTATATTTTCTATTCCTCCAATAAAGACACGCCAACAAAACCGATAAAAAGTAACCATTGTAAAATGTTTCT
Organism: Ixodes scapularis; assembly: GCF_016920785.2. Classification (NCBI taxonomy): domain Eukaryota; kingdom Metazoa; phylum Arthropoda; class Arachnida; order Ixodida; family Ixodidae; genus Ixodes; species Ixodes scapularis. The sequence continues at coordinate 451,126 of NW_024609861.1, read as the reverse complement.
CACGCAATTGAACAATAAGTCGGCAGGTGTAATTATTCGTCTAATCACATTTTAGCCAGGGTGACAAAACAGCCCGCTTTCAGATGTTAAGTTATAAATTTCGCGATATAATAGAAATAGATCTTATAAGAACACAACATATTTTTGGAGAAACCAAAAATAGACAGAAATACCTGAAGAAAAAAGCCCTAAATAGGCTATCTACGTATGGGGCAAATTTGTTTGTGAAATTAATGACCACTTAGAGATCTTGTCTACAAAACATTATCACATGAAAATGATAATAACTATCGCAATACCGAAAAGTCTTCTCTGGATTTAAGCCGGATGTTATACCCCGTGAGCTGAAGAGAACGTCGGTGGGTGAGTTTTTTTCTTCTCAGGACATGATAAGGTAAGTCAGTAAGGTACGCTTTCTTATATTGACTGGTTTCTTTTTAATTCAAACAAACTTGTCGAAAAAGAGAGACATTTTTCGGATAAATATATGTCACTGCACACGCCCCAAAAGAAACAAAACTTTGATTTAAAAAAAAAAAAAAAACGAGAACCCAAATGCTACTTAGTTAAATATTATAAGTTGCCACTTGGTTGAATAAGTAAAAAAACTCCACTTCATGTCCATTGTTCAGGATGTTCCGAGTTTTTCACGCTTTAATATATATATTTTAACTTTTAATGACAATAATACAGTTTTCACCAATATGTTTGTTTTAAATTTTACGGTTGTTTCTTTACAAAATGGAAAACTTGCTACCCTGAGTAGTTTTGCCTCAAATTCAAATTTCAGCAGAATTTCAACCAATAAGAAGTAGAAAATGAAAAAAAAAAATCGGTGTGTAGATTATTTAGATACATAAGGTATATAAATAAATTTTCACCGTGTAGGTGAGTCTTATGAAAACATTTATATAATACTCCAAACTTGAAGAAACTATAAATTTTAAAATTCTAGACTGACTTTGTTCAGAAAGGTCCTTTTTATTTTGTTCTAAATGTTTGTGTCGGTTGCATTCGTCATAATCATTGAGGTTTTTTTTGTTTTTGTTTTTTTTTTATTCAAGCATACCTCTGACTCTAATCTGATAGCTGTATGCGGTGTGAGTGTTACATAAAAATGTGAAAACAAGACACTTTTTCAAGTCGGGTGCACAGAATGGAAATGAAATAGAAGGTACACTTTGGGGGAAAAACACAGAGATGACATGCCAAGACAAAGCGCACATAGTTGAATAAATAGTGTGATAAATAAAATCAATGGCGGTTATAACAAGACCAAAGTCTAGTACGAAGGGGTTCTAAATAGTGTTCCGCAAGGGATTTAAGGAAACACCTACGCTATCACATTCTGTGACCTCTAGCGGAAGCTTGTTCCAGTTATTAATTGAAACCAGAAAAGAGTATTGGTTAAAACATTCAGTAGGACAGAAGTAAGGCTCAACAACCTGCTGTTGGCACCTCTAACTGAGCATGTCAATCTTGGTTTTCGGTATTTATCTATATCAATATTAAAACTTTTTTTTAAAACGAAAAAAAAAAAAGAAACATTCGGCCGTGGTGGCGCCGTTCCTTAGGCGTGTCAAACTTGGCTTTCGTGTAGAGGGATGTCACAGAATCTATCGTGCTATTTTTATTCTATGTAAAACGAAGTGCTTTACATTGAACCATTTTATGTATGTTTACATTCGTTTGCGTAGGAGGGTCCCAAACAACTGGTGCGTACTCTAGTTATAAGCGAATAAATGTTTTGCATGCGATCAGTATATTTTAGCCGGTACAATGCTTTAGGTTACGTTTTAGGAACCAGAGCTTGATTTGAGCTTTGGGTAAAATTGTATCTATGTGAATATTTCATCGTACGTGCGTTGAAAGGGTTAAACCAAGGCATTTAAAGTTGAATACGCTTGGGAAAGGATGATTGTTTTCAGTGCAGAAACAATTAAAGGGACGCGTGTTCCGAGTAAAAGTCATATTAAAAGATTTGCTGAGGTTAAGTGGCGTTTGCCACGCAGAGCACTAGTTAAAAAAATCCTGGAAGCATTTAATTAGATAAAGCTGGTCCTGTACTGTTTGTATTTTGTTGTACAAAATACAGTCATCCGCGAACACTCTTATCACCGTTTTTACATGACTGCCCAAATCCTTCATTAAAAAAAATGAGAGGAACACCAGGACAGACCCTGAGAGAAATCAAGACAACTGGTACGCTATGAGAGTTAACACCGCTTACGAATGTACTTTGGTTTCGATTTACGAGATATGATTCGTCAGTTATAAAATAGCTGGCATTTTTCAGTTTTGAGCAGTTATTGCACATGGTAATTGTTTGTTCAAGTAACGCAACTTTAAGATTATTGGCGCGCTTCCACTACCCTTCTTGCAACCAACACAATTAAGGTGCTCCCCAGGGTGGCAGTTAATTCCAATACATCTCGAAATATACCACGCATTACTTCGTTATGAAGGTTCCTGCGGGTTTCCGTGGGAGTTTTGGGAACATCGAAAATAACCAGGTTCTTGCGCTGATTGCGATCCTCTAGAGAACACAGGCTAAGCTAGTGTTCATTCACCACACTGTGAAGCGCCTGCACGTCCTTTTGCAGTGTTGCCAGCGCTGCCTCGTTCTTCCGAGCTAGAGCCAGTACATCACCAAAGCCTAAAAGCTTTACATTGATTTCGCTGTTGGAAGTATCAAGTTGAGTGTGATGATTCTGTATGGTTTTTAGTTCACTAAGCACTGATACCATTGTGGGTTCTACTTTCATGTTGGTGCCAAGGTTGAGTTATATGTCCCTACACAGTAAGCTAGTAAAAACAGCGCAGTAATCAGACAATAAATCACAGCAGAGTCCCCGGCGCGGCGGCACAACGATACATGAGCAATTATACCTAAAGCATTTCATAAGGAACTTGTTACTAACTTCTACAAAAAAACAGGTGTTTTTTTAGCAATGAGTACACACGTCGCCGCCCTGCCCACCGAAGGGCTTCTGTGGGGCCATTGTGTTTTTGTTGAGCCACTGTGACGTCATCATTTCGGCCTTGACGACGAATGGGAAGCAGTTGAAAGGAGGGAAAGATAATGTTTCGGTTCTTGGGCGCAGTGATGACGAAGTACCCCTGTAATAGTTGGCGCGTGTCCGGACGCTTACCTGCGTTGTCCCTGTCGAGATCGTCTGTTGACGTGCCGCCGGCAAGGCCCAGCGTGCTTGTCAGGAGTCGAGTCTGTAACAAGAGCAGGTGCATTTTTAGCGACAGATTAACATGGTCACCGCCGTCATATTTTTGGGTCAACCAGAATTTTTATGCAATCAAAAAGGCCTGTTTTTTTCTGCTCCAACTTGCAAAACAACTAAACTTTCATATAATGTAAAATCAGTTTAATAATATTAATAATAATAAAAAGAATTTTATTATATTTTTTTTGCCCACAAGATGTGCAATAACTGTATATAAATATAGCTTGATCTGGATTTGTCATGTACGGGACAACCAGTTGAATAAGCCGCCTATTGCTTCGACTAGCAATTTTCGGTGGGAATGCTCGCATAACCGCAACGTTCCTGGTAGGCTATATAATAACAAATGTTGGAATGATGCATACTACTATGGTGTATGCTTTATTATATCTTCCTCACTATATTAGGTATAGGCCCAAGCTATTATCAAAGCTAAGCAGTACGAGTCATTTAGGTCGCCTCATATACGTAATTACCAAGATTCGAGAAAAAAAACGTTTACATATTTGACAAATTTTTTTCACGTTATTGCTTTAGACTATGACACTTTGGAACCGTTAACACAATAGAAATGTGAACAGACTGTTCATTCATAGCTTTCTCTCCTGATGTATCAAAACCGTGGACGAAAATGCACGTGCATAGGAAAAAAACGGAAATTAATGTTCTGGAAAGTGTGGCAGCAAAGTATAATTGCCTCGCATTCGGTGGAAAAAAACAAGAAATGCAAACATTCCGTATATTTTTTTCAGTGAGTGGAATTTAGTTCCGAAGCCTCTATATAGAAGCCTGGGTAGCACAAAACAGAAGTAGACAATTTAGCATGTTTTTATGGGCTAGCTTTGATCCGAAAAGCGTCACGCTCGATTGTAAGAAAAAACTGTTGCACTAGAGCGAAAACTGCATAACGCATATTTTTCCTTTAGCAGGCAATGTGCAAGCTTCCAAACAGAAGCACACTTACTCATAATCAGACCTGCGTAATCTAATTAGGCGTAATTAATTATAAGAATCGCAGTTTACCACCCGGGTCTGCCGGAATCGAATCCCGGACAACGTAATATGTAGCCCGATGTCTGTATTTGGCTGCACAGACAATATATAAAAGGGAGTGCAAGCACCAGGATCATGAAAGACTCACCGCAGCCTGAATTAGCAGGTTATTTTTGGGGTGCGCGCAAGTGATTTTCCAAAGGACGAAGGGTAGTTCCCAGCCTGATTTTACGACGTCACAGGACGGATCGTATCTCGTCAAGGGATAGCTCGGAAGGTTTATGTCGCCATGACCTCGTACAGAAGCGAATTAATAGCGCGGCGGGCGTGATAAACTGAAAGCCCATTGATGTGTTTGCTTTCCTTTTGCATATATAGCGTCCAATGCTCCAAAGCACGAGGCCCGTGCCTCGTGCAGCTCTTGGAAGCGAATGGCGGCGCAGTACTGAAACGGGAGGCCTTTGGAATCGAATGACAGCGCAGCGGTCACTCGGTGTACGTGATTTAAGCGTTCTTACAAGAAAGGCCGTCGGTACACGAAAAAAACGTAAACCGTAAAATTTATGAAGAGGTTTAGGCAAACCTAGCTTCCCCCCTCGCATATATTTCAGCTAGAACAAAGGGGGCAAAGGGGGAAGGGTGGGCTTCTTGCAATCCAAGAGCATGAATAGCAAAAAGCACTGCACGTACCCTCCAAAGGAGAACTCATATAAACTTCCCATTACTGCATATCCCTCGAACACTCAACTTTTTAATAAAAAAAATAAAAATGAACTTACCTTGATTATTTTAATAAAACTCTGGGGCACATGAGTATAACGTGTGCGCAGGGCATCGAAAACCAACACATTGCCAAGCATAACATGTCATATATCCCACGCGTAATCCACATATTAATCTTTATGTGCTCCCCAAGTGTAGAAAGTGGTCAAGAGAAGTTTAAATTTCTTTTTAATGTGGGTATTGCCACTTAATCCTAATTTGAACTGTTGAGTGGTTTATTACGCATTTTTCAAGACTAAAGAAAATGTTGCACGCTCTCTGTCACTTTTAGAAAGAACTAACCTAAAAATAAATATATTTTTACTTCCCATGTTTCCGCAAATAATCACAACTGTTTATTTTTTTTTCAATCGCATATTGCAATCCGAAAAGAGAATTGACGTATGTATGCTACTTTTAGTATGCACACAAATACAACTAATATATTTAAGATAGAACGAAGAGACTCCTACAAGCACACGTGCAGTCTGAAATGGTACCATTTACTTTTCATTTTACTTTTATTCTTTCACACGAATGTCGAATGTAGGCTCGAGTATTGGCAGTTAATGCTCTAACTGATGCATTCTTAATGTTAAGGAAAACTGAGTTGAGCTCCTGCGCTGCCGCCGTCAAGATCCGTTGCCGGGCAGCGTCGCTTCTTAATTAAGAAGAAAAGTTCCTTTTCGGTATTTCTTTCGACACTGGATAACTCAGAGTGAGCCCACCTCAATGTTGCAGTCGCTATGTTGTTAACCGAAGCAAGCGAAATAAGAGAGAAATTGAAGGAAAGAGAGAAACCGGAGGGAGGGAGAGAAACCGGAGGAAAGAAGGTGATCTGTAATACTATACTGCTCCTTCATAGCCGCCGCAGAGGCTTGGGGGATTTTTCACAAATTGTTGACTTGGAAAGTTTGCGCGCTACCATTGCTGAGAATCTATCGTGTTAACATGAGTAGCTGGAAAATATTTTGTGTCTCCGCTGAAGTTTTCTAAATTTATTGTTGCCACCCACTGTCGCATGCCGCTGCTTTAAAGGGATGGAAATTCCATTTAGTTTCCATCCTACTCCACTGCCATCTGGTCTGGTGAAGCTTACTTAAGGCTCGAATGTGACCGATCGAAGGAGAGCGGTGTTTGAATATATGGCATCTGGATGGCGCCACTGCCCTGTTAGATGCATCGGGGTGATAGCGCTGGGGTTTCAACCGTGGACTGGAACAGCGACGTGATAAAACGTTACTCAGGACTATGGATGGTGCGAAACTTCTGTCGAACCACACGGCTCGCTTGAAAAGTTCGGCAAACCCGTGGTGCCTTTTGGAATCAATGAGAGGTAATTAAATCAAATAGCACTAATGAAACATTTTTTCATAGTTCCTTCGCCCTGTCTCCAACAAATTTTATGAAATTTTGTGATAGTTAATATTTCTCGGGAGTATTGCCGGGCTTTTATACGAAACTGATAAGTTCTTTAAGGAAATGTAACAGATGAGGGGGGGGGGGGGGGGAATAAATTTAAATCACTTTTGAGAATGTTCAGGAAAATGCCAGATTAATGGTAAAACGACCGTTTGTATAATCACGCTGTTTCATGATTACCTTCTTCGGTGGAGCCAGTCGGTAATGCTGCCGCAGTGATTAAGACGCTTTTCTTTTGAATTTTACATATTAAAACAAAAGCTTCGAGTTTCTTCCAATGCATACGGACACCTCCAGCTTTGAGATTATTGCAACCGACGTCGAAACTGCTTATTCTGAATGAAAGCTTTGTTTCAGCTATCTGTGCCCTGTTGCTTAAGTATTTATTTACATGTACAGCGAGTCTCCCAAAACAAATTTACACAGTCTATTTCACCGCGAAAATAAACTACTCATTGCCGAACGCCTGGTCTCCGTCCAATGAACAGCGCTAGCGGATCGGACCGGTGTCAAAGTTACAAAGATTGCTTTTACCACCACAAAAAAATTTGATGTAATTTTACGAACTCTGTGCGGAGGAAAAGTTGTCCAAAAAATGTTTCCACGAAACGTGTCTCGACGAAACGGTACAAACCACAGTCAATGTCTACAGATCTGCAGTCGCTAACCGCTTCTCTTCCATCTGTAAATGCGGTGCGCACGAATAAAAAAGTTTAGCCAGAGTCTGTTGTATGCCAGTTGGTGACCCCGGCGGAGGTGAACTTGAACCGACTCAATCGCCCGGAGTTTCCGACGATTCTTCAGCACCCTATCCGTGGGGGAGATCGTCAGCCAATGCGCTTTGGGTTGGAGGTCCGGAAAGCCCATGGAGCAAGAAGCCATCCATTGATGAGGAGACGGCTGGTCAAGCCTCTGTCCAGTGACCGTAGGAGAACGACGAACCTCTCGGGAAAGCCGAAGGCGCCCAGGACCTCGAACAAGAACTGGTGTTCGACTCGGTCGAAAGCCTTCGCCTGGTCTAGTGAGACGAAGGCTCCTGACAAGTTGGTGAAGTGCGCGCACGTAAAGCCCGGTTTTCGAACCCTCGCTATTTTTCTCTAGCCTCGTCACGCTCCTGCGGCGTGGGCGTTTTAATCTTTCGCGGCGCTCTTTTGCGGAACGCTTTTACCATCTGCGACGCAGACGGTCGCGTAATGGTTTATCATTTTTTTCTTGGTAACGCCAAAATCCGTGCGATAAGCGTTTACGCGCCCACGCGTCCCTTCGGCGTCTCCCCCCTTTTTCAAGAGCCTTCTGCTGTATGTGCCTCCGAACGGTTTTTTTTCTTTCTTTGTGGTGATTTCAATTGCGTTCTTGATTCTGTCCGCGATGTTCGCGGCCCCGGCCGTGGGAGTTGCATTTTGAACGCTCGTCAGTTCGCCCGGCTGCTCGGAACCTACAACCTCCACGACGCTTGGCTCGAGCTCCACGACGCTTTGTACGCACCCACGTGGTCGCGCGGCTCCTCGCGAGCCGCCTCGATCGGGTGTATCTCCCTCCGTGTCTCGTGCCACGCCTCCTTCGTTGCGCTGTTCTCTCTTTTTCCCGTCGCTGTCGGCTACGTTTCCGATTACCGCTTTGTCTGTCGTTTTAGACCTCTCGAGCTTCCCGCATCCTCGCGGTAACACGTGGTGTTTGGACAACACGCTGTTGCGAGACGAGCAGGCCCTTTCCAGCCTGCGCCAGTCGATTCGCATGTCGCTGTCGGTTGTTCCTCTGTCTCCCGACCGCTGGGAGGTCATCGAGTCCGACTGCCGGTTTTACGCGACGACAGCGGGGAAGCTGCTTCGACGCCGCGTGACTGAGGCCCTCAAGGAAACGATCCGCCGCATCCGTATCGTGCAGCGTGGTTTCACTCGTACCTTCTTGATGTCAGAGTACTTGGCGCTTCGTCGCGAAAGCTACCAGCGTCTGCTTCACTCGTCGTCTCGACCCACCGTCGCTCAGCAACGGCGAGGTCAACCTGTGGACGACCCCGAAGTGCTTTCGCGCCTTCGCACCTCTCGCACCCGGAGAGATGAACGCTCCTGTGTCCCGAGCATCCACCTCGAAAGTGGCAGCCATTCGGCCGTCCCGCAAGACACTGCCGGGGGTCGGCCCTTTTTCGTACGAACCCTGCGGTGTCCGCTTTGAACATTGCCGAGCGAGTTCGCCTATTTTGTGGTGACCTCCCGGCCTGCTCTGTCTTTGAGGGTCCTCTTGTACGCCCCACCACTCGTGACAAACGTTTTGAGCTTCTCCGTGCGATGAAGATCGGGTCTGCCACCGGGCCCGACGGTTTGCCTGCCGAATTTTACGTGGCCTTTTGGGACGTCCTCGCGGACCCTCTAGTCCACCTTGTCAACCATTTCCTGGAGACTTAGGAGGTCCCTCCTTCCTTCCGATACGGTCGGGTTCTCCTCCTACCCAAAGATGGTTCCCCATCGGACCCCGCGGCTTGGCGGCTATCACACTCCTTAACGTGGACTACAAACATCTGGCGTCTCTGTTCGTTTCGCGTCTCGTACCCCTCATGCCCTACGTGGTTAGCCCGGCTCAGACGAGTTCGGCGTCCGGGAGAACATCTTCTCCTCGCTGCCTCTTACCCGCGACCTCTTTACGTCCGCGCACTTTACCAACTTGTCAGAAGCCTTCGTCTCACTAGACCGGGCGATGGCTTTCAACCGCGTCGAACACCAGTTCCTGTTCGAGGTCTTGGACGCCTTCAGCTTTCTTGAGACGTCCGTCGCCCTCCTGCAGTCACTGTACAGCGGCTTGACCAGCAGTCTCCTCGTCAATTGATGGCGCCTTGCTCCATTTTCCGTCACTCGGGAAATACGGCAGGACTGCCCTTTATCCCCCTTGCTATATGTTTTGAGCCTCGATCCTCTCTTGAAGACGTTTGGCGTCCTGCTCGGACATCCGAGGCTTCCCGTTGCCCGGTTTAGACTGCGTTACCGTCAGTGCCTACGCTGAATTGACTGATTAAGGTTTTATGGTGCAAAAGAATCTTAGGCTATGATGCGCCCGATACAGACTATTGCAGAGAAGGTTTCAGAAGGGAAAGAGCTTTAGTAGCTGTGATGGATTAAAACTATGTATATGACTTGTAAATAGTGATGTAGATGAAGTTGAATATAAAATTATAGCCGGTGTAAAAGACCGATACCTCTCAAAAAGTTAAAAACACAACTGTGTGGTACAAGTGGGTCGTTGCCAAGTAGAATACTAAGGTGTAAAGGCGTATGCTCGTCATATAACTGAGAACAATGTTTCCGACGTTCTCGGTCATACGCTGGGCATTCAAGTAAAATGTGTAAAACTGTTAGAGGACTAAAACAGTTCTCACACTCTGGGGCCTCTTCCCTGCACAGGAAGTGGCCATGAGTAAGGTGTGTATGACCTATCCTCAGTCGACACAAAACAACGTCATAGAAAGGTTCACGGTGTCGGGCACTCTCCCACTCACTGATCAATTTTTTTACAGAATGGAGCTTGTTATTAACTTCTTTATCCCATTCTTGCTGCCACTTCCTTCTAATACAATGCTTTAAAAGTGTGCTATAATCTTTGTATGGAATGTCATGCAGGTCCACTTCTTGCTCACCAGCAAAACTTGCAGCAAGGTCTGCTTCTTCATTTCCGGGTATACCAACATGGCTAGGAACCCAACATAAAATTATTTTAATATTCCTTCTTGAAGCATCAATAATTTTATTTTGTAACTCCATGATTATTGGGTTTTCGAAGTCTTTAATGATGAGAGTGAACGCAGAGAACTCAGTGAATCAGTGTACACGACTGACTGCTTGCTCTTTGTTTTTTACAATGTGATCAACTGCAACACGGAGACCGCATAACTCTGCTGTTAAAATAGTGGCTGTACACGCAATCCGTTTTACACAGCGAACAGAGGGGCCGGCCATAGCACATCCAACAAACGATTCTGTCTTAGTACCATACGTGTAGTATGACTTGTGTCCAGAATATCTGCTCTGAAGCCCAAAACATTCCTGTTTTATGTATTCTGGTGGAGTTTCTTTCTTTTTAATTTTCGTTAGTGAGAGGTCACAGGAAATGAGGCTGTGGTCACACGGAGATATTGCTTGTGGAACAGGAGTGACGGGCATTGTACTACTCAGTCCAATTGAATCTGCTTTGGATGCATTTTTCATACTAAAAGGTGGTATTACAGTGGGCTTGTTGTCAAAAGTATGTTTATATCGAATTTCTTCAACAGCTTCTCGAGAAGGGTGCAAGGGAACCGAACGAATTCTAAACGAATACATAAACCCTAAAGCAAACCTTCGCTTCTCCAGAGACCATTCATTTGACTCTGCGTAAAGGCTGGGGATAGGCGACGTGCGAAATGCACCTGTAGACAGCCGCAGTCCCTGGTGATGAATAGAGTCAAGCATTCGTAGTGCCGAAGGCCTTGCCGATCCATACACACTACCACAATAATTGAGGCGCGAGCGAATCACCGATCCGTAAGTTCGGAGGAGGCAGAGGCGATCAGAGCCCCAGGAGATGTGGAAAAGCACCTTAAAGATGCTTAGTGCTTTTTGGCATTTTGCTTTGAGATATTTGCTATGCGAAAGAAAGGTCAATTTACTGTCAAAAATAAGGACTAAGAATTTATGTTCAGGTTTTGTTGGAATTGAAGTTTAGCGCATGGTCAACGAGGGCTTCACTGAAGTTCCCCGTAGGCGAGAAAAACAGACACTGTTTTTTAAGGTGAAAAGCTGAAGCCGTTCTGGTCTGCACACTTGAGCTAATTGTTAATTGCTAATTGGACTCTACGTTCACACAAAGCAAGGTTGCAGGATGAGACGGATATCTGAAGGTCGTCAACATAGAGTGAATACTGTACAGATGATGGAATGGCCCGAGCTATTGAGTTCATTTTAACTATAAAAAGGGTCACACTCAAACGCCTCCCCAAGGAACGCCATTTTCCTGGCAGAACTTTCTAGAGTAAGCAGTGCCCAACTTAACACGGAAGGTACGCATTCCCAGATAACTCTTGACGAATGCTAGCATTCTACCACGAATGCCAAAACTATACAGGTCTTGCAGGGTGCCATGACGCCATGCCGTGTCGTACGCCTTTTCCAAATCAAAGAAAACAGACAGGCAGTACTGCTTACTTACAAAGGCCTCACGAATAGTAGTCTCCAGACAAACTAAATGATCTATTGTAGACCGTGACGAACGAAACCCACACTGGTATTTCCTCAAGGATATTTTCTTTTTCAAAAAAATACATGAGTCGTTTGTTAAGCACTCTCAGAGCCTTACTAAGACAGCTTGTTAGCGCTATTGGGCGATAACTGGTCGCGCACGATGCATCTTTTCAAAGCTTTACCAAAGTGATAACAGTGGCCACTCTCCATGAGGATGGAAATGTGCTCTCTTGCCAAATGCGGTTAAACAAATACAGGACTATGTCAAGTGTAGAGGGGTGGAGATGTGTAAGCATGTAATAGTGAATTCCATCTGGTCCGGCAGCCGTAGGTTTGACTTCATGCAGCACCCGTTCCAGCTCACTCAGCGTCAGGCGCGAGTTGTAAGCTTCTCGAGCACCACCGGATGTTCGAACAGACTGCAGCCCTGCCTGAGCCTTGTGTTTCAGAAAAGCAGCTGAAGGGTGCTCGGAACTAGAAACACGTGAAAGTGTTCCCCAAGGAGGTCTGCCTGCTGTTCAAGGCTCTGGGGGCACAGTCCATTTGCAGAAAGAAGCGGTACTGAGAAAGCACGGTAGTTCCCATTGACTTTATGAATTTTATCCCACATTTCTTTGCTAGCGGCAGTGCTGTTAATCAAGGATGCATATCCTTGGAAGCTTTGATGCTTACACTGGCGGCGTATGTGTCTCGCACGAGTCTTTATTTGTTTAAATTCGATTAGGTTATTTTGCGTTGGGTAACGGCTGAAAATCCCCCAGGCTCTGTTTTGCTTTCTTTTCAATTTGTCACAGTCGGCATTCCACCTTGGTTTAGGACGATGGGGTAGGTGAGACGAGGTCATGGGGATAGCTATCATTGCAGCATAAAGAATGTGACTACTAAGCAGACTGGTGATTTGATTGACCGACAGATTGTCAAATGATGTGCAAGCGAGCTGAGTAGCCTCACTAAATGTACCCCAGTTTGCCTCTTCGAACTTCCAAC